>NW_020665009.1:0-13363 GCF_002925995.2 Terrapene triunguis
GCGGTAGGGAGAGTAGGGGGGCGGCCCGCGGGGCCAGGCGGAGGCTGTTCTCCCCCCTCCCCCCGGTGTGGTGTTTAGATGCTGCTTGTAATTATTAGAACTGGGAGCACTGGCTGTTGGGAGTCTGAAAGGACAGGAAACAGGAAGGAGGGGGGAGAAGTTGAGGAGGCTGGGAGAGTTACAGAGTGTGCAGCTACAGCTTGGAGAAGAGACTTCCACTGTAAATAAACTTCTGTTGAAGTTGTTAATACTTTGCCTGGTGGATACAACACCTGGGCAGCGGGACTCGGGAGCAGCCGCTGCTGCAGCTCCCACTGCCGCGGGGGGAGGAAGCAGCCGATGGCCAAGCTCGGCGGCTGCGGCTCTGGCGCCCGGGCCCAAACCCCCCGAGCCCGGGCCTGCTGCGGGGACCCAGCAGCGCGCACGCTGCGCCCAGCCCCTGGCCAGTCGCGTCTGGGCTGCTGCCCAGCTGGTGCTATCCCGCGGCGGCCCCGGAGTGGGGGCAGCAGGCCCCAGCCCCCCCCGTCCCGCTCGGATCCCGCAGGGGTCATATTTTCCCAGTGATGTGATAAACAACTTCAGTGCCAAAGAGAGAATGAATTTCAAAGCAAGTTGTTTAGGAAAGAGGAGACCTCAATTCCTCTTTTCAGCTCTTTTTCAGCAGTGATCAGATTAAATATCAGATCCCTACCACCACCACCTTTGAGTGTGTGCATTACAAAAACTGACTAATCTTTGAGCCTTGTATTAAGCAATGTTGAACATCTCCCAGCTGGTTTGCTGTGTTGCATTTTTGACCCTTTTGGAGACTGCAGTTATAGGCTTGGTTACTCCCTCAGTCTCCATGCCTCAGTAAATAAAAATAATATTCTGTCGGGGCAGACGTGTAGCAACATTTCAAGCTTCAAGAAAGAACTGGCATAAACGGTTCAGTGGAGGACAATGGAGTTCTGCAAAGATACCTCTATGGAAATGAATGATGGGTACAGAATTCCAGTGGTCGGATTTGGTACCTACGCCCCTGATACAGTGAGTAAACCTTTTACAGATTATTATACAATAGGAAGTTTGTGTTTGTTTTATGAAGTTTGCTGCTGTGCATGAAAATGAGCGAGTGACAGCACTAAGATCTAGATAGTGAGGGTAGGCATGGTACAGTTTCCTCCACAGATCTCTCCATCCCGGCATGCAGCACTTTCTGCAGTTCCAACAATGGGCCCCATGCAGGTCTGCAATGAACTTCAGCTCTGACTTGCAGTCTGGTTAGCTGTTCCATTCATGGGCCCACATGCCCCTCTGCAATACACCTCAGACCTGACCTGCTGCTTGCTTTGCTATTCCAGTTCTTTCCTCATTTAACTGCCAATTTGTTCTATACCGGGTAGTTTTTATACACTTGTGAAGGATTTCTATACTGCAATATTTGGAAAAAGGAAGCAACGCAGCTTATCTTTGTTCATCCAGCTATTTGTTCACAGCTTGTTCTCCATTGAGTTATATCTTCTAAGTGCCTGTCTGACTATAAAAATATGTTCACAACTGCAGCTCCTACTGCTGTTTTTGGGAGTCCATTCCACACCTGAATTCCACATGCTGTGCTTAAAGGCATGTCTCCATGTCTTTCAGAGCTTTAATTTATGCTCCATTGTTTTTCACCCTGTTACTCTCTTGAGTAATTTTGTGTCATCCTCTCTGGGCCATTTAAAATGTTATACACCTCAGTCAGGACATGTGCTTTCAGCACTACCCTGTATTTCAGGAACATCCCTCCAACGATAATACTAAGCTGATGACAGGTGAGTGTCACTTTGGAGTGAGGCGGGAGAAGAAGTTGGTGATCTTATTTGTAACTTAATCACTACTTACAGTCTGCCAGCACCATCTGTTATTTGTCTTCTCTCTCCCTCTCTCTCTCTGACTGTGTAGTTACATGTAAATACATGTTCTGTGCCAGATAAACAATAAATGTGCTGACACCATTCCAAACTGTATTTGCATCATGGGGTGAGCAAACAAAGACTGACCTTGAAAAGGATAGGGGACTTAGGTAATGGGATTGTTGCTGGCACAGAGGTGCCCGAGGCAAAGCAACAGGGGTTCGTTGCCCGGCGTGCTTCGCGCCAATAAACACACCGGGGTGGAGAAGCAAACAAAGTTTATTTGAGATCTCAAAGCGGTGCTAGGAGACAGGCACGTCTCAAATCGAGCACACCAACAGAAACAGTTTTTTTCCTTTATACCTTTACAGTCAAGCCTCACCCCCCCCTTCCCCCGCTACCCCTCCCTTCCCTCCCCCCATTCCTCTCTCTCTACCCCTCCCATCCCTGGTAACAATTACTAAGCAAATAGCAATTACATTTAAGCAGTTAGTTTATGTTGGCAGCTATAAGTTCAGCTCGTTAGTAACTTCTTGAACTACTATCTTGTCCCGTTCCTTTGATTTATTATCTATCCTTCGGCCAGAGGTATGCAGGCCTCATTATACTGCAAAAGGGGGGTTTACCACTGATATCAAGCTGCTTACACATTTCACTTGCACCTGGCTTTTGAGGTCGATTAGAGTTTAAACATGGAAGGAGTTTGGTTCAGGCCTAGTGCAGGAAGGCTTCATTGACACTTGTGATTTTCCACCCTCCTGAGTCACCTGGGGTGATGGTGATGCCTGGTGACGTCAACAACTCCCTCCTTTGAGAATACTCAACAAGCTTTTGGCTGAGTTTTCTCATATTCTGTGGACAAGATATGATTGAGTGCTATGAAGCTGGGGTCCTCAATGAGAGGGTATGCCGGGACTTGGGAGCATACCCAGCAGTTAGAGAGGTTGAATTCTTGGGCAAAGCAAACCTTCAAGGACTCATATATGTTTGTTTCCAAGTCAGTAGGGATTTCTTTCCATCCCGCATGTGGTCGGGGGGAAACAGAAGGTAACGAGAGGAGTGTCCCTATGGCAAAGAGTACCACTGTGGCAGACCCTGGACCTGAACTCATGCTGGGCAGGTGACCCTAGGGCCTGACAATTACAATTCCCCAAATACCCACAAAATAACAATTACCAATAGCAGGCAGACTAAAAGCAAAAGGGACCAGGCCACCAGGTTAGGCCGGCCCTGTGAAAACAAACACAACCAACGCTCAGAGTTCTCGCGGGGAGTGCGCTGTGACTGTCCAAAGAGATCACAGGGCATTCCCAGCAGGCCTTATTGTCTTTTGAATAACAGCTTAAGTCCCAGGTCGTCGCTGGCAGTCTTCTCTGCAGGCTGGACAGTTCACCGTTCAGGAGCAGGCACTGCTTTCAGGCGAGAGTGATGAATCCAGTTCTTGTGTCCTTCGACCTTTGCTGCTGTATGGGAGACCAGCAGGACGGTGTGGGGTCCCTTCCACTTCTCTTGGAGAGGCTCGTCCTTCCAGGTCCGAACGAGTACGGTGATGCCTGGTGACGTCAACAGGATACAAAGCCTTTTATCTCTGTCACTCACTGGTTCAGAGTCCATCCAAATTAGTAGTGACTAAAAATCACTATGTTGTACGTACAGTACTTACGGCCCTCTCACCCATAGATCCCAAGCACTTTGCAATGGAAGGTCAGTATAACTATCCTAATTCTATACATAGAGAAACTGAAGAAAAGAACTTGCCCTAAGTCACCCATCAAGACCCAAATCTTGAAAATAGATTGGCATGGGCAGGCTCTTGAGTCCATGCAGAATCCCTTTAATGTCACACTCACTCATGTACAGGGTTACCATCTTTCAGTTTCCCAAAAAGAGAACACTGCCTTGGGAGTGGGGGAGCTGCAGGGGGGTACAGTTGGGGGGTGCTGTGTGTACTGTGATCAGGTATTTGGGGGGCACTAGCGGGGTGTGTGTACTGGGAGCATAGGTGCTGGAACTAGGGGTGCTGGGGGTGCTGCTGCGCCCCCTGGCTTGAAGTGGTTTCCATCATATACAGGGTTACAGTTTGGTTCAATGGCTCTCAGCACCTCCACTATGCAAATTGTTCCAGCACCTCTGACTGGGAGGGGGTACTTGGGGTGTGTGGGAGGAGGGTTTTTTGGGGGTGGTGGAGGGGTCTGTGTACTGGGAGTGGTATGCTGGAGGGGATATTTGGAGGGTACTAGAGGGGTGTGTGTACTGGGGGGGTATTTGGGCAGTGCTAGAGGGGGCACCTGTGGCCTCACGCTCGAGATGGGGGGCAGTGTTGTTCCCTGTCAGTGGCAGTGAGGCTGGCGTAGATCCAGGACGTGGCGCCAGCCATCAGTCAACGCCTTCCTGCCTCTCCTCCTCCCCTGGGCTGGGAGCAGGGGCCTGGGTGGGCAGGATCTGGCAGCTGCAACTGCAGAGGAGGGACCAATCAGGGCGTGGAGACAGCTTTTTCTGAGCTTGCAACACCTGCTCCACAAAAATCCCAGACATTTTATCTTATTTGAAAAGTCCACCTAGTCAGAGGGCTGTGTGGGTCAAACCTTTAGCTCCTTACTTGATTGTTATTCAGTCCTTCAGGCAGAACTCTCATTGACGCAGATAAT
This sequence comes from Terrapene triunguis, assembly GCF_002925995.2. Lineage (NCBI taxonomy): Eukaryota > Metazoa > Chordata > Testudines > Emydidae > Terrapene > Terrapene triunguis. The sequence goes on from NW_020665009.1 coordinate 4,526, forward strand.
TAAGGACCCTATACATTGACTCATTGTGCAGATATCAGCATTCCAGTGGTTTAATTTGTGATACTCTCTGATGTATCAAGGGTTACTGAAATCAATGGAGGTTGCACTGGTGTAAATTAGGACAGAACTTTCCCGCTCACTTTTAGGTCATTAGTGACTAAAAGTATGGTTCTAGTCTGAAAAGGGACTCTGTAAAAGTTATAGTGTGGTTCCATATTATTGTCTTTCAAGTGATTTCAGGATTAAATGTGTTCAATTTACAACTAAAAAAATGTATTTTCTGACTGCTAGAGCTGCAAAATTGACGTTCAACCTGAGAGGCAAGCTGTGTTCTTTTCTTCTTGTGTATCATCGTCAGTAAAAGGGTTGTGAAAGCCAAGTTCTGGTCTCAGGGACACCTGTGCCATCCTCCTATCTTTAATAGATTGGCCTATAGCCCTATAGAATTTAATAGGGATGAAAGTAATAAGATTTTATAGCAATTAAATAGAGTTCTTTAAATGGTGTCTAAAAGCTTATTGAATGTAATAGAAATTGATCACTTTTCTGAAGAATTTTTAAACCAATGTGAGACTTTATTAGAGAATTACATCTGTTCTATAGAATCTGTAGATTGGTTTAAAAATTCTGTAGAACTATGGTGATTGTCAATTAAATTCTATAGGACTTTTCCATGATGGAAAATTTACTTTTTTCACTAAAGTAAGCAGAGGTGAGTGTGAATACACGCAGAGAAAGTGTCTGAGTAAAAAGGTGACATTTTTGCAGTCACTGGAACCACACTTTAAAATATCGTCCCTGAGCCAGACATGTTGAGGCTTTTTCGTCTTTCTGTTTTTAATTCCTAGGTTCCAAAAAGTAAGTGTGAGGAGGCTGTAAAGGTGGCTATTGAAGTTGGCTACCGCCATATAGATGGAGCCTATTTATATGAGAATGAGGAGGAGGTTGGGCGAGCCATTCGAGAGAAGATTGCAGATGGAACAGTCAAAAGAGAGGACATATTTTACACAGGAAAGGTAAGTGGGTTTTGTTCTAAAACGCATCACTTGTTCTCTTGCTTCTTTCTGTGCTGCTTTTGGGCAGCAAGAAAACAGTGACTTCAGTGAGGGGGTAAGTCCAAGTTGTAGCAGGCTGAAAGGATTTGCCTGAAACCCCCCACCTGTTACCAGGTGCTAATCTTGTGGGTAAAGGATTATATGCCCTAGTACCAGCTGGAGCTTTAGCAGGCCTGGTGCCTAGATACAGTTACCAGATAAAAACTACATTGAACTGAAGTGAAGGGTGAGTACGTGTTAGTAACTTAAGGCTAAAAGCATTACAGGGATGCTGTAATTTTCCCAAACCAATCATTACAGACCAGGTGATAGAGATTTAAGGTTATACTTGAAAGAAATCCAAATATGTTAAGCTATGGAAATACACAGGTTAGGCACCTAAACGATCTTAACTCCTCCAACTGTAACTATGTATGCAATAGCCATATAATTACGATTGGTGCATTATTTGTGGTCCCAGACTGGATTAAATTGATTTTTGAAAGACACATTAGTTGTTTCCATTTTCTACCCTCATGGTGCTCCTACAAGACAGAGTTCCTGTATGAATGTTCACTTTTTAATGCTGCAGAGTATGATGATGCAACATTAATTAAATGTCAGGCACCCTTAGACTTTGTATATTATTACAATTAAAATTTGGATAAAATAATGCATAATATACTGTGTATGCACTGACATTTCTTGCTTGAGATATAGCAGAATAAAGTTATTTAGGGAATCAGCCTTGTGAACATACAATTCTGATGGCATTTGTTCTCTTTTCACTTTTTACAGCTTTGGAGCACCTTTAACGCTCCTGAGATGGTCCCCTCAGCCCTGGAAAAGTCACTGAAAAGCTTGCAGTTTGACTACATTGATCTCTATATTATTCATACACCCCTATCTTTAAAGGTAAAAAAAAAGTTCTGTCTGAACACAGGTGAATCTTGTCCCCACAGTTCCCCTTTTGCTTTAAGACAGACTGTAAGTTAACTGCTTGATTCAGAGACATTGCTGTAAGGAACAAGGGGCTTTACAATAGCAATCAATTTCCCTACGTATATTTCTTCCAGATCAGATGTAAAATGGGCTTTTATTTATATTAGGGATGCAGAGATAATCAAGAGACCTGATGGACTGAACATCCATCAGTTTCAGAATGAACTTTGCACTTAAAAATAAAAGTGAAATGTGCTGTGCTGAGTTACTGACATGTCACAATAGCTTAATATATTTCCAGAATTTCTCCAGAAAGCAATTCATGTCATCAAGTGCCATACCGAAGAGGAGGTTTATCTGATTATATTGTTTCTTTTGTTTTTAAGCCTGGAGATGATTTATTCCCAGTGGATGGAAATGGAAAATTGATTTTTGATAACGTAGACCTGTGTGCCACTTGGGAGGTGGGTATCATGTACAAGTATAATGTGAAAACAAGTATAACATTGCAAAACTGCCATGAAAACTTACCAGGCCAGGCACAAAATCTACATACCCATGACTGTATGAAAAAACAAAAATCAGATCTATATTTCAAGGCATAAGCCAAATTCTAAGAGGGGTTTAGGAAAAAACTTTTCTTGGAGGTGGGTTATTTCATTGTGGATTTCTTGTATCTTCCTCTAAAGCAGCTGGTAGAGGTCACTCTTGGAACAGGACAAAATGGCCCACTGGTTTGCTCCAGTATGGCAGTTCCTATGATCCTACTCACCTGCAGAAAAATGTTACTCACCTGGGAGAATGGGCGCATGGAATATTGTAAAGCGGGGCAGTCAGTAGGCGGGCCATGGGCCAAAACCAGGCCGCCAGATGCTTTTGAACAGACCCTGAAATCTTTTTATTTACTGATTGTCATTGTTGTTATTGCAAAGTGAAAAATGTTCCTCGAGAGTCTGGACCTTGCCTGTACCTTGACCAAGAAATTTGAACCTTGACCAAAAATAATTGACTACCCCTTTTGTAAGGCTATGTTAAGATACAAGGCAGTTCTTTATTAGTCCAGTAATGATGACTAAGGTCTGTTGTGAGAATCCCTCCTGATGCAGTTTTTCTAAAAGAAACAAAGAGCTTCTCTAAACACAAATGTTACTGTTTATCTCCCTTCTGGGGGAAAGAAGCTATGCCAGTATTAAGCACCCTTACATCAGTATAACAGCATCCACACCAGGGGTTTACTGGTACAACTGTTTTGATTAAAAAAACAAACAAACCCCTAACTGAGATAGTTATACCTGGTACAAAAACCATGTGTGGACCAGGCCTAAAAGTTACCTGGTCTCAGGCTGCCATGGAAACCTCCTGGAGGAAAGAGGGGGAGGGGCAAGAAAGAAAATGGAGGAAGAATTAACCTAGATTTTATTAGCTTTTTTCTCTACTATTTCTTTGTACCTGTTTTCTTGCTGCAAAGGGGGTATGTACACCACCTATACATTAGGGAGTCCAATCCTCGGGCCCTTTCCCAGCTACTTTCCATTGCTCAGGCAAACCACAGTTCATCAAAACTCACGTTGTCGTCACATGAGAGGCGTAAGGCCTGGTCTACACTTACCCCCCAAGTCGAACTAAGGTACGCAACTTCAGCTACGTGAATAACGTAGCTGAAGTCGACATACCTTAGTTCAAACTTACCGCAGTTCAGACGCGGTCCACACGCGGCAGGCAGGCTCCCCGTCGACTCCGCGGTACTCCTCTCGCCGAGCTGGAGTAACTCCGATCCCCAGCCGCCGAACTAGCGGCTGGGTGTAGACCAGCCCTAAGACTAGAGCTAGGTAAATGACTGATCTTTCAGTTTGGAAAATTCAAAAAAAAAAAAATGGTTCGGGTTGAACTGTATCTGAAGCTTTCCAGAACTTTCTGTGAATTGAAAAAGTCCGTTTTGGTCTGTTCCATAGCAGGGATTCTCTAACCACTGGGCTAAACTTTATTAAGGGGGTGGCTGCTAGGGTTAACACCTGACTGGTGTTAGGCCGACCTGGCCAGTTTTTTTATGGATTTACCAGTTGCCAGAAAAATTATTTAATCTGCCAGGTTTTTTTACATGGGTCTAAAGATTTGCATTATCATCACAATACACTGGGATATCTAGTGTTAAAAATTTCTGTGTCCAGCTAGAGATGCTTCAGTGTTCCCACTTGCACAGTTTAAGCAATAACAGATCAAAACTGTTGAAAATACAACAGCCATCTGCCCAGTGCTCACCACCACACAAGCGCACCACATGTATGTGCGAGAGTGAGGAGACATGCAATGTTATCAATCTTATCTATATGTGTTATCTCTCTAGATACAATGAGTGGCTGTTGGGGGGCGTTGCGGAGCTACTTTGTGGGGGGGTTGTGCTGGGTTTTTTTCATTTCTAAGGTAGTAACCCTAATGGCCGCACCACCATGATCACCAATTCCTTCTCCTCATCTGGCCATTTTATGAATTGCCAAAACTATTCATGTCCAATTCTCGAATAGTTTTGGGTCGATTGAAACCACATTTTTTGTCGAGTAAACTATTTGTCTGAAAAATGTCTCCCAGCTGTATCCAGGACTGATGATACAGGGGGGTTCTAGGTCAGAACTGAAGTGCCCAGTTTTCCCAACTCTCACAGTTTTATTGTGAGTCTCGTGATATTTACTATTTTTCTTAAAGCACAACTCCTGGAATGGTGTTATTATGTGCTAATCTCAGCTTTCATTTAAACAAAACAAGTAACTTTCTAGACCCCCATGGGTTTGGAGAGAAGCTTCTAAACATGACTCAGGTAAACCCTAAAGGTTCAAAAACCAAAAGGTAAATAAAAAGAGCCCCTCCTTTTTTAAGTCTCATGTTTTTTTAACCAGATATTTTCGGGCCTGATTCGTGCTTTTTGAACACTTGGGCTTGGCAATACTGAGTGCACCAACAGATCTCTGTAGGGAAGTAACGCAATGACAGCAAAAAACCAAAGCAGTCTCTAGTATATGCTAATAGGCGCCAGTCCTGCAAGCTGCAGTTTGCAGACACCCGTGCTATAGGCACCAGTGATAATGGACCTGACCATATTTTCTTTCCCAGGCCATGGAGGCATGTAAAGATGCAGGCTTGGTGAAGTCCATTGGAGTGTCCAACTTCAACCGCAGACAGCTGGAGATGATCTTGAACAAACCTGGACTCAAGTACAAACCTGTCTGTAACCAGGTAACACTCTGAGCTTCGGCTAAAATGAAGGCCCAGAAGGGTTCATTGTGATTCCATAAAGCGAACTGGAAAACAAGAGTCATGCAGCAGAGCCTGGGAGAGAGAGAAGGGCTAGAAGGCAACCCAAGCCAAGTGAGGCAAAGCCAGGTCACTCTGCACTTTGCTGTGCTTCTCCTTTCTCCTGGAAACACCGATTCAGATAGTAATGAACTTCCATAGAAATCAGACTGTATTTTAAGGGAAAATATAAGAAAATCTACTCCTGTCTTGGGGGCTTTCTCCTCTGGAAAATACTTCTGCTCTTGTTTTTAGCCAAGCTTCAATGAGGATTCAAATATTAAGTGTGCAATTATATTTCAGCTGCTTAACTGCAGGCACATTTCTTTTCGCCTACAACAGTACCCTTTTAAATACCGAGCTGATTTGCAGGTGCAGTCAGGTATTTAGATTTCTCAGTACATGCAGTTACCGGCACCAATAAATGTGCCTGCCTTTAACTACCGACACACACTGGAGGCCATTTTGGACATGTAGGATAGAGATAATGATGATGTTAGGAGATCAGAAGTATTTGAGTTTTTACCCTTCTGGCCCGGATATATTTTATAGGTTGGCCTTTAGGTAAGGAGTCTGGTATGTTCTTGTAACATTAATATTTAAAGTTTCCAAGGTTACCTAAAGGATTGTATTTTATTTCAAAGGAAGTTATTTGATATTTTAATACAATTTATCTTCTTAAAGTAGAAATGCACCTAGATGCTCTGGTGAAAGGCATATTATAAACACCTAGATAAATGAAGCCGATGATAATAGATAATTGGGGGGAGGGGAGTTGTGTGACTGTCACTGTTTGTACAATTGGAAATCTCCATTTTTCTAATGCTTCAGGTTGAATGTCATCCTTACCTCAACCAAAGGAAATTGCTGGAGTTCTGCAAATCCAAAAATATTGTCCTAGTGGCTTTTAGTGCCTTGGGATCTCACAGAGATGAGCGATGGTAAGGAAAGAAGCTGACTGTAGAGTCTCATTACTGAAAGAATGCATCTGATTCTCCACTACCTTGATCTTGTGTGATCATTTACATGGGTGGAAAGTGGGCATAGCATGCTACCAAATTGGCATGGCTGTGTTTTGCACCCATTTGGTACAGATATAAATGATCACACAAGGAGACAGGCAGTGGAGAATCAGGCCCAATATGTTTGCTAAATATCTGATGATAAATGAGTATCGCCTCCAACAGGCTCAGCTCTCACTGATCCTGAGATCAGATACGCTCACTCCGTGTCTGTATTTCCTTGCAGGGTGGATCAAAGCACTCCGCTTCTGCTGGAGGATCCAATACTGAACGCTCTGGCCAAAAAATACAACCGAAGCCCAGCTCTAGTAGCCCTGCGCTACCAGCTGCAGCGTGGTGTGGTGGTCCTTGCCAAGAGCTTCACCAGAGAGTATATTGAAGACAACTTCAAGGTAAAGCAGTGGAAAGGAGAAATACCATTAGAAACACTCACAAGTTTGCAAATAGTGGATGTAAAATATCACTGATAGCTCCTGCCCTACATGGACATGGCACCTCAAGTTGAGGACTGACGGCACCTCCATGCACCGTCCACCTGCATATAGCCAAGCTCCTTAGGACAGGGACTGTGTTTGCCCTGTGTTTGTGCAGTCCCTCGCACAATTCGAGCCCAGGTTGGTTAAGGCCACTAGGTGCTACTGCAATATAAAGGTTGCATAGTTATAAAGGGACATTTCAGAGAGAGATTTGTTGGACAAAGACCAAAGTGTTATCCTGTACGTGTTTCTCATTACCAAGTGAAGCTATAAGCAACTCAGGCAACACAAATTAATTCATGCAGAGAGGTTTTGTGCAGAATTTCTCTGCTAATCTAGAGCCAAATTCTGAGGTCTTTACTCAGTTTCTGCTCAGTTGTTCAGTTCAGTTGTTACTTAATCCTGACTTGGGCAAAACTCACATAGGCCTCAGTAAGTAATGATTGGGTGAGAACTTCAGTATCTGGCCTTTGATACACATGCAGCAGCAATGTGCTGGGCCCATAACCCAGAGGTTAGTGGATTAAAATCATCCTCTACTAGGTTGCATTTGGGAGAGGGAGGTTGGTTCAGTAATTGGGGCACTGGACTAGGCTGTGGAAGTCCCAGGTTCCATTCCTTACTCTGCCATGGATTTCCTGTGTGACCTTCAGCAAGTCAGTTACTCTCTCTCTGCCTGCGTGTTGTTTTCCATTACAAATGGGGATGATGATAGAGATGCGTCCCTACCTCCTAGAGGTGTTGTGAGTATAAACACAATAAAGATTGGGAAGTGCTTTGAAATCTACCGATGAAAAATGCCATATAAGAAATAGGTATTATTATTATTTCAGTGACGGACACGCTAAATGACTAGCACGTTAGAACAAATGAAATCCCTTCCTGCTTTATGAAGGGCCAATTTGGTCCATCCCATAGGCAAATCTGATGATTAGCATTTTTTTCTCTGACAGGTGTTTGACTTCCAGTTGACAAAAGAGGACATGAAAGCTATTGATAGCCTGAACCAAAACCTTCGCTATGACCCATATCAAGGGTGAGTTGCAGTACTTGGGTTTTAAGAATTTTTAAGTGTGTAGAAATCAACTGTGGGCAATACAGCCTGACAAAAGACAGATTGTGCTAGTCCCGCAGCACAGTCAGGTTTGATACCTTCCTGTAGGTGCTGCAATGCAGCAGGCAGTAGAAATTTGGAATCTAAGGGTATGTCTACACTACGAAATTAGGTCAAATTTATAGAAACCGGTTTTATAGATATCGGTTTTATACAGTCGATTGTGTGTGTCCCCACATAAAATGCTCTAAGTGCATGAAGCTGGCGGACCGCGTCCACAGTACCGAGGCTAGCGTCGACTTCTGGAGCGTTGCACTGTGGGTAGCTATCCCACAGTTCCTGCAGTCTCCACCACCCATTGGAATTCTGGGTTGAGATCCCAATGCCTGATGTTGCAAAACAGTGTCGCGGGGGGTTCCGAGTACATGCCGTCAGGCCCCTCCCCCTCCGTCAGAGCAACGGCAGACAATCGATTCACGCCTTTTTACCTGGGTTACCTGTGCAGACAACATACCACGGCAAGCATGGAGCCCGCTCAGCTCAGCTCAGCTCACCGTCACCATATGTCATCTGGATGCCGGCAGACATGGTACTGCATTGCTACACAGCAGCAGCCCCTTGCCTTTTGGCAGTAGATGGTGTATTATGACTGGTATCCGTCGTCGTCGTACTCCAGTTCAATCAGAGGCACCTGGGCAGACATGCTTTGTCTCCTGGAGACTCAGTCCTGCCAGCAGTCCTATTGAACCGTCTTGACGATGATGGCTAGCAGTCGTAGTACAGTATCTTCTGCCAAGCACCCAGAAGATGCCGAGGGCTATCAGTCATGCTGCACCGTCTGCTGCCAGCTTAAGATGTAAAAAATAGATGTATTCATTTGCTTCCCCCTCCCTCCGTGAAATCAACGGCCTGCTAAACCCAGGGTTTTGAGTTCAATCTTTGGGGGGGCCATTCTGTGTGACAGTTGTTTGTGTTTCTCCCTGATGCACAGCCACCTTTGTTGATTTTAATTCCCTGTACCTGTA
>NW_020665010.1:0-11947 GCF_002925995.2 Terrapene triunguis
CTGTGGCCAGCTTAATCAGGGCCCAGCTGGCCCTTATAAGAGGTCTGAGGGCCAGAGGCTAGGACACACTCTCTCTAGCTTCCCTGAGAGAGAAGGACGGGCTGCCTGGGAAGCTGAGAAGGGTACCTAGGGTGGAGCAGTGCTGGGGAAGAGCAGAGGGAGCTGCGGAGCTCCAGCCTAGCTAAGCCCCAGGCTGAAGGCCTAGTTAAGGGCCCACAAAAGGTACTGGGGCTGCAGAGGGGCAGCCCAGAGATAGGCAGAGGCAGCTGGTCCAACCCCCCTTGCCGATGATGAGTGGTTTACAGACTGCCGTCTGCCCCAGGGAGCGGGGGCTAGATGGTGACTGGCAGTAGCCACTGAGGCAAGGTGGGGATAGAGGGTTGGGGGTTCCCCCCAGGAGGGGAGACCCAGAGACCGTGGGTGTGCTGCGGTGGGCAGAACCCCTGGGCAAAGGGCACTGGGGTCCAGGAGGGACGTGGGGGCTAGCGGCAGGTGAGACACCGGCCTGCAGAGGGCGCTCTGGGCTGGAAAGAGATAATTCCCAAGACGACCAGCAGGAAGCGCCACGTCGGTGAGTCGTTGCCCTGCCACAAGGAGATATTAACAAGGAAGAAAAAAATAAGGAAAGAGAAACTGGTAATGACAGAAAAATAAGTATTTAAAAATAACTAAATGATAGAGGATAAAAGACCTAGTTGCCATATGGAGCTTTTCAGTAATCCCTCTCTTTTCTAGGAATCACTTTCGTGAATGAGATGCAGCTTTCCTGTGGAGGTTAGTGCTGTATTACTGAAGCCTTTGCCTAAATATTTCTAATGTTATTGAGGATCTACTTTTGGCTCTTTGGAGAGCGACCTTAGAATCAGCTTAGGCCTCACACATGATGCCTCTGTGCATTTTGGATGGAGTTGTGTCAGGGCGGCAGTGAGGCCAGTACGACTATCCTGCAGGGGGAGATCTTCTGGCTCAACCATAGTTCTTGAGGCTCGGGCTGGCTAGAAAGTGAGATTTGTTGCCATCGTCTCTCCATGAACTCAAAAGAAAAGAAAAATGTTGGTACAAGGACAGGCACGAGGAACAGATAGGAAAGAGAGCTAGAAAGAGAAACACAAGAAAAAAAGCCCGTTATAGTTTATTTTTAAATAAATATTCTTCCCCGCATTTGTAAAACCCCCATTAGCCTTCCTGCTTTTAACTCGACATTGTTTGAATCCCTTCACGCTGCCAGAGGAAAATCACGCTTACTGTCTGAGTCACTAGAATTGGTGTTTACAAGGGACTACCATTCTACTTCTATCGGGTTTCCGTCTTCAAAATAAAACCACAGAAAGTAAATATTGTGGGTTACTCATCCTTGTCAGCAGAGCATGAAACTTGGCCAAGGCAATTCAGTAATTCAGAGTTTTAAAAAAACAAACAATAGCTGTATTGTGACTACCCAGGGCCTTGGATAAATCAATTAAAGCTAGTTGTGTCATTTATCCACAGGCCGGAGCAGCTCCTGGGGGGTGGCGATTGTCCACAATCTCAGTGTACCAGGCAGTACAGAGGGATGGACCAACGCACAGGATGGAGCAGCCTGCTTCCCTCTCTGCAGGCCGTTATAGGAAAGGGACAGCTATGGTCCCACGTCTTCCCTACCATGGGCTTTGCATAGGAGAGGCAGGGGAGGGAAGTTCTTTGTACTTTCTCTCAAACTCTAGGGCAAGGGAGACGCTGGCCTTCAAAGACAGATAGATGCCAAAAAGACCAGGCAAACAGGGAAACTTTGCAGAGGACATCACCTGGTTGATTGGTTAATTTTTAATTAACTCACTTTTTACGGGCATCATGGAAGAAGTGAGTCTTTCAGAGGGACTTGACGAAGGATAGGATGGTGGCTGGTGAAACTGGATGGGGAAGGCTTTCCAGGCGTAAGGTGGTCACATGACCACCTAATTTGCAACAGCTCTATTACAGAGGGGGGAAGCTCTAGAAGACCCAGTACAGACCAGTAATAAGTGTATCCCTGAGGAAAAGCCACACTATTAAGAGGCACCACTGCATTGCATCTGCTTTCAGTTCTCTCCCTTCCCATATTGGACCAGGCCAACAAGCCTACTCTCTGGAGAAAGGTCCACCGGGTCAATTAAGGAGGCTTTGGCAAAATCATCTGGATCATCAAAAACCCACACCAATCTCAGGAAGGATAAACATTAAATATATACAATCCTTGAAGATGAATTCAGAGAGAGATTGATTGTTCACGGTGATGAGGCAGGGTGCATAGCAGGGGAACGGAGTGCTTCGTTTTGGACACACTGGATTTATCAAAGGTTTCACGCTTTGGGGGTGGAGCAGTCTCTGAAAATACCAGTTGTAAGTTACCCACCCTGGCTGGGGCTGTTTCTCAGTTTGCTTATGTTTGTGTCATGGTCTGAGGTTGTCACTGGGTGACTGGCCCCCTTTAAGGGGAGATGGGGGGCTAGCCCCACCTGGAATATTCACACCCTTGAGTGACAGAAGTTTTGCCGATATAAGTGGTAGTGTAGACATAGCCTTAGCCAGAGGGTTGAGCCACATCTCCGGCACTGACCTGTATGTGGAAGGCTGAGGAGACCCATCCTGGGGAAGGAAAGTGAGGCAGGGAATGCTGGCAGTGCCATGCTTAAGCAGAAGGGGGCGCTATGAGATAGTCATGCCCTATGACAGAGTAATAAGCCAATATCTAAGATCTGCATTACAGACGAGCTTTCCAAATGTTCCTGGGCAGTCCTGGCTGTAACCTTATGAATGTAGGCTACCAACAGATAGGATAAAGGATTCGAGAATGTGGCGGACATGGGTATGCAGCTCCTCTCAGTGATAGCTGCAGCACTGATTGTCCAGAAGCCCCTGGAGGAGGTTGCTAGGATGATGGGGGTGCTAGGATTTCAGCACTGTTGGAAACACTCAGCACTGCTCAGCGAGGGGGGAAAACTGTCCAAAGAGAAGAAGAAAATGACTAAGCTGCACAGCCTCATCTACCTGAATCTCATTATCATATGCAAATCACTCCTCACTATATACTAATGAGGTCTGTGCACACAGGGAAGTTCTTGGAAAAGCTGAGAGACTTTTAGGAAGGCGCTTAGCATCCCAAAATACATACACCGCATGGATGATGCACCAGGCGCAGGATGTTAACAATGACTCTGCACGTGGCAATGAAGCTGACCACCACAAGAAGAACAAAAGATGGTCAGTCTCAGTAAGTGTGAATTCAGTCTGGACCCAGCCAGAATGCGTACGTTTTACACTGACATTTGTAATAAAACTTCTGCTTTCTATTACCTGTTTGCCCGGCATGGCTGCTTGGTGCTTAGGGAAATGTTGAGCCAATGTCCTGCTTCAGGTACTTGTGTGGCAGCCCTGACAGGAGAGGGCATGGTAGTTGACTACCACAAGGAATCATCTTGTGACTCCTCAGGTAGTTGTGCATTAGGCATAATTATCTCAAAGGGTCTTTGCAGTATGTATGCGGGCCAATGGGCACTTAACCACTCCCTAGCCCTGCCCTCAGACAGAGTACACAGTACTCAGGGGCTTGACCAGGACTTATGCGCTGTTGAAAATGCCTTGAGCATCTAAAGGAGGTGAGAGTGGGGATGCTGTAGGACACCCAAACCACCAATTTGGACAATGCAAGCTTCTGCAAATCTCAGCCAGAGCTTTAAGCACAAAACTGGCTGCTTGGCACTAACTTTCACTGCCCGCGTGCCTCTACTGTGACTTCCTCCTCTGTGCCAATAAGTTTAAGTTCAAAGCTCAAACGAGACTGTTGGCTTGCATGCGGTTATTGTGCTCTTGTTAGCTGCCTATCTTTTATGTTAGAAATACTAACTGGAAATGGTTATTTGTATGGCTGGTTACAATGGGGTGTTTCTCTGAACTCTGTGGGTATTAGCTTTCATTCAGCAAATAAAACTTATCAGGCTCAGGTTATTCAAGCTGGAACTTGGGTAGAGTCCAACTATAAATTATAATAGAGCACCAGGCCATTTTCTTTACATGCAAATGAGTTTCTTGTGGAGGGCATCATGATCAAATTTCATTTGTTTCCAAAGCCAGTTAGAACAGGCTTGTAAGTGGAGGAAATTCCTTGCTCTGGAGGAAGCACATAATGTTTTCAACCCTCAGCTCAGAGAGCCGAGAAGCACTATGTAAACAACCCTACCCAAGGCAAGGCGCATTCTTCTTTAGATCCAAATCAGGGCTAGGAAGTTTTGTTGTTTGTTTGTAAAGAAATGAAGCTGTTTCCAAGGACTCCATGGCACCTGCCACCCTGACTAACAACTGCTGAAGCCCTCAGAAGCTCAGCACCACTTCTGAAACGGAAGCAATTTAAAGATTTAGGGTCAAATCCTGTCTCCATTCCTTTGTGGTCATAGAGGTCCCTGTCTGCAGTAGAACGGGTGAGGAAGGGAAGAAGGCTGTGATCCTGGTCAAAGGTTCTGGAACCCCCCCCGCTCACCCCAGCCTGCTATGGCGCTAACCAGGAGCTTCCTGAACTCCAGCATGCAAGAGGGTGGGGGCTGGCCAAGTGGAGGGCCAGGGATGAGGCTTGGGAGATCCACACAGCTGCAGATACACTAGCGTAAGTGCAATCCTGGGACTGGTGGAGGAGCTGTGGCAGCTATGCCAGTCTTCAGGCTAATGTGACTGCAAAGCAGTTCTGTTGCTACTCTGAGGCCAAGAGGAGGATTCTTCCCTCCCCCCCGCCCCCACCCCGCATTCCTTGTAGCTTCTTCCCTGTGCTTTCTGCCTGTTCTGCCAGGGAAGCAGTAACCTCCTCCAGGGAAGATCTCATTTATCATCCTCAAAGACTCTCCTAAAAAGAGGCCTTTGAAGAGAGAGCATCCAGAAGGTGTTAGTAGTAAGCGGAGTGCATTTCATTGTGGGTTATGATGCAAACAAAGTGTTTGTGAGCAAAAGAATTCTTTAAAATGGGCAAATGTCTTTTGGTGTATTCAATGGGCCTTAATCCACATGACAACCTCATGCATTCAAAAGTGGAGTCGGGCCCCAAAATTTCATGAGATTGGCTTTAAAAAGCATGAGATTTAAAAATAATAAATTCAGGGGTTATTATTTGCCTTCAAGTGTTTCAGCCGTTAGGGGTCACATTAGCAAGTTTTTTCTCTGCAATCATGAGGGCATTTTTTAAATGAAAGTTGAAAGTCTCATGTAATCACATGACTCCAGGAGTTGAGGCTTTAAGGAAAACCCCAAAATACTGGGAGACTTGCACTAAAATCATGAGAGTTGGTAACATTTCATTTCTCATGAAATTAGGGGCAAAATGACAACAGGTTTTGGATCAGGAACTTAATTAAATATATTGCTATTTAAAGATACGAACTGGTGGCTTTATGCCACCTCCATCTGGCCAAGCTGAGGGACACTTAAGTGGCTTAAATGCCAAGCACAGCTCAGCCAGAACAGAGGAGATGGCCTCCTGTTTCCTGACATAGAGGAAGGCAGAAACAGAAGAAAAATCACAGACCTATCCTAGCACTAGCGGAATTCCTTACTACAGACATAGCTGGAGCCAATAGAAGGCGTTTTTCTACTGGTATAATAACACCACCTTCCTAATGACATTAGCGATGCTGACAAAAGCACTCTTCTAGCCGCATAGTTGCATCTACACCGAGGGTTTTGCTGGCATAGTTATATCAGTTTAGGGGGGCTGTTGGTTCCCCCCCACACACACACACACATATCTGACCAACATAATTATGCTAGCAAAACTTTGTTGTGTACAGGCTACAGTCCAAACAATAAATCAAAAGCCTATTACTGCTAGCAAAGGGGACCACAGGGAAACGGATTGCCATCAGGGGAGAAGAGGGACAGTCTCGAGAACAAGAAGACTGCTCGAACGGGGGACATTATTTATCAGAGGTTTTTGGGCAGGGGTGCATGCAACATCAAGAGGGCAAAGAACTGTGAGTGAAGAAATGTGAGCGATTTTTCCACAGACTCATTGAGTAACCTAGGGTGAGTTATTTCACTTGCGTATGATTCCGTTTCCCCATGTGTAAAATGGAGCTGGTTATGCTCACCCTCCTGCAGAAAGGGCTTTGAGACGAATGGGACTAAACGTTTCAGGCTTTATAACTTATCGCTATTTTGGTTTGTATAAGGCTAAATTAGAGCACAAATTGAACAACGGAACACTCATTTCCTGCTGCAGTGTTTATTTATGCAACCAGCCTCTTAATGTGTGCTATGAATTAGACTTGGAGACATGCCAGAGTCAACACGGCAATACTGTTTGTTTATACTCCCTGCTTTAAGTATCTCGTGTTGGATTTTCCCACGCTGAGGATTTCACTGTGTCTCTTCCTTTATGGAGGTGGGTGTTATTGGTTTTTGGGAAAAGACAAAAAGAATCCATTGTTTCGTAACCTCAGCCCTGGCATAACAAGGGGACACATTCTTCTCTCAAAGAGGATTCCTTGTCCATGAGGTACAGCTCATAATAAAGGGCTGAAAACTTCCCAGAGCTCCCGTCATCCAAAGACTATGTATGCTTTATAAATCCCCTTCATAAGGTGCTGCTGTGGCCTACCAGTTCTGCAGGCGGCTGCATTGTGATGGGCTGGAGCCATAGCCTCCTGCCTGCCCCTTCTCACCCCCTTTGAGGTGCCATACATCCTCAGGGAGGTGGGGAAGGAGCAGTCCCTGTAAAGCTCCTTATGGACCCATGTAAATGCCAGGTGGAATCTGGCCTGCGGACTGTAATTCCCAAAGTAATTCCTTTTCTGAGTGTTCATGTGAATTTTTGGATAGGGGTGCTCCCAGACGCTGTTGCTCTGTAGTGTCCTCGATGTCTGTTGGATCTCCTCATGCATACTAAGGTATGTTCAGGGCTAGGTCAAAAACAAAACCCTATTACTCTTTTTTGTAAATTTTGTCTAAAAGTTACTGGTATGGTGGACGGTTATCAGATGGACAGACTTGTTCACGGCCACCCTGGGGCCAAGTTCTGAGGAGTAATGGAGAGAATGAGACAGTAGTGGGCAAGTGGAGAGCATCTGCCCCTGGATGACTCCGCATGGCCTGCGGCAAGGTGCTCTATAGGGCCACATCACCCCTGGGTTCCCTCCATTTTTGAGTATGCTCAGGCCTACAAGCTAAGGCCTATGCTGCCCTAGAAAAGATTTGCCAGTATAGCTGAACTGGCAGAGCTACACTGCCAAACAGTCCTAGTGTAGATGCACCGTATACCGGCAGAAGAGGGCTGTTGTCAGTGTAGCTTATACTGGTTCCCTGAACAAAATCAGCTATGCTGACATAAGGACTTTTTTGCCAGGATAACTGAATCTACACTAGGGCTTTTGCCAGTTTAGAAATGTTGTAAAAAATTCATTCCCCGAAGTGACTTTAGTTTCTAGTGTAGACCTGCCCTTAATCTTACATTTATTCCCAATGCCAAACAAGCTCCACTCTTATGACATATTCCCAGGAGCACAAGTAATCCCACTTTTAGGATAACTGAGGTAAGTCGGTACAAACAAACACGTCTAACTGATAGGGATCTGTACAATGAACAGCTGCCTTTTGGATTATACCTTTTGCTGGTTTATTTTATGCCAGTATGTGTCAGCTGTTAGTCAGGACGCGTTTAGAAAAGCGGGACTAAGGGCAAGCGCATCACAGTGAATGTGATTCCTGCACCAGTTTGTGGCCTTCATCTTCTCCTGTGCTGGGGCAGCTGTGTGCCACTCCAGTGGTGTGCACCTGCCCTAAAAAACTGGCTTCCCAGCAAGATCATTCTATCACTGGGGAATTGTTAAGTGGCCCATGGAAAGCCTCTTAGCAACTGGGAGCGCCGCCAGCTTTTTTGCCGCCCTAGGCAGCGGAAGGTCCCGCCCCTGACATGCCGCCCCCGACAGAGGCGGCGGAAGGTCCCGCCCCCGAAATACCGCCGCCGACTGGGTCAGCCGAAGATCCGGCCGCCGCGGCTGCCGCCCGCCAAATGTTAGCGCCATAACTAAAACTCTTTTAGAACATCTGTTGCTACTGCCTTGAAATTGCTGGGACTAAATATTATTTGTTCACTCCTTTGTATCTCTGAATTTTATTGCTACTTAATACTACTTTGGGCGGAAGTACAAAAATGATCATAGAACCTCTGAATACATTGAGTTTGGTCAGTTGAGGAGGCGCAGAGTCAGAAACAGTAGCGTAGTTGAGGGTAAATAGAATTTACCCACTTCTCTTTTGCAGAATATTGAGTTATTTTAGGTGTTTAGCCCCTTTTTTACCACTACACCACTGCTCAGAAATAATTCTAGTCATGTTCCCTCAAAAACCAGTATTAGAAAACATCTGTTACTAATTCATGATAGTCCTTTTGTTCCCATGGCTCTAGCAACGCTGGGCAAGTTTCTTGGATATGCAGACTGCAGTTTTCTAAAGTCCAAAGCTAAAATATTTCTGACTACTAACAATATGCCTGTCTGAAAACAAGTGCTCCACTGAACCACATCAGAACCCTGATGCCAGAATGCATCCTCTACTTACTGACTCATGGAGCTCATCTACACTCAACAGGTTTGCCCATGAGTTCAGTAGGAGAAATGATGCTATAAAGCAGTGGTTCTCAACCAGGGGTACACATACCCCTGGGGGTATGCAGAGGTCTTCCAGGGGATACATCAACTCATCTAGATATTTGCCTAGTTTTACAACAGGCCACATAAAAAGCACTAGTGACATCAGTCCAAACTAAAATTTCATACAGATACTCACTTGTTTATTCTGCTCTGTATGCGATACTGAACTGTAAGCACAATATTTATATTCCAAGTGATTTTATAATTATGTAGTAAAATGAGAAAATAAGCAATGTGTCAGTAACAGTGTGGCTGTGACCCTTGGATTTTTATGTTTGATTTTGTAAGCAAGTAGTTTTTAAGTGAGGTGAAACTCGTGGAATGCAGGACAAATCAGACTCCTGAAAGAGGAACAGTAGTCTTGAAAGGTTGAGAGCCACTGCTATAAAGAGCAGCCATCCCCACAGCCCCAACATGAATTCATCCCTTTCAGAACTGTGGAGACCAAACCCCATGGAGCACCCAGAGTGTGCATGGCATTGAACCAACAGAGTCCCCTATGTGCCTCAGACCAGGTCCAGTGTGTTCCACTTCCCTCTGCTCATTGAGCTTGCATTTGGCCATCATTGTGAGAAATGCCAACTTAACCCTAACTGGGTTACTTCCACCTGCTGCAAATATGCAGTTGAGCTCTACCTGAGTTTGGAAACTGGGTAGAGATACATAAGAATGGTCATACAGCATCAGACCAAAGGTCCATCTAGCCCAGTATCCTGTCTTCCAACAGTGGCCAATGCCAGGTGCTCCAGAGGGAATGAACAGAACAGGTAATCATCAAGTGATCCATCCCCTGTCACCCATTCCCATCCTGGCTAATAGCCATTGATGGACCGATCCTCCAGGAATTTATCTAGTTCTTTTTTTAAATCTTGATATTTTTATACCCTGACCTTTTCTGATGACAAAGATCGAGCCAAGTGCCAACAACTAAGAAACAGAACACATCTATTTTTTAAGCATATAGTTTAATGTAAAAATGATTGAATTCCAACATTCACAGGAATAAGAAAATTGCAACATGAGCCTCAACATTTTTCCATTCATTGAACAAAATAAATACAATAATTAACATAACAAAATCCTAACACACACAACAGCAGGAATGTGAAATATTCTATCTTCATAAGGAATTAGCATATAAGAAAAAATCCAGATGAATAAAAATCACTTAAATAAATAGGTTTTTTTTCCTACTCAAATATTAACTCTTTAAATAGAGAGCGAGATTTAAAGACATTGCTGTGCTATAGCACAATAAATAATGCTCCCCAAATGACAGCACTTTGGCTGCTTCATTTTGGAAAGCCACAAAATCCCAGTCAGTAGCTAGCCTCAGGCTGGCTATGACTCATGGTGCTGTTGATGCAACATACCAGTGCAGGGGAGGGGTAACTGTTGCCAGTTTACTGCTCTCACAGGGAAAGAGCAAGGCTTAGAATAAATACAGCTGTGCTGCAAGTGCATTGCACTCATAAAACCCTGTTCAGCTTAAGTGGTTTCCAAAGGGGCTTCATTTCCCTCAGCAAATCACTTTTCCCTATCCAGTGTTTTCACCTTCAGAAAGTGGCTTATCCCATGGACAACCAAAGATTAAATATCTTTCTTAAAATGATGCGCCTCAATAAATAAATACATAAATAGAAAATAGATACTGCTAGCTAGAGTCTGCCTGAAAACATGTTAACAGAAGGAGGTGGGCTGCTTGCAGATGGACTGGCATTTTCACAGAGATGTTTCCTTCAAGGGGAAACGTCAGTGATTTTTCTTCTTTGGCTTCTCTCAGCGTTTTGCCTCACCATTGGCTTGAGCTCTGTAAAGAGGGGGAGAAAAGGAATTGTTTAGAAACCTGTTCATGGAACAATTACCACTAGTTAGCACATGAGAACTCTTAGCCTGCTCTCAACCATATCAGTGAAACTTCATTAACTTTGACATAGTTACTCTTGGTTCACACCAAAGGAAAATCAGGTGGTGCGGGGGGGTGGGGGGGAGGACACCCTGGTTTTTCAGAAGCACTGAGCACCTGTGAGTCCAATTGTCTCCAGAAAGAGTTGCAGCTGCCCAGTATATGTGGCCATTATCAATGACTTCCCCAAGCTCACACAGGAAGTCTGGGGCACAGCAGGGAACAGGAAGAACCTAGTTCCATAATCTAACCACTAGGCCACCTTTAAGGTAGGATATGGTGATTATTTACTAGATTGAGAGAAACAAGTTTTGGGAAAAATTACTATGCCCTGATAAGAGGTAACTCCTACACAGTTTGTGCTAAGGAACCACCTAGTTATTCTTTTAAAATAATTTTTCATGAAATGGTTCTGAGAATGAATGACTCACTTGTCCAAAATTGCTTTAATGATGATCTTCACCCATTGAGCAGTGGGATCCAAACACACTTCTCTGCCGTCCTTAAGAGTAGCGCTGCAAAGAAGGAAAACAAAGGTCAGGCATCTATCGACTTGGTGGACTCTCATCAGGGTATGTTTCAACCTTTTAAAATACAGGCACGGCTGGTGTCAATTGACATAGTTCCATTGACTTCACTAGAGAGCTACACCAATTTCCACTAGCTGAGGATCTGGCCCTACATCATTTGTTTCCTTTAAAATGTTCCAGGTGTGACCAAAAAAAAAAAAAAAAAAAATCTCCCTCCCTCTATATATATGCATTCAAGTTTTTTTTAAACCTGGTATCTCTCTCTCTCTGTACATGTGTGTATATATATAAAATGTCTTTGTCTGCACTGGTATTGCTTTTTACATAAAGGGCTGAATCCTGCATTCCTCTGTCAGGGAAACCACTTATGTACTCAGTGGAGAATTTTCAGTGGGAGTTTTGCCTGCAGAAGGACTGGAGGAATTGGGTTGAAAGTTTGTATTGGGTATTAATAATTTTTCCTGCCCTTCCAATGCAGGTTCTAGCACTCTATAGATAATGCCCATTATTCCCCATGGGGATTTGTATTTCCACCCCAGAGATGCTGGATGCTATGAAAAGCAAAGTGCAATACCGAAAAGAACGTCTTTAGAAAGAATAAAAATCACTCTTAGGGAGTCTCCCTGGGTGGTGTGGGCCTGCTAGTGCTCCCCACCCCTTTGAAAACTCCTGGACCAGCACAATGCAAAGCCGTCTCCTCCTAGTTTAGCAGCAGGTAGAATTTTGCAAAACTACTTACATGATTTCAGTGTTCTGGCAGTGAGGTCCGCTCGGGGTCAGCTTAACGTCCCGAATGTTCCTGGGACGGATGAAGTTGGAATGCAAGGTGATGCACTGGCATCGGAGCTCATTCCCCATCCTTGCCA
>NW_020665011.1:0-17355 GCF_002925995.2 Terrapene triunguis
TCAGGAGTCTGATTGGTCTTGCACCCCCAAGTTTCATCTCGGGTTGCCAACTGTCTAATCGCACAAACCCAAACACCCTCGCCCCGCCCCACCCCTTGCCCAATGCCCCACCCCCACTCCCTCCAGCTCCGCGCCCTCCGTCGCTGGCTCTCCGCCACCCTCACTCACTTTCACCGTGCTGGGGCAGGGGGTTGGGCTGCGGGATGGGGTGCGGGCTCTGGGCTGGGGCTGAGGGGTTTGGAGTGTAGGAGGGCTCTGGGCTGAGCCTGGGGCAGGGGGTTGGAGTGCGGGAGGGGGTTCGGGGTACAGGTTCTGGGAGGGAGTTTGGATGCAGGAGGGGGCTCAGGGCTGGGGCAGGGGGTTGGGGAGCAGGAGGGGGTTCAGGCTCTGGGAGGGAGTTTGGGTGCTGGAGGGGGCTGGGGCAGGGGGTGAGGGTGCGGGAGGGGGTTCGGGGTGTAGGCTCCAGCCGGGTGGCTCCTGCAAGTGGCAGCATATCTGAGGGCAGGTGTCTCCGCGCGCTGCCCTGGCCCCTGCCTGCAAGCACTGCCTCTGCTTCCTTGCAGGACTCAAGCCTAAGACATTATTTCAACTGAAAAATAAATGTATTAGTGTCAGGGGCGGCTCCAGGCACCAGCGCACCAAGCGCGTACCTGGGGCAGCAAGCCGCAGGGGGCAGCCTGCCGGTCGCCGTGAGGGCAGCAGTCAGGCAGCCTTCGGCGGCATGCCTGCGGGAGGTCTGCCGGTCCCGCAGTTTCGGCGGCAATTTGGCGGCGGGAACGCCGAAGGTGCGGGATCGGCGGACCTCCCGCAGGCATGCTGCCGAATCCACGTTACCAGCAGACCTCCCGCAGGCATGCCGCCGAAGGCCACCTGACTGCCGTGCTTGGGGCGGCAAAATACATAGAGCCGCCCCTGATTAGTGTTAAACCCTGACTCTTAGACCACCTAGCCATCCCCTCCTGGTATCTCCACTCATGATAAAATTAATCTGGAATAAAACTCTCCTCTGACTTTCGGTTTCCTGATGTTATCAACATAAAATTCTATGAAGGCTGATTTGCCACCAATAGTAAATTGATTACAGTATGGATGCTCTCCCATTTATAGAGAGCACACACTATTCACCCCTCCCCCCAATCATTCCAATAGCACTCATCTTTCCCTGGCTTTGATTAGCTGTTCAATCTTTATTCAGCCAGCAATTACTGAGGCTGGGATGCTCTGCAGATGTGGATCGCTGGGAGAGAGCTGTCTTACTACACGTTTATAATGATAACCATATAATCTGTAACGTCCCCAGAGCAAGAAATACAATTTGGTTTTCTGTACTGATTTTTCCACTCAGGGTATCCTAAAGTGCTTTAGAATAATAACTTAGAAATTAGGGGCCAGATTCTGTGCATGCCCCCTGGAATTCTATTATGGGATGGTTACATGACCTCCATGCTGTTCAAGGATCTTAATTTCCTCACTTTGGACATAAGGGCCTTTTTGACTAGCTTCCTCATATTTTTGAAATCCCTCTTTCTGAAGTGCCACAGTAATATTTTTGGTACAATTCCTTCCCTGAGGACATTGAACTTAATTATATTTTGATCACGATTAATTAGGGATTAAACTATAGTTATTTTTTTAACCAACCTGTGTGGTACTTAGGACTAAGTCAGTAATAGCCTCTCCTCTGATGTTCTCTCATATTAGCTGTTACAAGAAGCAGTTATTTAAGGTGTTGAGAAATTGCTTCTCTAAACCTTTTCCCATTATAGCATTTGACCAGTTTTATGTGCACATCGGTGAAGTCACCCAGCAATACTGTGTTATTAAACTTAGTTGGCTTTTTGATTGTCCTCAGCATTGTGTGCCCAATAGGGTTACCAACCCTCCAGGATTGGCCTGGAGTCTCCGAGAATTAAAGAATAATTTTTAATTAAAGAGTATGTCATGTGATAAAATCTCCAGGAATAGATCCAACCAAAATTGGCAACCCTAGCACCCAATATCCTTTTCCTGATATGAAGGCTAGTAAAATAACCCTATTAGTATATTTGTGTTCTTAGAATTTGCCTCCATACAGATTCCACTGTATGGTCCTCTTTACTCAGAAATTTTATCTCGTTAGATTCTGTGTAATCTAAGTTCTAGTGCAATTCCCCCAATTCCAGAATACAAGCAGTAAATCTTCATTAAGGTGGCTTTTTTTTTTTTTTTAAAAAGGAACTAGGTTGTCTTTGGTGAAAGGGGAAGAAGTTATTAATGTATTCTTTAAGTGCTGACACTGTGTTTGGTGATGTACAAATAAAAAAATATCAACAGTCCCTACACTGAAGACTACAGTTTAAACTACAGTTTACCGAGACAGGCACAAAGGAAGGACTCACTAAGTTTTAAAAAAATATTACTATTAATATGATTTATGATGATTGTTGACTCACTGCTTATGGGGATCACAGAAGTGAGTCTTTAGAAAGGATGTGAATTAAGAAACAGCAGACTGAAGTGTCTTATGAAAGGTTGCGAAGAAAGGTCTTTTTCATGCAGAAGAAAAGGAGCAGGAGGATTGAAGCCTAGAGGATACAGATTGAAAGTACGACACAACAAATGTTTTCAGCAGTTAAAGGATGTGGCTTACTAGGCACACAGAGAAGTTAAACCCTGTCTGGGTTATATAAGGTCACTCCCCATCACGTGAATGTGTTTCTCAGACTACATTCTCCAGTGTTATGTATTCTGATTATACAACAGTTATTTACTCTGTTTTCAGGCAATAGTCTCACTGGAGTCAATGGGAATTGTTGACATAGGATACATTATTCATAAATAATAGTTACCCTAAAGTGAAATTGACCAGGACCAGTGTGCTGTGATTTTCTGGGCACATAAAACAGCTTGTGTCCAAATTAGTCTTTTATATAATTCCACAAAAGTTCATGGAGTTTCACCAGGGATGGACCTGGTCCTTGCCTTTCATTACGAATCACAAAGTCAGGGAAAGAATTCAATTATACTTTGCTAAACACTGAAAAGCAACTTGTGTCTTTGCTGCTGTTGTGTTAAAAGAGCAAGAAAGAAGGAAGTTGTGAGTAATACTCAGCAGGACAGATCACAGACAGATGCAAGTTCTGATTGCTAAACCCTAAATAAATTAAAATGCTACAAACCAAAGTATCAGATTTTGATCTCAGATATGCTGGTGTAAATCAAAAGTAACTGCAGGTAAGTCAGTGGAATAAGTCATTTGCACTGATGTAACTGAGAACAGAATCCAGTTCTCAAGCCCGCAGAATCATAAAAAGGCCCCAATCCTGCACTCCTTTCTCAGGTAAAATGAGCATGATGATTGACAAACAATTAATAAGACATGGTCTGTGTCCAAGTGAACTAGCATTCTGGTTCAGACGTGACAAAACAATTTAGACATAAAGGGTATACCTGCATTGCAATAGAAAGGTGTGATTGCCGCATGAGTGGGCATAGCTGAGCTAGCTTTGATTGAGCCAGCTTGCTAAAAATGGAGTGTAGCCACAGCATGGACGGCGGCACAGGCTAGCTGCTGGTGTACAGTCTCACCCAGGACTCTGGGTAAGTACTCAGGCAACAAGCCCATGCTGCTGCCACTACACTGCTACTTTTAGCAAAGCTAAAAGCTCAAAGCTAACTTGGGTATGCCTACTTGTGCTGCAATCATCCCTCCTGACTGCAGTGTAGACATACCCTACAAGTGCATGCTGCGATGGGATGATCTGGAGGAGGTGTATGAATTTTTACAGACTTAATGGAATAAGTGAGTTTTGGGGGAGGATTTGAAAGAGAGAGAGTGCTAACATAGCCCTTTTCATGTGGAGAACTTAAAGTACTATACAAAGGCAGGGAAGGTATTTATTATCCCCATTTTACAGAGGAGGAAATTGAGGCCCATAAAATGTTACACTTAAGGTCACACAATGAATCTGTGGCAGAGTCAAGATGAGAACCCAGCTCATTTGAGATTTAGGCTGGTCACTGATCCATTGGATCACGCTGCTAACTAGTAGCTCATTGAACACTTCAACTACAGTAACATTTATTCAGCACTCACATGACTGAGAACTGGGCTTATGGCAGTCTTAGAGAAACTTGCACTCTGGAGCCTTAGGTCTGGGTGCCCTGAGTCACTAACAGTTGGGAATATGCTTTTTGCTTTTGCTCTCAAATGACTTATAGGAAAATTGATTCAGAAGCTGGGAGCTGGCCAGTTAGGCTCAGCTGCCAGCACTCTGCTTCCACTGACCTACGTCACAGCACAGATGCCAATAGCATGCTAAGATTTACGCAGACCAGTATTGGCATATAGGACCAAGTTCTGATTCATGAAGTTTATGAATCAGGATGAGCATGTGACCACAGTGAGTGTAACAAATCTATTTCATTTATGCAGTGCCTCCTATATGGAATTTAAAGTCAGCACCCATAACACACAGGGCTAGTGCAGCAGGAGGGGATCTGCTGCATCGTAAATAATGAAAACAGGATGAGAAGGGGGTTAGCGCATATTTTGGTTAAGCATCAGACCTGACATTCATTGCCTCACCCATCTGTGATAATATTCAGGAGGCTGATAGCACAGACTTCATGGAGAAATTAACATCAGCAGCATCTGTGACGCAATCAATATGATTTCATCCCGCAATTATCCATGTGAGACACTGGTGCAAGCGTGCTTTGCAGTGTGAAAGGAAAGAATCACCGAGTTTGTGATGCAAAAGGAGGATGATTTTTCGCTTATATAGGGATTTTAATATTGGTGGAGGATGCCACACTGGCAGTAACTGCCAAAAACACAGTGGTGAGTCTCAGAGCTGATTTTCTGGGTTTCAGAGCCTAGGCTCCAGCTGGAGCAGGAACATCGACACTACTATTTTGGGCCTGCAGCGCAAGCCTGAGACATCTGTCCCAGGATCAGACACTCGCTGCCACAGGTTTCTTTTTGCAGTGTAGATGTACCCTCAGAATCTGACTCTGATCTCTCTCATATCACTGTAACTCAGGAGTTGCCCCATTCAAATCAATGCAATTACACCAGCACCAAGCTGTTGTAACTGAGACGAGAATCAGGCTCTGATTTCCCACAAAAGCAGGTAGGGCCAGATTTTCAAGGATATTTAGGTGCCTAAAGAGGCAGGAAGGTGCATAGTGGGATTTCCTATTGATTTGAATGGGACATAGGCACTTAACTTTCTTAGGTGCTTTTGGACATACCTGCACCAATAGAGACCTAAATGCCTTTGAAAATCTAGCCAGTAGTTCCTTGGAAGAGACTTCATAAATTTCCCCTCACTGCTCCATCAATGTGCATCTGTATTGAACTGAAGGGACACACTCTAGGGGAGAGAAGGTAGTCCACTTTCTGTGCACTTTAGTTCTTGGCATCTATACTGAGACTGCCAAAAAAGGCGCCAGTTAGTGCCAGGCTTGGTGGTGGGTTAATGATGTGAGAGTGCTGTCCCTGGAAACTGCTCTCAGCTATCCAAGTCAGTTCACATACATGAATGAACAGCCATCAGATGACAAAAACTGACCTGGGGTGACAACCGGTTACCTAGAGGTGAAACGCCAATTACTAGTCACTGGGCCATCCAGTCCTCGGTTCAGATAGTGACTCAGGGGCTGCCTTTGTCTAATAAACTAGCAAATGACACTTGTCAGTCATTTGAAAAACATGATTCTTGATTAAGTGGTTAAGAAAATGCAAAGCTCAACTAAGATTCTTTCAAAATAAACCCAAAAGGCTGTTTGATGTCCCTCTTAGTAACTGGGTTTGTGGGTATGGAAAAGAAGAAATTAATGGGATTGCACGAAGGCATAAGGGCCAATGCTGGGAGAGCACATTGCTAGATCAGGACCTTAGGGCCCAATCCAAACACCCACTGAAGTCAATAGAAAGACTCTCATGGACTTCAATTGGCATTAAATCAGGCTCTGACGTTGTAAGCTATTCAGGGTGTAGATATCATCCCTATTTGCCTGTAAAGTGTCATGCATTTTTATAATAGCATAGACATAGTAATAAACAACAATCCCTTCTCATTAATAGAATAAATAATGTACGATATTAAAAATTACCAGTAAAATCCAGCTATTTGACAGTCAGCTTCTTTGCATGTAGGTCCCAATCCACCTCCCCCTAAAGTCAATGGGAGCCTTTTCATTGACTTCCAAGGAGCTGGATTGAGCCTGTAGAGGTTGTCTACTCTTGGGCGGGCACAGTTATACTGCTGTAAAGGTGCTCATAGCTGCATAGCTTATTCCCATACAAGGAGGGAAATAGGTTATACCAGTAGACAGCACCTTTATACTGGTATAATTGCATCCACACTAGGAGTTGCCTCTGTATAACTATTTCATTTAAAAAAAAAAGTCATATTCTGAACCAAAATAGTTATGCTGGTAAATATAGTTAGAGGAATGCTGTATGTAGACCAGGCCTTTGTTAGCAACTTTCATCCAACAATCTCTTTAGAAACATAAGTTTCACGATGCTGTTCCCAAGCCACTGGAAATAAATGCTCCTAGTTTGTGATCAGCAGAACTGTTCACATTAATTCTAGTCTTGTACCCAAGGCAATCCCATTTTTTGATATACACGCTCAGTCTGCTTTAATTTGTCTTCATTAGGTAAAGGAAACCTCATTGTGCTCCATAGGAGTGCCTGCATTTTAGAGACTAAACGAAGGAAGCAAGACACGTTAAGAATGTAACACACTTGCAGAAGCAGCAGCCTGAATAGAAAGCATAATTTGGGGCAGATGTTCATCCTATTTAATTGTTTCCATTGCAGACTCAATGAGTTTAATGTTAATGAAAGGGGCTACACAGCGGGCACTGGAAACTGTATTTCTCTCTTCACCCACGGATCTGATACAGCATGGGAAGCAGCTCTGCAAATTTGTCCACACCCACCACAGCAACAACATTCCTCAGCTTTGACCTGGAGATCATGGGCCAAATTTTCTGCTTGTGTAACTATTTTGATTACCGCGCCTCATAATAAAAACTACCATTGCAATTTGGCTTCCTTACTGGTTAAGGATTGAACGCATCTTCTCATCTCTAGAGAAATTAAGACAAAGTAAGTGTTGACATAACTCCATTGAAGTTACACCCACAGAAAACTTGGCCCCATTTCTCTAGAGACAAGAGAGAATATATTTAGCAACTATAGTCTACTCGGTCCTTGGTCTCTCTACTATGGCTGTCAACAAAGTGTCCAATTTGCAATGAAGGTTTTTATTATGTTCACACCTATAAGCTAGGAACTTGAATGTGACCAAAGGCTCTTAAGCAAAGTAAGCAGTCATGGGATAAGAGGGATGATCCTCTCATTGATCAGTAACTGGTTAAAAAAGATAGGAAACAAATGGTAGGAATAAATGGCCAGTTTTTACAATGGAGAGAGGTAAATGGCAGGGTCCCCCAAGGATCTGTACTGGGGACCAGCACTGTTCCACATTTCATAAATGATCTGGAAAAGGAGGTGAACAGTAAGGTGGCAAAGTTTGCAGACAATACTAAATTACTCAAGCTAGTTAAGTCCAAAGCTGACTGCGAAGAGTTACAAAGGCTCTCACAAGACTGGATGGCTGGACAAGAAAATAGTAGATGAAATTCAATATTGATAAATGTAAAGCAATACACATTGGAAAACATAATCCCAACTACACATACAAAATGATGGGTTTCGGAAATAGCTGTTCTCCCACTCAAGAGAGCTTGGAGTCATTGTGGATAGTTCTCTGAAAACATCTACTCGGTGTGCAGTGGCAGTCAACAAAGCTAACAGAAGGTTAGGAAGCATCAAGAAAGGGATAGATAAAACAGAAAATATCATAATGCCACTATATAAATCCATGGTACACCCACATGTTGAATGCTGCATACAGTTCTGGTTGCTCTTGTCACACTGTCTGCAATGGCTCATGGCTGAGAGTATCAACTTCAGGGCAGACTGTCAAAAAGCAGGGCAGACATCCCAAACTGGTTGTAAATTCTATAATTACATTTCACCAACCCAGTAACAAATGTGAACTCCTGGATTACTGTAACAGTCTTACCATGGAGTCACAGACAGTCCCCTTGGGCACTCCAGTGTATCTTGCCACCCAGACAAGTTGGACTATGTGATATATGGTGACTTACACCTCGGGCAACCAGACAGCAAGTGTTAAAAATTGGGACAAGGGCGGGGGGTAATAGGAGCCAATATAAGAAAAAGACCCCAAAATTGGGACTGTCCCTATAAAATCGGGACATCTGGTCACCCTACTTACACCAAAAATCACAAAATATTCAGGAGTCCAGTGGCACCTTAAAGACTAACAGATTTATTTGGGCATAAGCTTTCGTGGGTAAAAAAACACTTCTTCAGATGCATGGAGTGAAAATTACAGATACAGGCATATATATAATGGCACATGATGAGACTGGAGTTTCCTTACAAGTGGAGAACCAGTGTTGACAAGGCCAATTCAGTCAGGGTGGATGTGGTCCACTCCCAATAATTGATGAGGAGGTGTCAATAGCAAGAGAGGGAAAATTGCTTTTGTGGTGAGCCAGTTACTCCCAGTCCCTATTCAAGCCCAAATTAATGCTGTTAAGTTTGCAAATGAATTGTGGTTCTGCAGTTTCTCTTTGAAGTCTGTTTTTGAAGTTTTTTTGTTGCAGGATGGCTACTTTTAAATCTGTTGTTGAATGTCCAGGGGGATTGAAGTGTTCTCCTACTGGCTTTTGTATGTTACCGTTCCTGATGTCTGATTTGTGTCCATTTATTCTTTTACATAGAGACTGTCCAGTTTGGCCAATATAGATGGCAGAGGGGCATTGCTGGCACATGATGGCATATATCACATTAGTAGATGTGCAGGTGAATGAGCCCCTGATGGTGTGGCTGATGTGGTTGGGTCCTATGATGGTGTCGCTAGAGTAGATATGAGGACAGAGTAGGCAACAGGGTTTGTTACAGGGATTGGTTCCTGGGTTAGTGTTTCTGTGGTGTGGTGTGTGGTTGCTGGTGAGTATTTGCTTCAGGTTGGGGGGCTGTCTGTAAGCGAGGACTGGCCTACCTCCCAAGGTCTGTGAGAGTAAGGGATCATTTTCCAGGATAGGTTGTAGATCATTGATAATGTGCTGGAGAGGTTTCAGCTGGGGGCTCTGTGTAATGGCCAGTTGTGTTTTGTTATTTTCCTTATTGGGCCTGTCCTGTGGTAGGTGCTACCGGACTCCTCGTTGTTTTTGTGGATACAGACTACCATGGCTACCCTCTGATACTTGAAAATGTTCAGGTTACTTCCAATCCCAAGGGACCAGCTACTTGCCCCAGATCAATTGCACTTAGACCACACACCAAAACAATGCTTTTAGCCAATCCTGTAATAAACTAACTAAATTTTTATTAGGAAAAAGGAATAATAGCATTATTTACAGGTTAAAGCGAGCATATCTAACACAAATGAGTGTCAGTCTGTAACTCAAAAGGGGACAGAGATGTAGAAATCTGTCGATTCAAAATGCCTTTCATAGCTAACCCATGCCAAGCAGCATGGGGATCTCTTTGCTTATGTTTAGGAATTGTTGCCCCTCAAAGTCCAGACAGCATGAAAGAGACCCAGTTTCTCCTTGTCAGGGATTTTTATCTCCTCCACTCCAGAATCCAAACTGATAAGATGAATTCATGTGTATATCTCTCCTTTCTGGAGGGAGTTAGGAATGCAATCAGCAGGGCCTCTGTCCTTTGATGCTACACAATACCTCATCTGCCACCAATGGGCTATCTTGTATGCAGGATGAGCACTTTACCTTAATTAATGCTTCTTTTCCTGTTTGGTGAGTTACCCAGTTGCAGAGGTTTACAATGCAAATACTCAATGTAACTTTATACCATGGGCTATAGAGGTTATAAGTGAGATCAATACATGCAGCCTCCTACAAGCATGATAAAAAAAAAAACCCTAAACACATTCTTATCAACATAACATCTAATATCTATTTTGATGATACTAAACACATAGGTAAGCAAGACAGGTTTTCAGCTATGCATTTGTAAATGTTCAGTGAGGCGTGGGGCCTTGCCATGAGCTGGCACCTGGTCCACCAGTGTCACAATCCCATCTCAAAAAAGGTTTATTAGAACTGGAAAAGATACAGAGAAGAGCAACAAAAATGACTAGAGGTATGGAACAGCTTCCATATGAGGAGAGATGAAAAAGACTAGAACTGGTCAGCTTAGAAAAGAGATGACCAAGGGGGGATATGATAGAGGTCTATAAAATGATGAATGTTGGGGAGAAAGTGAATAAGGAAGTGTTATTTACCCCTTCACATAACACAAGAACTAGGGGATAGCCAATGAAATTAATAAGCAACAGGTTTAAAACAATCAAAAGGGAGTATTTCTTCACACAATGCACAGTTAACCTACGGAACTTGTTGCCTGGGGATGTTGTGAAGGCCAAGACTGTAAGTGGGTTCAAAAAAGATTTAGATAAGTTCATGGAGGATAGGTCCATCAATGGCTATTAGCCAAGATGGCCAGGGATGCAACTCCATGCTCTAGGTGTCCCTAAACCTCTGACTGCCAGAAGCTGGGACTTGACAACAGGGGATGGATCAGAGATTGTTGGCCCTGTTCTGTTCATTCCCTCTGAAGTATTTGCCACTTGCCACTGTCAGAAACAGGATACTGGGCTAGATGGACCCTGGGTAGAACCCAGTGTGGCCATTCTTAGAACTTCTTAGGCAGATACAGAAAGCCATGATGGGCTTGTGCTGGTAATCTGAGACCTGGATCCAGATCCAAACCTTTCCAATATTTGTGGTTGTTTGGACCAACCAGAACCATGATACAAAGTCCTATCTGACTTGAGTGAGAGAGAGAATGTGTGTGTTAAACGAAGGATGATCTACTGCTCGGAGAATGGTAGAACATTCTTAGAAGTGCCTTAAAAACTGGCTAAGTATGATGTAGAGAGTCTTGCTTTTTACAAGCCCACATCTAAAGATTTCACTTACACTGTTTTAATATACACCCTTCCCTGTTAATGCATTGCTAAATCATACCCCCTGATTTTGCAAGACACAAATTTAGGTTAGCTAACTGCAAAAAGTTGGTGCAATGTACCATGCGAACCATATCATGGATGTGATCAGATTTATAAGGACAAAAGATGCCCAAGGGCCTTTTTTACATTTCATTTGAAAAGGCTAAAAATAACTACCCAAATCACATTCCTTTTATTCTTGCAGGAGGCATAACCATCTCCTCAGCCAGTTCCGATTCATCAGCACTTTTACATGCAAAGTAGGGCGACAGAGGTTCCGAGGGCCAGTAATTAGTCTCCATGCCCAGCAGCTGCAAACGAAACAGCTGTAGGTGTTATTCTTTGAGGTTATTAATCGACTCCATGAAAAAAAAAAAAAAAAACAGAAAAGGCTGAGAGCTGGCGAACTGCAGCCTATAGTCACATGACAAGGACTTGAGTGGGGGAGATAAAATAAAGAGAGCAGAGTATCCTAAATCCGATTAGTTATAGCAATTTCTCGAAAGCTAAATATAGAAAAAAATCCTCCCTCATCTTTAGTTCTGTTGGCAGAGATTAGACGGCCTAAGGAAAGAGATACACGCTATACTAAAGAGATCACATTTTTGAAGAAAATTGCTGCTTTGATTATATTTTGGTATGTTACACTTAGGGAGACATTTTCAGCCAGGTTACAGCATGACCGGTTGAGGGGCGAAGGGGTGCAAATGAGTGCACCTGCAGTGAATTCTGAGTGCACATAATAGTAGTTAGATTGGACTAACTACTTGATTTGAGTCAGGTCACAGAGAGAAGGATGGGATCCCAAAGCCTGCACAACAGCTAGGTCCCAGGCAGGCTAGAATCCCAGAGGCTATATACCCATCACAGGAGGATAGGATCCCATAGTCTACACAGCAGCCAGGTCACAGACAGGGGAACAGAATCCCTGAGCCATCAAAGTTACAGGTAGAAGGGAGAGGGCCCATTTGTCTTCCTTTAAAGAGAGTTTAATGCACTGTCCCACTTCTAGAACCAAGATGTAAATAAGCCAAACAGCCTCATCCCCCTTCTGCATTTTCTGCAATCAAAGTTGTTTTGCCAGGCAGGAGTGTTCTCACTGGAAACACTCTAAGCACTTGAGCGCCTTTTGTGAGTCCCCTCCCATCTTGGCACAGTGTCCCCAGAGGTTAAGCGGTACAAACAGGACTTTCCTAGCCCCAGGCCTTCAGAGACTGGAGGTAGGACGTGCGAGTAGAAACAAAGGGTG
This sequence comes from Terrapene triunguis, assembly GCF_002925995.2. NCBI lineage: Eukaryota > Metazoa > Chordata > Testudines > Emydidae > Terrapene > Terrapene triunguis. The sequence goes on from NW_020665011.1 coordinate 12,319, forward strand.
CTCTTTTGCACATGGCTGGCAAGACGAAGCCACCTGACAGCCAGAGATTAAACGGTGCAAGATATCCTGGCAACATGGAGTTATACTGGGTGCCCCTCCGGCAAACATCCAGCCAAAAGGAAATTAGCAGAAGTTTATTGCAAGCTTGCAGCAAATAATAAAACAACAATAACCATGTTAGAGGCAAGGGGAGGATAAAGAACTAGTAAAACTGCTCAGATTTATGGAAAATTAATTTAATCATTGCCTTGGCACCTGCGGGCTCCATATCCGGTGTATTAGTTTAACACAGACCCATATGGCAGCAGCGCAGCTCTTTATTCAAGTGCTGGTTTCCTCCTTTGCTTATGAAAATTAATTGTCATAATATTGATAAGGCAAAGCAGTGCCTCTCGTAGTCCAATCATGTGGGACTTTCCTGGGGGAAGGAGGAGGCCAATTTACCTCCAAGGGGAGCTGTGTTATCCCATCTGCATTTGCTTTGCCTTTAATTTGTAGCTCCTTTCAGAGGGATACACATGGGGGAGGGGATAGCAGCCCAGATTTGCTGCACCTGAGGCTCCTTTGTGCCAGGAATCAGAGAAGTCAAATAAAACTCATGTTGGGCTTCTGAGTGGGGAGATGAGACAGTCAGCACAAAAAGCTGTTGCTTTGGTATTTTCCCTTTGATTCTGCCTTGAAAAATCTCTCATGAACTTACCAGCCCCAGCATAAATCTGCTAGTCTGTCCTTCATGAGGAGACTGAAGCAATTCATGACATTTTATTCCCTCCTTGGCAAAATGAGTTATTGGCCCCAGTTGAATAGAATTTTGCAAGGCTGTATGTCATTTATACAGAGACCAGTCACACCAACCAACTTATTCAGAGAACAAAGTTTTCATAGCAGGGACTGTCTTATTTTGCATTTGTAATAACCCCAGCACAATGGGGTTCCAGGTTAGATTAGGTCCTGTTGATGCTACTGTAATATAAATAATAACTTGTATATGTGAGCAGGCTCATCTGCCAAGCATATACCAGGGCTGGGAGAGGAAATACATTATCCCCAACCCAACTGTGCCAGAGACGGATATCTGTTTTAAGAAGGGTGTCTAGGACAAAGAGAGGTTGAATTCTCAAAGTGGGGTGGTCTTCAAAATAGATGTGGATATATTCCACTGTTTAGAATGTAAGAGGAGGCAGAGGTGACCCAAAAAGTCACAGCATAAAAGGAACCAGGGTGTTATGTTCAACAACCTAGACTGGAAAGGGTATTCCTCATATGATCTCCAGCTGTGAGATTAGGAAGTGGGAGGTATCATAAACCAGTCCGGTCATGCTCTCAGGGTAGACACTGCTCTGTTGTGATTGGATCCAACTGCTGAATCCCATGTGCTTCTAAGCCCCCTTGGGTCTGGGTAGTGACTGGTCACTGTCCCTAGCTCTGCGTCTCTTGGGCACTCCCAGGTACAGACCCTGTGTCTGGCATCCTTTTGGGCAGTGGAATCCTACAGTCCAGCCACCTAGAACCAGTACAGCTCTCCCAAGCCCCACAGTTGCTTAGAGATATTTCCCCTCAAGTCCAGCTGGCTGTGGGGGCTCTGGTTTTCTAGTTTCTCTCTTCAGGAACCACGGGACTGTAAAGCAAGGCGCGCAGGCTTAGCACAGAAATTGCTCATTCACAGTTTACTCTTTAAAAAAGCACAAGAGAGAAGTACAGCTCTATGGAAAACATTGAACTCCTCAACACATCCCCCTCAGCCTGAGCTCACCACCCCTGTGAGTCCTGGGTTTGGCCGAGCTCTCCCTGCCTTCTTGGAAGTTGTTGGTTTCCTGCACATGGTGAGGGACAAGCCTCCCTTGCTTAGAAATGTGCCCATTTTAAGACTGACTCTGTCCTCTCTTTTCCTATATGCTGCATGCTGGGGAAGGTCTAGGCTCCAGCTCCTGCCTCCCCCATAGACTTCTGTGAAGAGAGAGCCATTCAAAGCCAATGGCCCTGCTGGCAGAAAACCCATTGGAGGGAAGAGCTGTTCAGTGCTGATGGTCCTTGACTGCTCTGTCTTAATGTCTCTGTCTCATGTCTGTCTACTAAGTGTTGAGCCTCTGCTACAAAATGGATGCTCTAGGGAAGATCACAATCATTCCCAAAACAAAATAGAATTTCTAGTTTGACACAGACATATCTCCTAACTGTCACAGGAGTTGCATTGGTCAGTGCGCTGGATGACTCCAAGGCCTTTCCCTTTCAGATCGAGAGTTCAAACCCAGCCTAGGTCAGTAGTAACGGAAAGCAATCATCCTCTTCAGAAGTCTGTGTAAAATGTGGGTACCATAACGACTCTCAGTGCACAGGTATGCACAGCATAAAAACCACACCCTTGCTGACAGTATCAGCAGGGATTCCAAAGACTGAATGGGATCTTCTCATGCCTAGAGCTGGGTCCCTGAGTCCAGAACAGCAGTGAGACACATTGACAGGCAGCAAGGCGTTGTGCTATTAGGGCCTATGCTTTACCCGCTCTGAGCATGGAGCACTTTGAGTGGGTTTAGTTCTGGTGAGAGGTGTCACGTTGATAGCCTAGAGCTTGGGCCAATATTTTCACAAGCAGCCTCTGACTTGAGGTACCTCCATTTTTGGATACCCAGCATGAGGCACCCTGTGTGCTGAACACCCACCATTCCAGCTAAAGTCAGTGGGAACTATGGGCATTCAGTGCTTCTGGAAATCTGGCCCAAGGAGGTGTCTTGAGCTGGGTGCTCAAAAACAGAGGCACCCAATAATCAGAGGCTGCTTCTGAAAATGTGGGCCTAGATCTAGATAAAAAAGTGCCAACTGAATGGTGCCGAAGCTGGCAGAGGTCACAGAAAGGTGTAGTCACCAGTGGATGCAAGACTGAGTCCCATGCTTCCTAGGTTGAGAGGCTAGAAGTGATGTAGAGAGGTACAGTATTGTGGGGGTCCTTTGGGCTGGGGAGAGGCAAAGGAAGCTTTTTTCAGGGCTGTGTGGCACCGCTTGTGGCCAGCACTCAGAGCTGCATGACCAGACAGCTGGTCTGAGAACTGTGGCCATCTCTCCCATGTCCCTGTAACACTAGGCCTGAGAGAGGGGGAGGGCGACTTGGATAGGAGAGAAAAGTGTCTCAAGCTGGGCAAAGATGATCAGAAACTACATTTACCTTTGCTTTGTGGCTGTTGTATCAGAGTCCATACAGCCAGTGGGATGGCTCGACTCCTCTATTTCACAGCGCAATTGGTAAACAAATCATGCATTTTTACTGGGAAGAGAAAAACAAACCCACCACACACACAACCGCTGAACAAAAAAGCTTCGATAGTACTGTGCTGCGATGTGCCAAAGGAAGCATTCATAAAGCATATGGGCTTGGCCAGATCAATGAAATTACAGAGTGCCTTGTTCCTGGCAGGCACACAAATCCACTTTCTAATGAAGTTTACAGCTAGAGGAATTTAGGTCACTACTCGGAAGCGATCAGTTTATTCCAGGCAGCTCTTTAAATATTTTAAGAAATCGCTGTCAAATTAAGTCTGATCACATCTCAGTGAAAAGGCCCAACTTGCTGGCTTAGCAGATTTCATAGGCTGAGTTGAAAAACCCTTTTTTCTTTCAGTTCCTTCCTAACACTGCAGTGGGACAAATAAAACCGGGCCCCTCCTGCCGTGTAATCCTGGCACCGTGTTAAACAAATGACCCAAATGTAACCTGTGTCTGGAAGGGCTCGTTCTGTCCCACATCTGGCTCAGTCTCCCCATGCCCCAAACAAGACTGTCTCTCCCCATGGGATGAGAGACGTGGGAGATTTGCACTAATAGGCTGAAGTTGCCCAAACTTCATGGAGTTCAGAAATGCAATCCTGTAATGGCTGGATTTTATTGCTGCTGAAGGAAGATACTATCTACAGCCAGACCTTTATTCTAAAATCAGCTCTCACGGGAGCAGCTAAAAACAGCTTCTTAGCAGAGGTTGATCCTTAACTAAAGGTTGAACTAAATTGTACTGATACCTTGGGCAGGGGTTGACTGTCTGGGTCACAAACAAGGCAAGAGGCTGTGTTGCAAGCACAGGTCACACGCTGTGTTTCTCCTCCCCTGCACAGACTCCTGAATGATTTTTATTGTTGCTTAGCTGAGCAGACTCTTTGCTAGATGGGCTGTAAGGCTTTCAGCAGCCCAAGCATTGGGGGCCATTCTGCCTGTTCCTTAGGGATATTCTGAAGTGGCTGCAATAGTCAGTTGTCTGTGAGGGTTGACCTTTAGTGTAGGTTTCACCATAGAGGCAAATGCCACGGGCATGTGCATTGTATTTGGATACAGATTTTGAATGCAAATGAAGTGCTGTCACAAAGCTGATGGAAAGTTGCCAGTGCCGCTGCTGTCACAAGGTGCAGACGCCTCAAAAAGATGCACTCACTGTCCTTGTTATTGAAATAGCAAGAGCCTTTTTAATGCTATTGAAGTTGATGCACAGGGATCTGGAGGCACAGAACTCTGCTGCTGCTAAGTTACAAATGTAGGCAGCTAGGCCAGAGTGCAGTAACAGTGCTAAGCCGAAGTGGACAAATGCCCAATGTCGGAATGATGGCAGGACTGAGCCCTCGAGGTTCACATAGGAGCCCCACTATGCATCAGACCCACAGTTTTAGCAGCTGACACCCAACCTCTGAGTGCCCTTCCCAGCTAGGCACCACTAGGGTTACCATTCGTCCGGATTCCCCCGGACATGTCCGGCTTTTTGAGCTAAAAATAGCGTCTGGGGGGAATTTGTAAATGTCCAGACTTCCCCCCCCCCCATGCAGAGCACGCGCGGCTAACAGAGCAGCAGGCCGGATGGTGCCACTTACATGGGGCTCCGACAGCCAGAGAGAACCCCTCCTCCACTTTCCCTGCAGCAGAGATCACTCCCTCCCTGCATTCACAGATCGCCTCCGGCAGTCTGGAGCTCCTCCCCCACTCCTCCTCCCCTGCTGCCCAGCGTGCTGGGACGAGCGGCAGGGTAAGGGGGCCAGGGGGTCGGAGAAGGGGCAGGGAGGGAGTG
>NW_020665011.1:17455-26832 GCF_002925995.2 Terrapene triunguis
TGGGGGGGGGGGGCTTTCTGGGGTGTGTGTGGATAAGGTTTTGGGGAGTCAGGGTACAGGTGGAGGTAGGGTCCTGGGGGGCAGTTAGGGTGGGGAGGGTCCCAGGAGGGGGCAGTCAGGGGACAAGGAGCGGTGGGGGGGGTTGGGAGTTCTGGGGGCGGGGCTGTCAGGGGGCAGGGGTGGGGAGAAGGATTGGAGCAGTCAGGGGACAGGGAGCAGAGGGGTTTAGATGGGTCAGGAGTTCTGGGGGGGCTGTCAGGGAGTGGGGAGTGGTTGGATGGGGCGTGGGAGTCCCGGGGTCTGTCTGGGGGTGGGGGTGTGGATAAGGGTTGGGGCAGTCAGGGTACAGGTAGGGGGTAGGGTCCTAGGGGGCCAGTTAGGATGGGGGGAGGGTCTCAGGAGGGGGCAGTCAGGGGACAAGAGGCAGGGAGGCTTAGGTAGGGGGTGGAGTCCTGGGGAGCAGTTAGGGGCAGGGGTCCCAGGAGGGGGCAGTCAGGGGACAAGGAGCGGGGGAGGGTTGGGGGTTCTGACGGGGGCGGGAAGTGGGAGGGAGTGGAAGGGGCAGGGACGGGGCTAGGGCAGGACGGGGGCGGGGCTTCCAGGGAAAGGAATTAGCACATTGGGAGTGGTGGCAGCGGACCAGATCTAAGCTGGTGGTTAAGCTTAGAAGTTTTCATGCAGGCCCCCACATCTGTACCCTAAAGTTCAGAGTGGGGAAGGAGCCTTGACAGGGAGTTTAGTAGACAAAGTAAGAGGGGTGTGTGCAGCGCCGTATTATTGCCTAGGCCGACAAGGCCTAGGCCTAGGGCGGCAAATTTTCAGGAGCGGAAGCTCCCCTCCGCGCCCCGCCCCCCTGCTCCAGCTCACCTCCGCCTCCTCTGCAAGCGTGCTGCGGCGTCCTGTTTCTCTCCCCTCCCAGCACTGGCGCCGCGAAACAACTGTTTCGCGGGGCAGGGAGGGAGGGAGGGGGGAGGAGGGGGAACACCACGCGCTGGGGGAAGAGGCGGGGCCTGGGGCGGGGATTTGGGGAAGGGATCCAATAGGGGAAGGGAGGGGGCGGAGTTGGGGCGGGGACTTTGGAGAGGGGGTTGGAATGGGGGTGGGAAAAGGGCGGAGTCGGGGCGGGACAAGGGCGACAATTATTTCCCGGCCTAGGGGCGGCAAAATTATTAATCCGCCACTGGGTGTGTGTGGAGGTATCATTCATATCCAGGTCTCCAGGGCCATTCCCTGATTTGGGAGGCCCTCTAGTCTAGGAGAAGCTATTGCTTAAAGGACCCATCTCTCTCTCTCTTCACCTGCAACAGGACATTTCTCTCCGCTGCCTCCCAGCCACTGAGGCTAGGAGACCTGACAGCTGGAGGCTAAAGTTTCCAAAGACTTGGGGGAGGATTATGGGTTGCTGAAGCTAGTGTCAGCTGGGGCTGGGGCTCTGGTTGGTAGGCTGGGTAGTTTCTACCCAGCCATTAGTATCTGATTTGGCAGTTTCTTTACTTGAAAAATAGAAATGTTTTCCCTGAACCAGAGGCAGGGGCTGGTGGTTCCCAAACTTTTTGGTAACTAAGTCAATTTGCCAGAACAGGGGCCAAACTTACCCGACATGAATTGGTGCAGCTCTAGTGACTTCATACCTCTGGCTCCAGTGAACTTATTCAAGACTTCAGTCAGTTCCTGCCACCTCCATTATCTATGCACTTCTTGCCATTATGACAGCATCCCACCTCAGCCTATGGCAGGCACCACTGAATGGGAGGTGAGCAGCACTGCCACACCAGGGCCAACCACAGAGGCTCATTAAAGCAGTAGTGTGGGAAGTTTAGAGGTACCCGCCCCTACAGGCTGAATCCCCAGAGCAGGGATTGGGAACTCTGTGCTCCAGCAACTCTATGGGAAAAGTCTCAAGTTTGTAACATTTATTTTAATTGGCTGCATTCAAATCCAGGAAAGGCTAACAGGTCTCCCATATGGTTAGTGTTTGGCAGCCATTAAAGTAGGTAGGGACAGTGGCAGGAAAGGGTGAAGGCAAGCCGCTCATTAGCTGTTTACATGAATGGAAGGGCCGGGCTGCAGCCTGCAATCTTCACCCTCTTAATTCCTATGCAAATCAGAGTGGCAGGTACATAAATTTCCTCTTCCTCCAATGCAAAGTTTGGCAGTTTGCATACCACAATCACAATGTCACTTATGGGACCCAGGAATAGGATGAGACTTCACCTGAGGGTGGCACAATCTGATTATAGTGATTACTTGGGACCACATCCACAGCTTAGAGCCTCACCGTGCTAGGCGCTGTACAAACACACAACAAAGAGATGACCCCCACGCTGAAGAGCTGACAATCTAAGTATAAAATGAGAATCGATGGATACAGCAAATAAGGCAGGGGAGCACAGGGAAACAATGAGATCATACTTGTCAGCATGATAGGCAGCACTCACAGCACATCAGCGACTTAACCTTTGTTGAGATGCTTGTGGGCGTCACAGTAGAGGAGAGTCTGAAGGAGGACAATGAAGTGACCTTGGGGATTGTTGCCCCTGTGATACCCATTCGTGATTGATCAGGACACAACGCACCCAGCTGCACATTTCTGTGAGCAACAAGGTAGCACTGGTTTGAGCCTCCAGCCCAGGCACGCTTCGGTTAGGGTTGCCAACTTTCTAATTGCGTGAACCCGAACACCTTTGCCCCACCCCTTCCCCTGAGGCCCTGCCCCTGCCCCACCCCTTCTCTGAGGCCCCACCCCCACTCACGCCACCCCTTCCCTCCGTTGCTCACTCTTCCCCACCCTCACTCACTTTCACTGGGCTGGGGCAGGGGTGTGGGAAGGGGTGAGGGTTCCAGCTGGGGGGGAGGCCAGGGATGAGGGGTTTGAGGTGCAGGAGGGCGCTCTGGGCTGGGGCCGAGGGGTTTGGAGTATGGGAGGGGGCCCAGGGCTGAGGTGCAGGAGCGGGTTCGGGGTCTGGGAGGAAGTTAAGGTGTGGGAAGGGGTTCTGACCTGAGGCAGGGGGTTCAGGGTGTGGACTCCGGCCGGGCAGCGCTTACCTCAGGCGGCTCCTGGTTGGTGGTGCAGCGGGGCTAAGGCAGGCTCCCTGCCTGCCCTGACTCCGCGCTTCTCCCGGAAGCAACCAGCATGTCTGGGCCCTAGGCGGCTCTGTGTGGTGTGTGCTGCCCACACCCACAGGCGCTGCCCCCATAGCTCCCATTGGCCGCGGTTCCTGGCCAATGGGAGCTGTGGAGCCGGTGTCCCTAGGGGCTGCAGGGACATGCCGGCTGCTTCCAGGAGCTGTGCGGAGCCCCACTGCGCCGACAACTGGACTTTTAACAGCCTGGTCAGTGGTGTGACTAGAGCCGCCAGGGTCCCTTTCCGACCAGGAGTTCCAGTCGAAAACCAGGCGTCTGGCAACCCTAGCTTCAATCCTGCTCCTTTTGAGGTGCTAGGGTCCAAGAGTAATCAGGAACAAACAAACATAAAAGTCCAACAACTCAAAAGAGGGTAATCCAATGAACCCTCAAGTGGGACCTCACCCTTCTAGTTAAGCACTGGAATAAATTGCCTAGGGAGATTGGGGAATCTCCATCATTGGAGGTATTTAAGAGCAGGTTAGGCCAACACCTGGCACAGATGGTCTAGATAATACCTAGTCCTGCCTTGAGTGCAGAGAACTGGACTAGATGACCTCTCGAGGTTCCTTCCAGTCCTACTCTTCTATGCTTCTATTCAGGGCTTGGCTTCAGACAGTCTGTACTTCAGCCCCCCTACAAAACCCCAGGGTCCGGCCATTTGTCTACAGTAGGGCCAAGATTTCACCCCAGGGCTCATGCTCATCAGTGAGGGAGCTTGGTTTAGTGAATTGAACATGGAGCTGGGAGTCAGGGACTGCTGGCTTTTAACTCCAGCTCTGCCACTGCAAGACCTTGGGCATGTTATTTAACCTCTCTATACTTGATTTCTCCAGCTGTACAATGGTGATGAGGTTTAGCTCACTGGTGTGAGGTGAGGCTTAATTCATGTTTTCACAGTACATCAAGAATGGAAAGTGCTCAGTATTAAATGGCAAAGGAAGAGAGATCTGACATTTCCTCCCCTCCTCCCCCCTGCACGAATGAAGGAAAGAGACCTAATTCATACATTTTCCCCCAGTGCCTGGCAGCTCAATATAGCGTCACAAGCAATATGCCAAGTGTTCCGTTTAGCTTGCTGCAGTTTGAGGATGATTAACAGGAGATGGTTATTTTTTTCTTGTTTTAGTCCTGGGGGGATTGCCTTGTCACTCAAACTGTTCTAGAGCCCACAGATTAAGTCCTGAACAGTGCACAAAGCATATGTTAACAGCTGCTAAATATAAACATCTGCAGCTAGGTACAGAGAACATACATTAGAACATGTATAGCAGAGAGGGTTCTCCTTGATCCAAATGATGCATTCAGAAAGGTTCTTTTTTAGAGCTGGTTGTAAACCCGAATTTTCATGCTGTGGGAAACCCTAACGTTAAGAAAAATTCTAAATTGGGACAAAAAAGCAGAAATTTCCAAATTTCCTATTAAACGAAAATTCTGAAAATTTTTAATTCAGGAGCATTGAAATGTGTCATTTTGATATGGTCACATTATTTTGCTTCAACTTTATCATTTTGATTCATTTAGTTTTGACTTATATCATTAACATTTAAATATATTAAATGTAATAAGTACCATACATTAATATTAAATATATATATATAGTAAAATACATTAATATAAAAGTCAAAGCTAAATGAATCAAAATGATAAAGTAGAAACAAAACATTTAGACAACATCAAAACATAATGAGAAAGTCAAAATGATGTTTTGCCATTGAAGATTTTGTTGCAATGTACACGTTGCCAGCTAAATATTTTTATTTCAATTAAATTGCATTTTTCAATGGAAAATGGTTCCATCTTTTTAAACCAGCTCTAGATTTTCTATTAAAATGGCATTTCTGGCCTGATTGGTGGAGAGGGTCTATGCTACCATTCAAAGGGACCTAGATTTGATACTATGCAGAGAACCAAGATTTGATTTCCCCATGCACATCCCTGACTCCATAGATTGGGAATCCATCACTGTGGTATCTGGGTAGCTCAGTACTTGGAGTACATTGGGTGTATGTGACAGGCTGATAGAAGGGAAACTGAGGCACGACAGTGCACCTAGGTGGGGGAAGTGTATAGTGATCATGTGACATACCTCTAATCCTCATCTGGCAGGAAGATCGCTCTGACCCAGGGTGGTAAGTGATGGAAAATGAGTAGTAATAAAGGTACAGAGGTCCCCCAGATAGGAAGAAAAGGCATTTCTAGCTCATTGCCCAATGTTGTGAGTAAGAGTGAGTAGCTTTAAACACAAACACACAGTAGCGTAGCTCAAATAGACTTCCCAATGGGGGAGGGTTAGCTTTTCTACTTTAAATGTTACTCACCCTTGTGGGCCTAGGGAACAATTTAGACAGGTCAGGCTCCTGGAAACGATGAGCTCTCTCCCCCATCCCACCCCACGTTGGCCAAGTACAATGGTGACAGTGAAACCATACTGTGCTGGGGAGAAAAGGGTCTGTCAGATCTCCTCTCACCAATTGAGTAGCATTTTCAACAAGCTGCGGAATCGACCTCCCTCCCACTCTTTGAATGTCACAGCACTCTCACAGGGTGTCAGAATTATGGCTCAGGATTTTTTCAGCACACTGTGTTTTTGCCAAGAACTTATTTCCTCTGCAGGCGTATAACAGAACACACGTTATGTAACATCCTTACTGCACAAAAGCCCCAGCAGAAAGGTGACCCTGCAGCAGAGGTGAAAGTAAGCCGGTCTGGTACGGCATACCGGCAAGAGCCAGTACGCCATGCCCCAGGGTAGTGGCAGCAGGGATCCGGTGGTGATCTAAAGGGCAGGGGCTCCGTACGCTGCAGGGAGCCCTGGGCCCTTTAAAGCGCCGCCCGAGACCCGCTGCCGGAGCTCCAGGATAGCGGCGGCAGGGCTTCGGTTGTGATTTAAAAGGCCCGGGGCTCCCTGCAGCGGCCGGAGCCCTGGGCCCTTTAAATTGCACCTGAGCCCTGGGGCTCCCAGCCCCGCCTCTGCAGCTGGTAGCTCCGGGGGTGATTTAAATCTTGATTTAAAGGGCCTGGGCATTTAAAGCCCTCCCCCCCCCTTCTGGTTGAGGCCACATCCCCTGCTCAGGACTCCAGCGTACAGGTAAGTCCTTTAAGTTACTTTCACCCCTGCCCTGCAGGGTCCTTGTTGGAATCCATACCATGAGCAAGGGCATGGGAAAAGTTGCAACTGGGCAAGATTATGATTTAGGATGCTATTTAGTAACATTTAAACACACAACTATTAAAAAGCTCATCTATCCCTTACCATAGCCATTCCCTGGCAATCCTTAAGAACGCTTATTACTGAGCTAGTAAATACTGTGGGGCAGTGACCATCTCTTCCTGTTGCATCACAATGGGGCCTCAATCCCTGATGGGGGCTTGCAGAACAGCACTACCACAAACCAATACTAATAGATCACTCCTGTAACCCCAGCTTCCCTTCACCTGTTAACATCTGCACAATCATAGAATCATAGAATATTAGGGTTGGAAGAGACCTCAGGAGGTCATCTAGTCCAATCCCCTGCTCAAAGCAGGACCAACACCAACTAAATCATCCCAGCCAAGGCTTTGTCAAGCCGGGCCTTAAAAACGTCTAAGGATGGAGATTCCACAACCTCCCTAGGTAACCCATTCCAGTGCCCTCCTAGTGAAATAGTGTTTCCTAATATCCAGCCTAGACCTTCCCCACTGCAACTTGAGACCATTGCTCCTTGTTCTGTCATCTGCCACCACTGAGAACAGCTGAGCTCCATCCTCTTTGGAACCCCCGTTCAGGTAGTTGAAGGCTGCTATCAAATCCTCCCTCACTCTTCTCTTCTGCAGTTCCCTCAGCCTCTCCTCGTAAGTCATGTGCCCCAGCCCCCTAATCATTTTCGTTGCCCTCTGCTGGACTTTCTCCAATTTGTCCACATCCCTTCTATAGTGGGGGGACCAAAACTGGACACAATACTCCAGGTGTGGCCTCACCAGTGCCGAATAGAGGGGAATAATCACTTCCCTTGATCTGCTGGCAATGCTCCTATTAATACAGCCCAATATGCCGTTGGCTTTCTTGGCAACGAGGGCGCACTGCTGACTCATATCCAGCTTCTCGTCCACTGTAATCCCCAGGTCCTTTTCTGCAGAACTGGTGCTTAGCCAGTCAGTCCCCAGCCTGCAGCGGTGCATGGGATTCTTCCTTCCTAAGTGCAAGACTCTGCACTTGTCCTTGTTGAACCTCGTCAGATTTCTTTTTGCCCAATCCTCCAATTTGTCTAGGTCACTCTGGACCCTATCCCTACCTTCCAGCGTATCTACCTCTCCCCGCAGCTTAGTGTCATCTGCAAACTTGCTGAGGGTGCAATTAATCCCATCATCCAGATCATTGATAAAGATGTTGAACAAAACCAGCCCCGGGACCTACCCCTGGGGCACTCCGCTTGATACCGGCTGCCAACTAGACATCAAACCTTTGATCACTACCCGTTGAGCCCGACAATCTAGCCAGCTTTCTATCCACCTTATAGTCTATTCATCCAATCCATACTTTTTTAAACTTGCTGGCAAGAATACCGTGCAATACAATAACCCAGCAATACAAGATAGACATAAGGGGTGAAATCCTGGTCCCACTGAAATCAGTGGGAGTTATCTTCAGTGGGGCCAAGATTTCACCAAATATCTAAGATTTCCCACCACAGCATTTGTATTCTCTCACAGCTGAAGAAGTAAATAGACCTTGCAATACATGAAAAAGCTGAGCTGGAAATTCGGCTCTCAAAGTTAGCTCTGTGACAGAGCTCTGGGTTGTCTGTAGAATCCTCTAAGAAGCCTGAAAGTTTTCCCTTCTCCAGAATTGATTTTTGTCCTTTTCCACTTAGCAAACACTAGTTAGCTTGCTGTAGCCTGAAAGGAGAGGAACTTGACTTCTTTGGTTTAACAATTTTATGTGGGGCCTTATCACACCCAAGCCATCTTTCTGTGTGTAAGCAGAGCTCATGTGTGGCGAAAGCATTTATCCATTGTTACTAGGGTGACCAGATGGCCTGTTTTTAAAGGGACAGTCTTGTATTTAAGCCCTCCTGCAGATGTTCCAACTTTTTCTTAAAAATCAGCAAAAATTGTCCCGTAATTTCTGTCCTCTCCGCCCCCCAAAATCAGTACTTGCAGGTCCTGCTGCTGGCCAGATCCCTGCTTGCCAGCCGCCCACCATTTCTTTTTAACAGGGGCTCAGTCAACTTGATGTTAATTTGAACATTTGTACTACATAGTTCTGATTGATTGTCACTGAACTCACTTGACTATGAGTAATTTTACCAGGTGTCCCATATTCAGCATAGGGAAATATGGTCACCCTAATTGTTACTATATGCTCAGCAAGAGGAGCACAGACTGTCGTAATGCACCTGTGGCTAAATCTCTCCAATCAAATGTTTTTTTTTTTTTCCCTTTAGAAAAAAGTTATTCTAGAGAATTAGGATCCTACTGCATGAGTTGAATGTCAGTATTTGACAAACTCACGTCCCTTTTAAAAGGAACAAGCTAGTGTGCTGTCCAAGTGAACTTGACTGCTGAGTTGTAAATTCCATTTGGGGGTTTACCTTTGAAATGCCCATCCTTGTACTTAATTAGCATTATCATAACATGAATGCGATAGCACACGCTAGATCAGGGGTAGGCAACCTATGGCACATGTGCCAAAGGCGGCATGCAAACTGATTTTCAGTGACACTCACACTGCCCCGGTCCTGGCTGGGCTCCGTGTGACAGGTTGGATCACAGAAACCCCCTTGGGAGCTGCCACCTAATGTACCAAGACTACCTCTGCTCCTGTTTTCCCTGCCAGCTCAGGACTCCAGCACCCTGTCTTGCTAAGCCAGACACCCCCGTCTGCTCCAACACAGACCCAGGGTCTGAATTACTTGCCCCAAAGCTGCAGGTTTCCCTGAAAACTGCTCACAGAAGTGTGCTTGTCTTTAGCACTCAGATGCCCAACTCCCAATGGAATCTAAACCCAAATAAATCCGTTTTACCCTGTATAAAGCTTATACAGGGTAAACTCATAAATTGTTCGCCCTCTATAACACTGATAGAGAGATATGCACAGTTGTTTGCTCCCCCAGGTATTAATACATACTCTGAGTTAATTAATAAGTAAAAAGTGATTTTATTAAATACAGAAAGTAGTATTTAAGTGGTTCCAAGTAGTAACAGACAGAACAAAGTAAGTCACCAAGCAAAATAAAATAAAATGTGCAAATCTATGTCTAATCAAACTA
>NW_020665011.1:26932-32313 GCF_002925995.2 Terrapene triunguis
CACTGGAAAAGCACCAGGTTAAAGATGGACTCTAGTTCAGGTGACATGAGCACATGTCACTGCAAGACTTCATTACCCACTTGCCAGCACACACATATACAGGAAGACTCACAGGTAAAACACAGACATCTGCAGACCATGGTCCTGGTTAATGGGAGTCATCAAGATTCCAAACCACCATTAATGGCCCACACTTTGCATAATTACAATAGGCCCTCAGAGTTATATTTTATATTTCTAGTTTTAGATAGAAGAGTGGTACATTTATACAAATAGGATGATCACACTCAGTAGATTATAAGCTTTGTAATGATACCTTACAAGAGACCTTTTGCATGAAGCACATTCCAGTTACATTATATACACTTATGTTTTTATAAAACCATATAGACTGCACAACGTCACACTCTGCATTTTAATTTAATTTTAAATGAAGCTTCTTAAACATTTTAAAAACCTTATTTACTTTACATGCAACAATAGTTTATATATTATAGACTTATAGAAAGAGACCTTCTAAAAACATTAAAATTAGACTGGACCGGCTTCTCCGGCGGCGCTTTAAAGGGCCCAGGGCTCCCCGCAGTGGCAGGAGCACCGGGCCCTTTAAATCCACGCCTGAGCCCTGCTGCCCTGAGGTAGCGGTGGCAACGCTCCCGCGGTGATTTAAAGGGCCCGGAGCTCTGCGGTAGCCAGAGCCCTGGGCCCTTTAATTCGCCCCTGAGCTCCCAGCCGCCTCTGCAGCTGGTAGCTCTGGGGTGATTTAAAGGCCCTGGGGCTCCCAGCCACAGCTGGAGCCCCAGGGCCTTTAAATCTTGAAAGGCTCCGCCTCTTCCGGTTGAGGCCATGCCCCCGCTCAGGACTCCGGCATACCGGTAAGTCCTTTAAGTTACTTTCACCTGTGGACTTGGCCCACTACTTCTGAAAGATTGCCGACCCCTGCGCTAGGTCATCTGGGTAGCAGGAGGAATCTGTTGCTGCTCAGACAAGGGAGTGTTTCCTGAAATCATCATGTGTGTATACAAAGGATACTGCCAATAACTCTTACTTAGCAGTATTATCCCTAACTGGGCATCTTTACAATGACAATGGTTTTGTCTTCACTTCAAAAATAGCTGTGCGTGTGCACGCATGCGGGGGGGGGGGGGGAGGTTATAGTGAGACAACTACATGTGTTTCCTGTCCCACTATAAAATCCTAGTGGAGATAAGGCACCTGTAATTTTTAGCATGAGGTAGCTAGGCAAGGTCAGCACTATACCCCCTTCCCATAGTTGATTTTATCTGGTTTCCTCATGATAAAAACTGCATTAGCTATGCTGCTGTAGACACAATTTTTTGGTGGTGAAGACAAAGCTAGTGATGGCCTGTCTTCACTAGGAAAAAAGGGGATTTTCTTGAGTTAGCTAACTCCTATTAATACCCTAGTGAAAGCAAGGCAGTTTGTAGTTCTCACACAACTTGGCAGATCAAGTTAAAGCCCACAGGGGGAGCTTGGTCTTTTAACCGGACGTGCTAACTCACATGAAAGCTACAAACTGCCTTGTCTTCACTAGGAGTTTACCTTGAGTTAAGAACACACCTCTTCTCCTAGTAAAGACAACCACTATTCTAGCTGTTTATGGTCAGGAGGCCAAGTGGGGGGGAGGGGCGCTAAATGGGTTAACATGGTCATGTTTAGTGTTCTGGGTTAAAATCCTATCTTAGATTACAAAAGAAAATAAGTTTGATAACCTGATTCTAGTCTCCTACCCAAAGTCCTAGTGCATGATTAACATACCCTGTTCCAGGGATCCCTATGACCAGAATGGCAAAAGGGCAGAAGTCAAAATTGTGAACAGCGCTGTGCAAGGACACCGAACTAAAATAGCAAGGAGTGCTACAGAAACCCAGCGACAATTAGCAGAGGTGTGAGCGGCCACAAGACTGAAATAGCAATGAGAGCACTGGCAAGTGCGCAGGGACCGACCGGAATAGAAGGCTGTGTATGTTACATTTGTGAATAGAGAGAGCTGTGTGTCAGCCTACGATTAGATAAACAGGACAAAAATGCTGTCAATGCACATTCCCCCTACGTATGACTGATTAGAACTAGTTCTGTCCATTTGGTGTTCATGAAATGGAGTGATTGGAAGTCAGGACCTGAATCTGTATTTATAAATATATGACCTGTGAACACATTGCCTTTGCTACTTTCAGGACAAGCTGAAGATCTTTGCAAGTGTAACTGGGACCATAACCTGTCAAAGAATAACATTCCTTCCCACAAGAGAGGCCCTTTCTCTAACAAAGCACACTTCCTCTTGGGCTCTCAGTCAGCACGTGGAATTAGTCCAAACAGATAACTCATTGCTCTGGAGACTCATGTACTAATGAGAAACTATTCTTGCCCACTCAGGAAGGAACATCTTGCTTCAAACTGAATAAACAAGTACACAGCTCGCCTTATCAAAGTACACAGAGCTTGTAGTTATAAGGAGGCTCCTTTAAACAATTAGTCGTGTTTTAACCATAGCGTTTTACTTACAATATGAAGAACCACCAAAGTGGCTGAGTGTTGACCCGGTAGATGACTGGCACTGCAGAGAAAGAGATGGAGCATGTCTATAACCACAGTGATTTATAGAAGCTTTAAGCGCTCCACTCAGACCCAGTAAATGCTACAGGACCACATGTGAATGACAGGCAGAGCTCTCCCACTGAAAAGCATTTGACTTGCACTAAACCTAATGGAAGATTTGTGCTGGTCTCTGAGGGGTGAATTTAGCCCTAGGTTGTGAAAGGTTAATTTACATAATACAGGCAGACTATATAGCTTGTAATTATACAGGTTAGAAAGGAAATCTGAACAACAGTGGCAGCAGGCATGGCATGCCAAGATCCAAATGTGGATTGGGGGCAGGAGGAGGAGGAGTAAGAACAGTGCAAATGGGGAAAAGAGAGGGGGAGCAAGTGGACAGAAATAAGGAGCGATGGTGACAGCCACAATGAGATGTGGCGCAAGGGGAGCCAGGGATGGAGGGGGAAAAGCGGCAGCCAATCCAAAGAGGTTGGGAGTGACTGCATTAGACCACAACAGAATCAGCTGCCTGCTTTCAGACAACTTTTAAAACAGTCCCTCTTTTTTTCCCCCCCTCCCAAAGAAACTCAGCTCCAAGCCATTCCGCATGTAACATGGAGAATTTAACTGCATGCCAAACCAGGGACACTGGGAGAAAGGAACAAAAAGCCTTAGCGGAGACCTTAGTCCCAGTCCACAGCTGCAGCCGATGCACGTACAGCTCCACTAGGGGTAAGGAAGGAGACTTGGCTGCAGAGGGCAATGGAGCAGGCCCTGTCTTCACATTCTCATGATCCTGGTCCAGCTGTGCAATGGGCTGGTTCCCTGCCGGAATTAACAACCCATCGGTTGCTCTAAGTCATGTGGCCAATTGCCCCAAGGAGTACCACCCCTGTCCTCCTTTCCCCCAGGTACACAGAGGGGCTTGGCATGGGAGCAGTTGCACTGTTTCTCCACAGCAGCTAAGGATTCCCTTCCATCAAGGTGGTCTTCCAGGAGTCAGCTATGCTGGCCTTAGGGTTGCTTAGAGCCACACAAAGTAATGCCTCAGGTGGCCAGGACCTGTGTTGAAAATGGGGGAGGAATTTGTTTTTGCAGCCAGTGTTCAAGGGAGGCTTTGTCTAGATTCACCCTGAGGTTTCCTTTTCTGTCTAAGCCCTTCATATGTAAACTGTCTCAAGGCAAAACGGAGGAGTCTGACTGGTTCTGTGTGACCTATCCCGACCTTGGAGCAGGCTTTTGGGTGCTCATGGTTGATCAGGGTCGATCCTCCCTCCGCCCAGCCTCTCTAAATAATAATCACTATAGAGGATAGGACATTTCTTGTTCCCAGGCTGCTACTGCAAGAACTGTCAATGGAAATTTATTTCTAACCCAGGACAAGGCAGCTCTGGCCAATATAAAATAAACTGAATGTTAGAATAAGCCCAAGGGCTGTACTGACTCTAGTGAGCATTTTAGTTATTCAGTACAAAACTTTTTCAAAATTGGAGCTATAGAATTTCCAATCTGCCACATCAAAGAGACCCACAGAAGCTAATGCTTCCTTATCCTGACGTACGTGAGGCTAGCTTATACAGCACGACTCTCCTGTAGTTCTCCAAGCACTCTATAAACATGGGAAAGCCCCTCATTCTCACTATGCAGATGGGAAAACTGAGGCAGTGAGGTTAGGGGTATGTCTTCACTGAAGCTAGCTCAGATTCTTATGTGGATGTTGCTCCACTCCCCCATCCACACACAAAGCCCTCTCACCCAAGTTACGTGGTGCTTTCAAGCTGGCCTGGCTGGGGATGTGGGTTAGAGAATGGATTCCACTTGTGTTAGTAACCCGTCCACTTTGCAGCAAGGATGCAGGCTAAATCATTTGACTGCAGACAGTCCTCTAATGTCTTCTCACTATTCCCCATATGTGCTCAGAAGGACACATGCAGTCTCCCACCATTCATATTGTTGCTCAGTTTACTGCACAAGAACCATTGGACATGGCCTTGCAAGACCTAGAGAAACCCTACTGAGCAGTAAAGACACCCTCCGTGACCCTCATAAGATCACACAGCAAGCCAACTGCAGGGTTGGGAACAGAACCCTGGTCTCCCAAGTGCCAGTCTGGTGCCAACTTTCTTTGAACTGCATGGCTGGGGAAGTGAAGGGGGAGAAGTAGAGATAGTCACCCGATTTACCACAGGCTTTTATTCCAAGTGACATTTGCAAATAGGCTTCCCTTCAGTTAAAAAGTCAGTAAGGAGAACCACAGCCAAAGGGAGTGCTTACAGCTGGAGTGCTTAGAGCTAGTCTGGGAAGAGAATTATATGATGGATTAATGCATTTACTTTGTGTTAATTGTATGAGATTGCCCAGCAGAACAGTTTAAGAATAAAATACACATCTCTAATACCAACACTGAGTGGCTTGCGTGTTTGGATACCCTCTTAGTCTTGGCAATAAAATATAATCTGTGATTTAAAAGGCCCTCAGAAGCTACCAGTTAGATGAAAATAAAGTGGGTAATTGATAAGCAAATCCAGGTATATCCTTCCACATAGCAGACCATGAAAGAGAGAAGCCTATTATATGGCTGAAGCAGGTAGAGAGGAGAAAAGTTAGAGTTAGCGCCATTCTCTACTTCAAACAGACATAAGTCAGTTCCACAACATGCAAGGATCACTTCTGCTGGCAAGCAAGTTAGATACTTAAATATGTTCTGCAAATTACACAGCCCCGAATAAACAATTGACCCATTTTTCACAAGTCAGTTCTGCTTTCTTAGAATTAAGGATGTTTACCACTAATCCAGTTCCTGCAATTTTACATCAGTACAT
>NW_020665012.1:0-18636 GCF_002925995.2 Terrapene triunguis
GCTGGGGATGGCTGAGGGCCCATGGTGGGGATTGGGGGGGTTGGAGAAAGGAAAAAGGGGGGCTGAAGGGTCCACGGGGGGATGGGAAGGGGGAACAGAGGCCCCGGGGTTGGGAGGGGGGCGGGTTGGGGGCCATGGGTGTATCGGGGTTTGGCGTCCTAATAGCCTACGTCATGTCCTCTTCCAACCACTTCCGTTTCCGGCCCCGCTCGGCGCACGGGAGCTGTCAGGCCGAAAGCCCTGCCCGCACAAAACGCGCCGGGCCCCGCCCCCGGCCGCTCGCCCCGCGGTGGCCGATGGGCGATGTAGGCCGGGGCGTACCACATCTCCCACAAGCCCCCGCGGCGCGACTCCTCCCTCTCCTCCACCCCGAGCGGGACTCAGCTGGGCCCTTGGCGGTGGGAGGGGCTGGGGGGGACAATGGTGGGGGGCAGAGGGATCGGGCCTCCGGAAGTGCTGGGATGGGGGGCCTGGGGCGAGGCCCAGAGGGGTTGGGGGGGGCAGGTGGGTTTAGGAGCCGAGGTGGGAGGAGTGAGGGGGAGAAGAGGGGATTTACGATGAGGAGGAGAGGGGGGCAGATGCCCAGGGGGGAGGGGTTAGGGGGCTTGATCTAGGTGAGTGGGGGAGGGTGTGAGGGCCTGGGGGTGGGGGAGTAGAAGCTGAAGTGGTTTCAGAGGAGGAAACTGAGGCACTTAAACCAGGGAGGAGAAGCAAAGTTGAGGGGGGGGACGGCTAAGGGTGCCCCCCTGTAACCTACTGTCCCCAGTCCCAGCCGGGTTCACCCATCCCCATCACTGAGAGATTGGCTGCTCCCCCTGGCAGCGCAGCTCACGGATGCTCCCTGTGTGACGCGCTGTTGCACATACAGAGGGCACGTCTCATTCTCACCTCCCGCTGGCAGCTCAAAGTTTCTGGCTCCTCCCTCAACGGTGGGAGAAAGCTGTGACATTTCAACACAGAGATGGGGCAAAAGAATACCTGCAAAAATCCTGGGATATCTCTCCTCCCGCACGGTACATGTGGTTCAGAGTGAAGGGAAAGGGGAGTAACCTGCCCCCTCTTCCCACGTTTAGTAGTTTGTGATGTTAAAAAAAGCTGCTGTGATGGTACACATGGAGAAACAGATATTTCTATACATGATGATATAAAATTATTCTACTTAACTGCCAGGGGGCAAATTTGTCACGTACACATAGGAGAAAGAAGAAGGAAAAAATGCAGGGTCAGCTATAGGTAGTCAGGAAGTTCCTTCGAGAGGAAATGTAGCCGAACTCCAAACAAGCAGTTAGTTATCTCCAGGACACAGGCATAGAAAGGTCTATTGTGTCCAGGTTTGGAGTTTGGCTACATTTCCTCTCGAAGGAACTTCCTGAGTTAAGACATAGCAATAGCTGTGCTGTATATCTTCCATGTGTACGTGACAAATTTGCCCCCTGGCAGTTAAGCAGAATAATTTTATATCACAATTGAAATAAACGGATCGCCCCTCCCGGGGCTCCTTGTTTGGCTAGCTGTGTCCATCTCTCCTTATTCCTCAGCTGGAACGGACAGGAATTTCTACCACAATGATTACAGAGAGTAAGTGGCACTGTTATACAAAGGTGCGTTGGAGTTAGAGATGCTAGAATGCACAGTCCACCACTGCACATTTCCTCCCTCCATTTCCCATTGGGGGGCAGGGAGGCCAGAGCCCCATCTGGGCCCCCCTCCATTTCCCCAACCAGCTCCGAACTGAAATTCTCCAGCCCCTCCTCTGGCCTTTGTCTCTTTCCCGGGCCAGGAGGTCACCTGATCTCTTTGTTCTCCAATATCTTCACTTTCTGTAAAGGGAAATTATGTTTTACTAATCTGGGGTGGCCAACCTGAGCTTGAGAAGGAGACAGAATTTACCCATGTACATTGCCGAAGAGCCACAGGAATGCGTCAGCAGCCCCCCGCATCAGCTCCCCCCTGCTCCCAGGGCCTCCTGCCCACCAGCTGCCCCACCGATCAGCGCGTCCCCATCCCCCCCAATCAGCTATTTTGTGGCATGCAGGAAGCTCGGGGGGAGGATTGAGGGCATGGCTGGCTCAGGGGAAGGGGTGGAGTGGGGGCCGGGCCTGTGGCAGAGCCAGGGCTTGAACAGTGAGCACCCCCCGACACATTGGAAAGTTGGCGCCTGTAGCTCCAGCTCCGGAGTTGGTGCCTATATAAGGAGCCACATATTTAACTTCTGAAGAGCCGCACGTGGCTCCAGAGCCACAGGTTGGCCACCCCTGTACTAATATAATAGAGTTCTTCAAGGGGTCAACAAACATGTGGATAAGGGGGAATCCAGGGGACATAGTGTACTTAGATTGCCAGAAAGCCTTTGACAAGGTCCCTCACCAAAGGCTCTTACGTAAATTAAGTTGTCATGGGATAAGAGGGAAGATCCTTTCATGTATTGAGAACTGGTTAAGACAGGGAACAAAGGGTAGGAATTAATGGTAAATTCTCAGATGGAGAGGAGTAACTAGTGGTGTTCCCTAAGGGTCAGTCCTAGGACCAATCCTATTCAACTTATTCATAAATGATCTGGAGAAAGGTGAGGTGGCAAAGTTTGCAGATGATACTAAACTGCTCAAGATAGTTAAACCCAAAGAAGACTGTGAAGAACTTCAAAAAGATCTCACAAAACTAAGTGATTGGGCAACAAAATGGCAAATGAAATTTAATGTGGATAAATGTAAAGTAATGTACATTGGAAAAAATAACCCCAACTATACATACAATATGATGGGGGCTAATTTAGCTACAACTAATCAGGAAAGAGATCTTGGAGTCATTGTGGATAGTTCTCTGAAGACGTCCACGCAGTGTGCAGTGGCAGTCAAAAAAGCAAACAGGGTGTTAGGAATCATTGAAAAGGGGATAGAGAATAAGATAGAGAATATATTATTGCCCCATATAAATCCATGATACGCCCACATCTTGAATACTGCGTACAGGTGTGGTCTCCTCATCTCAAAAAAGATATACTGGCATTAGAAAAGGTTCAGAGAAGGGCAACTAAAATGATTAGGGGTTTGGAACGGGTCCCATATGAGGAGAGATTAAAGAGACTAGAACTTTTCAGCTTGGAAAAGAGGAGACTAAGGCGGGGATATGATAGAGGTATATAAAATCATGAGTGATGTGGAGAAAGTGAATAAGGAAAAGTTATTTACTTGTTCCCATAATATAAGAACTAGGGGCCACCAAATGAAATTAATGGGCAGCAGGTTTAAAACAAATAAAAGGAAGTTCTTCTTCACACAGCGCACAGTCAACCTGTGGAACTCCTTGCCTGAGGAGGTTGTGAAGGCTATAGTTCTCTTTTAAACCCTGTTAGATAAATTCATGACGGTTAAGTCCATTAATGGCTATTAGCCAGGATGGGTAAGGAATGGTGTCCCTAGCCTCTGTTTGTCAGAGGGTGGAGATGGCTGGCAGGAGAGAGATCACTTGATCATTACCTGTTAGGTTCACTCCCTCTGAGGCACCTGGCATTGGCCACTGTCGGCAGACAGGATACTGGGCTGGATGGACCTTTGGTCTGACCCAGTATGGCCATTCTTATGTTCTTAGGAGAAAAATGGTACAAAACCCAATTGTTATTCAGCAGAACCCAGTGCAACGTGGGAACAACTGGGAATGAGGCAATCTGTCCTGGTGACTAACAATCACTGTGGAGTGGAAGGAAAAGTATAAACGTGATGCTCCAAATTTGGTTAGACTAGGAAAAGTGATGGGGGTTATATCCGGTGGTGAGGAAATTTGCTACGTTACCCTGGCAGCTCTATGGGCTATTTTCTTTATTGAAAAAAATAGTTGTGTTTTTATATCAGGATCGCTAACTCAATCTAGCTAACTCCATGGAAAACCCTAGTGGAGTCAAGGCCCAGGTAGATTTAACCTCCATGTACCGAGTAAAGGTCACTCCTGGTTCCCCCACCTGGGGCTGATGGACATTCCTGTTGGAGGGACACACACTTCCATGACACAGAACAAAGGAGTTGATGAAAAACACTGTGGGCTTCACTCCAAGGAAAGGTGAGCTGCAAAAGGGAAAAGCAGACAACTCACCTGAAGGAGCTGAGATGCCACAAATGCTGCCTTAAAGTTCACTACTTGGGAATTAGCAAAAGGAAAAAACAGTCTTTTCTGAGACCCTAGACAAGATTTTCATGGTGTTTATCTCCCTTGCAGCTTCTCTGGTGATAAATAAGAGAAGAGTTGTGATGGAAGGTTTTCCCACACTCACAGCATTTATAGGGTTTCTCTCCTGTGTGGATCCTCTGATGTGCAGTAAGGTGTGAGCTCTGAGCGAAGGTTTTCCCGCACTCACGGCATTTATAGGGTTTCTCTCCTGTGTGGCTTCTCTGATGTGTAACAAGGCCTGACCTCTGAGCAAAGGTTTTCCCGCACTCATGGCATTCATAGGGTTTTTCTCCTGTGTGGCTCCTCCTATGTGCAATAAGGCTTGAGCTCTGAGCGAAGGTTTTCCCGCACTCACAGCATTCATAAGGTTTCTCTCCTGTGTGGCTCCTCTGATGTATAACAAGGGTTGAGTTGTGAGGGAAGGTTTTCCCACACTCACAGCATTCATAAGGTTTCTCTCCTGTGTGGATCCTCTGATGGCAAATAAGGGATGAGCTCCAAGCGAAGGTTTTCCCGCACTCACAGCATTTATAGGGTTTCTCTCCTGTGTGGCTCCTCTGATGTGAAATAAGGTGTGAGCTCCGAGCGAAGGTTTTCCCACACTCACGGCATTTATAGGGTTTCTCTCCGGTGTGGA
The DNA here is from genome assembly GCF_002925995.2 of Terrapene triunguis. Classification (NCBI taxonomy): domain Eukaryota; kingdom Metazoa; phylum Chordata; order Testudines; family Emydidae; genus Terrapene; species Terrapene triunguis. Next base: position 4,799 of record NW_020665012.1, read on the forward strand.
TCCTCTGATGTGCAATAAGGGTTGAGCTCCAAGCGAAGGTTTTCCCGCACTCGCGGCATTCATGGGGTCTCACTCGGGTGTGGATTCTCTGATGGTGTGAGCGCCTCCTGAACTTTTTCCCAAACTCAAAGCCCGTGTTATTTCTCTCTCCCGTCAGGATTCTCTGCTGCACCGTGGTTTCCTTGAGGCCTTTGTGAGTTCCCCGATAATTAACAGATATTCCAACTTTCTGCGCTGGCTGGTTTCCCTGCCGCTTCTCTGGCCTGTGCTGCCCCTGAGAGCCTTTTCCCTGCTCACAACTCCTGGACACACTCCCTTTGCATCTTTGCAACAACTCCCCATGCGCTTCCACTTGCTCCTCTTCCTGCTGAGGATTCTGCTCCATGGTCTTGCTCACCATCCCCTCACCTGCTGGGACAGAGAAAGGAAAACCTCAGAGACCGGAAGGGAAAAGGGGAGAACAAACCAAGAGAATAGCTGGAGATGGAAAAAAATCAGGGCCTGAATTTCCCCAAACTCTTCCCCAAGGTGGCGAGAGGTGGGGATCAATTCTGCATCCATTTCCCATCCAAACACTCAGGGAAAAGGAAGTTCAGGGAGGAAACTACTGCCAGGAGTTAGTCAGGATGGATAGGAAGCCATGAACAGTATCTGCTCTGAGGATATGACACCTGCTGGGGACCATCCTGAACCCAGAGACCTCACAAGTTCTTTGTTGGGAATCCCAGCTGTTTCTTTCAAGCACTGAGTAGGTTTAATGATCCCTCACCCATGCAGCTGCCTAGCAGGATCTCTCTTTCCTCTGAGCCCTGGAGAGCTGGGGCCCACGGCTCTTCCCCTCGTTCCAGCTGGGAGATGACATCGGGTTTGGAAACTGGAAACCCTGCTCAGAGGAAAGAAGACCAATGAGATCAGGTAACACAAAAAAGAAGTTACTCAATTTGTGCATTAACGATGGTTCTTTGAGATGTGTCTCCCTATGGGTGCTCCACTGTAGGTGCTAGCACATTAAAAACAGCTGTGTAGACCAGTGGCTTTCCACACTACTGTACCCCTTTCAGGAGTCTACATTCATTTTGGCAGTTTCATATGCCCGGCTTTTTCAAAGCCTCCTTGATTTCATCTCTCTCTCTGTGTTGCCTTATCTCAGGGTATGTCTACACTACCTGCTGGATTGGCGGGCAGCGATCAATCCAGCAGCGGTTGATTTATCATGTCTAGTCTAGACGCGATAAATCGACCCCCGAGCACTCTCCCGTCGACTGCTGTACTCCAGCTCGGTGAGAGGCGCAAGCAGAGTCGACGGGGGAGCGGCAGCAATCGACTCACCGCGGTGAAGGCACCATGGTAAGTCGATCTAAGTACGTCAACTTCAGCTACGTTATTCACGTAGCTGAAGTTGCGTAACTTAGATCAATCCCCACCTCCCAAGTGTAGACCAGGCCTCAGTCTTTTTGCCCTGAATAGCAGCAAACTTAAGCCCAGTCTGTTTGTACCCTAGTTCCTGTGTCCCAAAGTGCAATGCAGTTGTGTTCTCATGTTCTGCTTCCCTTGGACCCAGTCATTACACATTACCCTCCAGTCTTTGAGACTTCCACTGTCCAGTGTGCTTCATTCATATGTGGACAGTTCTTGATAGTGTTTCCATGTAAATGGAGGGAGACTTATGTTACTTCAACAGGAATTACATCCTCATCCCAGAAGTGGAATTCACTCCTTCAAACCCAGTGACTAACAAAGCAAATTGAGAGGGCAGCTGACCCATGCATATTTTTTATTTAAAAAACTACTAAATAAAGCCCCCATTCTCCAGCGGGAGACAAGGTCAAAGTGTAGGGCTAGGATAATGAATCATAAAATCACAGAAATACATGGGGTAAAAGGACCTCAAGTTGTCAGCTAGTCCATCCTCCAGCCCTGAGGCAGGACCAAGTATACATAGACCATCTGTCTAACCTCTTCTTAAAAACCTCCAGCGACCAGCATTCCACAACCTCTCTTGGTAACGTATTCCTGAATTTATCTGTTTTCACAGTTGGAAAGTTTTTCCTAATATCCAACCTAAACATCTGTCAGGGTTCCCTCCCCACTCTAAACTCTAGCGTACAGATGTGGGGACCTGCATGAAAGATCCCCTAAGCTTATTTCTACCAGCTTAGGTTAAAAACTTTCCCAAGGCACAAATCCTTCCTTGTCCTTGGATGGGTACTGCTGCCACCACCAAGTGAGTTAGATGAAGATTCAGGAAAAGGACCTTTTGGAGTTCCAGTTTCCCCAAAATATCCCCCCAAGCTCCTTCAGCCTCTTTCCTGGGGAGGCTTGAGAGTAACCAAGGTGAGCAACGACCAGCCCTTTGGGTTTTTAGGACACTAAAAACCAATCAGATTTTTAAAAACAAACTTTATTATAAAGAAAAAGTAAAAGAAGCACCTCTGTAAGATCAGGGTGGAAGGTAATTTTACAGGGCAGTCAGATTCAAAACACAGAGGATTCCCCTCTGGGCAAAACTTTAAAGTTACAAAAAACAGTGATAAACCTCCCTCTTAGCACAGGGAAAATTCATAAGCTAAAACAAAAGATGCTCTAACGCATTTCCTTGCTATTACTTACTATTTCTGTACTTTTAGATGTACACAAATAGTAAGTACATTCAGTAGGAGCTGGATTACTTGCTTGGTCTCGCTCTTTGTCTTCTGAGAGAACAACAACAGCCCAAACAAAAACCTTCCCCCACAGATTTGAAAGTATCTTCTTCTCTTATTGGTCCTTTTGGTCAGATGCCAACCAGGTTATCTGAGCTTCTTAACCGTTTACAGGTGAAGGAGGGATTTTATGCTACCCTTAGCTGTATGTTTATGACAACATCCCATGCTGCAGAACAAGCCAGTTACTACTTCTCCCTACCCTAACCCTAAGCAGCAGAGGATAAGGGAAGATCAGATTTCAAGAAGACGACCACGGTCAGTGGTGTCAGACAGCTGACAGATCGAGGAGGAGGAGGAGGAGGATGGAGTGCTGATTCTGAGCTTTGCCTAGGGACAGGTCATTAGAGACTTCAGCAAAAGCAGTCTCAGTGAAGTGCTACAATTTCTGACTGTCACAGAGTGTGGGGGAGTGAGGGCTCTGCACCCCCCACTTCCTGCCATTCACCGGGACTCTCAGCCAGCCAGTAAAACAGAAGGTTTATTAGATGACAGGAACACAGTCCAAACCAGAGCTTGTAGGTACAGACAACAGGACCCGCTCAGTCAAGTCCATATGCGCGGGGGGGGGGGGGGGGGGGGACAGGGAGCTTAGACCCCAGCCCTGGGGCTCTCCCCGAGTTTCCCCAGCCAGCTCCAAACTGAAACTCCCCAGTCCCTCCCCTGCCCTTTGTCTCTTTCCCAGGCCAGGAGGTCACCTGATCTCTTTGGTCTCCAACACCTTCATTTGGCACCTTTGCAGAGGAGGAACCCAGGCCATCAGTTGCCAGGAGACAGGGTGTCGGCCATTCTCTGTGCAGACAGCATCACACTGTCCCTCTTGGGCTCTGCAACAATCACAGCCCCTTATCCCACCACCAGATACTTAAGAAATGCATAGGGGAAACTGCGGCACCCACACAGTATTCAGTGAAACCATTATGAATATTCCCACTTCGTCACACTGATTCCCTGAATCCTTCCCTTTCTACCCCCCACCAGACCCTCCTGTGACGGGTTGGGTCACAGAGACCCCCTTGGGGGTGTGACCTGAGGTGCTGGAACTACCTCTGAGCCCATAGCTCTGTCAGTTAGCGATGTGAAAAATCACATCCCTACCGGACATAAATTGCAGCAAAAACTGTAGTGTCGACACAGTTACAGTGGCAAAAAAGTCCATTAAAAAGAAAATCAATGAAATTAAACGCCCGTAAAGTACATTAAGCAGAGTTAAGGTTGCCCAGTGCTGCCTCGTGCCCTTCCAGCATGTGGACGGTGGTGAAAAATAAAGCCTCTGAAAACCAGGAAATGAAGAATTAAATTACACACCACCCCTGCAATGCAACCTTAACTCTGCCCTTACTGACCTATTCCCAGTGAGATTTGCAAGCTCCAGGGTTAGGGGGTAAGGGTGGTGCGAAGGTTAACAAACTACCCAAGGTAGGGGCGAATTTTACATCTCTTGAAGTCTTCAAGTCAGGACAGGATGCCTTTCTGGAAGATGTTTTCATCAAACTCAAGGCATTCAGCACACTACAAAGGTAACTGGACGAAACTCCATGGCCCATATTACACAGGAGGTCAGACTAGATGACCTAATAGTCTCCCCCAGCCTTAAAATGTATTGATCGACAGAAGGAAGGACTAAGCACATTCCATTGTGTGTTTTATGTTCCTCAGATTTGAATACCAGCATTTATCCGCAGGCACTCCAGCAGTGTGCACTGGGCCAGATGTAGCTTTAAATGAACCGTGGAGGGACTAGTTGGAGCAGCCTGGCAGAGCTGTGACACGAAGAGAGGTGCACGTGAAACTCGAAGGAACAGGTATTCCCCATTTCAGTGCTGAGTGGTGTAGGCAGCGTCAATAAAGGCGCACAAGGGTGTGTTCTTGCCACAAGGATTGTCAGCAGGCTGGTGCCATACGTGCTTGGGGCCTCCGGGGCTCAGTGAGGGGTAAGTGAAGGCAACGACTAAGACGGAATCCTCATTGGAAGGGTAAAGGGGTGGTGACATTATGAAAGTCTGAGATGGATTGTGAGCAGTAGACTCAGTGTCTGAGCGCAGGCCAGGGGTAGGTAGCTTCTGTTCCCTACAATGGACCTAACCCCAAGTTTTGCCTTAGCAAAGAGGAGGTGTTAGTATTTGCGCTATCCAGTGCCTGTGCTCTGTTCCCAAAGTGTTCTGTAGCAGGGAGCGTAGAGTGCTAGTCTATGTGTCATTGGCTTGTCGGGGTGTCGCTGAAACAGGGCAAAGTTGAGAGTGCACTGTGGGGTGTTGTGAACCTTAACTCTTCATTTCCCCTTCTAAGAACCGAGGGGATGGGAATCCTTACCCAGTGAGGTCACGTTCTCATAGTTCTCCTGCATGACGTCTCCGTAGAGGGCTCTCTGAGCGGGGTCCAGCAGAGCCCACTCTTCCTCAGTGAAAAACACAGCCACCTCCTCAAAAGTCACCAGCCCCTGAAAGAGCAAGAGCCCTCCACTCTGCACCTGCTGCCCAGTGACAACCCCACCATTCACAGGGGAGGAGGGCCAATCACATGGAAGCTCTGGGAGGCAGGCAGGATCCCTCCCGCTCCCCATCAGAGCAGCCAGGAGGCATCAGGGTGAGAGGAGAAAGAGAGAGAGCCCCTCACCCCTTCTAGCAGACAGAGATGGCAGGGGTCTTCACATTCAACACTCACCTACCAGCCAGAAGCTGATACAGGAGATGGAGCCCCCAGCAGGGTCCAGGAACAGCCCCCTGGTAGGAATCCCAACACCCTCCCCAGTGCCAGCAGTTGGATGTGAAGGGATGGGGTGTCTTCCCCGGGCCTCACTGGGGGTTGCCCTCTGGCTAGTAGGTTCAGACTCCAGTATTGGAGGCTGGTACGTTTCTCCAGCCCAGTCCAGGGGGTTGTTTCCTGCTCGACAAATTAGGGAATTTCCACCCACAAATCCCATGGGTCTGTTAAAATCTAGGCCCCACCGTAAACAAATCCCAGCAGGTTTGTCACACCCTGTCCCTCTCCCTTTCTCCACCCTGTGTATTTCCTGCCCCCTCCCACCTCCTGACCACCCCCAGAAGCACCCACCTCCTATGTCTTTACTGCCCTTCTCCCGCCAACAGGAGCCCACCAGCAACTCCCCTATAATCCCTACCGGAACTGGCTCCACGGCAGCCATTTCCCTTCCCTGGTCCCTGGAAGGATGGTATGTAACACTGCAGCCTGTCAGGGCAAGAAGGGGACATGTCAAAACAGGACAGTAACGTCACATCACAATTCCCCCCGGCTCTTTCCTCGCAGACGGATGTTCTCGACTCTGTCATGCAAATAACAGAAACATTCAAAACACAATTAGTAATGGGGGGGACGGGAGGGGGGACATGGGACTTTGAATTTCTTTTCTAACAGGTGTCTCGGTAGTTAAACAAACACAAAGTGTTCAATAAGTTCTTGGCATGTGTTGGGGACACCTGTTTGCTTCAGAAGATGGAAGTAGTAACCAGGGAGACAGGCATTTAAGGGTTGATGCTGACTAACTGGCGGGAGTTAGTTAGGAAATGGAAGGTGGAAAGCAATATGGGCGAAAGTGTTCATGAAATGATGATTTCGTGATTCTAAGAGAAGGAAGGCGTTAGAGCAGGAAAATAAGGACAATGGACTTCAAAAAGGCAGACTTCAACAAACTCTGAAAACTGGTATGTGAGTGTGACATTTCACTCCATATTCTTTATGAAAATCTGCTTATGACATGAATATGAGATAACTGAGAAGTACTTTGTGCAAGATGGGTCTTGTAAGATGTCACTGGAAAAAGGTTATAGATTCATAGATTCTAGGACTGGAAGGGAACTAGAGAGGTCATCAAGTCCAGTCCCCTGCCCTCATGGCAGGACCAAATACTGTCTAGACCATTGGGCCCCAACCTTTTTTGTCTGGCGGGCACCAAAAAAAAAAAAAAAAAAAAGCCGAGTGCTGCCCGGCAGAGCAAAAAAAACAGGCACCATGTTGGGGACCCCTGGTCTAGACCCTCCCAGATAGACATTTATCTAACCTACTCTTAAATATCTCCAGAGATGGAGATTCCACAACCTCCCTAGGCAATTTATTCCAGTGTTTAACCACCCTGACAGTTAGGAACTTTTTCCTAATGTCCAACCTAAACCTCCCTTGCTGCAGTTTAAGCCCATTGCTTCTTGTTTTATCCTTAGAGGCTAAGATAAACAAGTTTTCTCCCTCCTCCTTATGACACCCTTTTAGATACTTGAAAACTGCTATCATGTCCCCTCTCAGTCTTCTCTTTTCCAAACTAAACAAACCCAATTCTTTCAGCCTTCCTTCACAGGTCATGTTCTCTAGACCTTTAATCATTCTTGTTGCTCTTCTCTGGACCCTCTCCAATTTCTCCACATCTTTCTTGAAATGCGGTGCCCAGAACTGGACACAATACTCCAGCTGAGGCCTAATCAGCAGAGTAGAGCGGAATAATTACTTCTCATGTCTTGTTTACAACACTCATGCTAATACATCCCAGAATCATGTTTGCTTTTTTTTCAACAGCATCACACTGCTGACTCTCATTTAGCTTGTGATCCACTATGACCCCCAAATCCCTTTCCACAGTACTCCTCCCTAGACAGTCATTTCCCATTTTGTATGTGTGCAACTGAATGTTCCTTCCTAAGTGGAGTACTTTACATTTGTCTTTAATAAATTTCATCCGATTTACTTCAGACCATTTTGTCCAGATCATTTTGAATTTTAATCCTATCTTCCAAAGCATTTGCAACCCCTCCCTGCTTGGTATCATCCACAAACTTTATAAGTGTACTCTCTATGCCATTATCTAAATCATTGATGAAGATATTGAACAGAACCGGACCCAGAACTGATCCCGGTGGGACCTCACTCGATATGCCCTTCCAGCTTGACTGTGAACCTCAGAACTACTCTCTGGGGACAGTTTTCCAACCAGCTATGCACCCACTTAATGGTAGTTCCATCTTGGTTGTCTTTCTTTAGTTTGTTTATGAGAAGGTCATGCAAGACAGTATCAAAAGCCTTACTAAAGTCAAGATCTACCACGTCTACCGCTTCCCCTCTATCCACAAGCTTGTTACCCTGTCCAAAAAAAAAAAAAAAAAGCTATTAGGGTGGTTTGACACAATTTGTTCCTGAGAAATCCATGCTGACTGTTACTTATCACCTTATTATCTTCTAGGAGTTTGCTAACTGATTGCTTAATTATTTGTTCCATTATCTTTCTGGGCAATTAAAATAAGCTGATTGGTCTGTAATTCCCCGGATTGTCCTTACTCCCCTTTTTATGGAAGGGCACTATATTTGCCCTTTTCCAGTCCTCTGGAATCTTTCCCATCTTCCATGACTTTTTGAAGATAATCGCTAATAGCTCAGATATCTAGGGTGCATTTCATCAGGCCCTGGAGACTTGAAGACATCTAACCTAAGTAATTTTTAACTTGTTCTTTCCTTATTTTAGCCTCTGACCCTACCTCATTTTCATTGGCATTCATTAAGTTAGATATCCAATTGCTACTAAACTTTTTGGTGAAAACTGAAACAAAAGACATTTAGCATCTGCCATTTCCACATTATCTGTTATTGTTCCCCCCCTCCGCCGCCATTGAGTACCATGAGCAGGTGGGGACAAAATCAGAAAGATTAACTCACAAAATAAGTTACACCTAGCAAGGGACATAGGAGGCAATAAGTAGGGTACTACTTAAATCACGGGGGGGAAGGGAATCATACGATTTTCAAGGGTTGGTCATGGCATAAATAGTGAACTTTGCAGATGTGTTATACACCTGTAAAATTTGCTATTTATGTGGTGAGTATCCCACAAAAAAGTGTGATTTCTCCACAGAGTTTCTCACATCAGCGGCCCAGACCCAAAAGGTGGTTGCAAGCCCACTAGTGGGTCGCAGTATTGCCACCCTTACTCCTGAGTTGATGCTGGCAGCGGCACTGCCTAGAGCTGGGTGGCGAGAGAGTGGTGGATGCTGGCCAGTGCCCGGCTCTGAAGGCAGAGAAGTAGGGGTGACTTAGAATTGCCACCCTTATTTCTATTCTGTGGCGGCGCTGCCTTTAGAGCGAGGCACCCAGCCGACAGCTGCCACTCTCCACTCTGCCTTCAGAGCCGGGCAGCCGGAGACCAGATTTCATGGTCTGTGACGCAAATTTCCGCCCTAATTTTTCTGCCCCAATTTTCTACTCCTCAGCCCCGCTTTGTGCCCTTGGTGGCTGCCCTACTCACCCCACCCGTGTTATGGCCCTGTAGCTGCACCAAATTGTCTGGTTACCAACAAAATTCACAGGCGTAATGTAATAGTTGAGTGTTTATATTATGCCAGCAGATTTTTCTTAAACAAATAGGTCTGCTGTGGCTTTTCCAAATTACGGCAATTAATAAAGGTCCATTATTATTTTTCTGCAATTTTCCAAGTCTTCTTTGCATCTCAGCTGCAATTATTTGAAGATCATCCCGCGGTTCAGGTAGGGTCTTAATTATTATTATTAACCAAGAGGAGGAAGAAACAGAAACCACAATAGGGAAAGAACAGGTTAAACATATGTAGATACATTATATATATTAATGTCAGCCACGAAATTAATTTTAGGGTGCTCAAGGAATTAGCTGAGGCAATCTTGGAACCATTAGCAATTATCTTTGAGAACGCCTGGAGAACAGTGAAGACTGGAGAAGAGCAAACATAGTACCCATCTTTTAAAAGGGGAACAAAGAGGACTGGGAAATAAAATCAAGCCTACCTTAGATACCTGGAATGAACAAATTATTATACAATCAATTTGTAAGCACCTAGAGGATAGTAAGGTGATAAGTTATAGCCAGCATGGATTTGCAAAAACAAATAATGCCAAGTCATAGTGAACTAGGGAAATGTGGTGTACATGAAAGTGGTATAAAATGGGTGAAAATGTTGTTGGAAGGCGGTACTCAGACAGTAATCATTAGTGGTTCACTGTCCAACTGGGAGGATGTATACAATGGGGTGGCCAGGGGCCAGTCCTGGATCTGATATAGTCAATATTTTCACTAATTACTTGGATAATGGACTGGAGAGCATGCTGTCTAAATATGCAGATAACAGCAGCTGTGAGGGGCTGCAAGCACGTTGGAGGACAGGATTAGCATTCAAGGTAACATTTACAAATTGGAGAAGTGGGCTGAATGAACATGATGAAATTCAATAAAGAGAAGTGCACACTACTAGGTTTAGGGAAGGAAAACCAAATGCACAACTACGAAGTGGGGAATAGCTGGTTAGGGGTAATACTACTGAAAATGATCGGGGGCTATAGTGGATCACAAATTGAATCTGAGTCAATTGTGAAAAAACCTAATTAAGCACTGGAATAGATTAGCAAGAGAGGTGGTGGAATCCACATCATTGGAGGTTTTTAAGAACAGGTTGGACAAACATTTCAGTGCTGGGGGCTGGACTAGATGTCCTCTCAGAGTTCATTCCAGCCCTACAGTTCTATGATTCTATGCTGGGGAAATGTTTGGCCACTTTATTACAGCACTGACCGGCCCCTCCCACTAGCACTAAACCACCAAGACATTTTGAAACCCTCCCAATAACTAAGTCTGGGAACCGAATGGGAGAGAAGCGCAGAACAAAAGGAGTGACCCTGCGGGATTCCCCCTGACACTGTCCCCAGGGCAGCACACTCCTACAGCAGAGGGGACAGGGAGAGTCAGGAACTGGCTTTTCCTCTTCCTGCACCTCACCTTGCTCACAGGAAAGTGAATCTGCCCAGGGATGCTGCAATAAGTGTGTGGGGGCCGGTCAGAGATCTGGGAATCTCTCTCCCCAGTTATTTCTCCCACTGCTCTTTTCAGTCTCTCTCTCTCTCTCATTTTTCTCCTTGTGTCTCCCTTCCCCCGTCTCTCCCACTCTGGCTGACAGACAATCCTGGGGGTTCGCTCTCCTATAGCTGGATCGGCTCCTGCAATTGCTAAGGGGAGGAGAGACTTGGGGTGAGGAGGGGCTGTTTGTGCAGAGTCACTTTCATGCCCATCCCCAGTTCCCTGAGGTCTCTATCAACCACCTGGAGTCTCTGGCTCAGATGTTGGGGTGGGCAGAGCATTGGGTTGACCTATGGGGCTAATTACAGCTGGAGAAAATCCTCACCTTGGCTGAACGCAGAGGAAGCTTTACTCATGGTCACTCCCCAGCCCCGATCCCGCTGGGGGAGCAGCAGCTACTCAGCCTGGGCTCTCAGATCACAATGGGGGCAGCAGCGTCTGAACCAGGAAGCTCCACCTCAATATCCTGAGGCAGAGAAAGCGAGAAACTGAGTCACTTTCCCCCCTTTAGCAACAACTGAAACCCCCTCCCAACAGGGACACACCCTGATCTTAACTGCCCCCCATGTTAATTTTGGAGTCACTCCCTGTTCTGCCTTGCAGTGACTCTGGATTAACATGCGTCTCAGCATGTAGCCCTAAGGATTAATCTGCTTGCTTGCATAGATATATCTTTTCTTATAAGTTTAAGTATTTGATGTATTGTAATAGGTTTATAGATTTATATTAAAAATAAGTTTGGCTGTAATGCAAGAGACCTACAGGCCAAACAAAAACCTGTATGTTAAAGCTAAGGCAAAGTTAGCATATCTATATTGGGACCTTATACCCAGAAAAGTAAGGTTGACCTTCATCTTGTTACCCAAATAGATAAAGCACCCCGGCCTATGTCTAAGACCTTTACCTAGACCAATAGACAACGAAGAATGGCATGGGGGGGGGTTTTCAAAGTTGTACCCACAGACTTAATAAGTACACCACAAGTGCACACATACCTGTCATCGATACGCACGTACATATTAGCCTATGCGGTAAGTGTAGCCTAACGTTTCTGTGGGGGAGGAATGAAATTTGGGCTAAAGAGGAAGGATTTCCGGCACTTAGGTCATATAAAAGAGCTTCAATCATCATCTATTCTAGATCTCTTCATCTTCAACTAGCCAGGAGACTCGAGGAGTGTGTGACAGGAATTTTCAGGAATTCCAGGCATCCTTAGACCCCTAGAAATCTCACCCGAGGCATAAGTAAATGGTTAAAATTACAGAGACTTACAAATAGTGTGTCTCACCCACTCTTTCTTAAGAAAACAGAAACCTAATTTCCTGTGACTGCAGCTTGGCAGCAGTCCCAGTATTTCCGGTTTTGTATTGTGGTTTTGACTTAGAAGTTTAATTTTAAGGTTTTTGAATATAATACTGCAAGATTAAATAATATTACTTTATAATATTACTTTTTAAGTAATAGTGTTATTGTTAAAGTGATATGCGCATCTAAGGGGTTTTGTAAAGGTTGAAGTTATAACGAATGGTACCGATAAGATATTAGCAGTAGCACTGGATCTGATGACCCACACTAGTGGTGGCGGGGGAGTTGACAAATCTAGGTATTAATTACTGCCAAAAGGCCGCAATAGTTCAGAACTTGAACAGTTCAAGATACCTTATCTCAATCCCCTTAACTCTCCCAGGCTGCACCTCTGATCCGTCTGCCTCAGTATTTCCCAGTATTTGGCAGGTCCCGACAGAGGGAAAAGACCTCTCGAGTAGCTACGAGCCATCGAGGGAAGAGAGGGAACATACCCCCATCCCTCTATTATTTACTTGGGACTTATTGAACGAAGTGTAGAAACCGGTTAGGGGTGTATTTCCTGTTGTTTCTGTGAAGGGGCGCCTTCAGTTTCAGAGTAAAACAACAGAGTATTCATTCTAGTTGATTGAAGAAGCTAGTGAAGTTGTAGAATTGAAATGAGTTCTATATTTCATGTTAGGAGTGGAGTAAAGGCAAGAATAGAGTCTGTTGGAGTTGCCCGCAGTCTGGCTTTAGAAAACTTTGCCAGAAAATATATTCAGGAACATAGAGGAGGTTTAGAACAGCTGAGAAATAGTGAGATGATTTCTGAGCATGGTAACCCACGGGGTTTTGTAAGTGAGGTATTTGATGTAGAAACAGAGCCGAAAAAGAATAAAAAAGTAGGGTTAGTCAGGGAAGCCCCGCAAACTTTGGATGCCAGCTTAAAACCGCTGGAGGGCTATAGATCAGATCGTGGTCAGCTGTTGGACAGAATTAGAGAAATAGAAAAGAGAGAAGATGTGTCAGAGGAGGATAAAGAATTGATTCCCATCCCTATTGGCACGGTGGAACCGACGGAGGTAGAAAACCCTGCAGGACCAACTACTAGAAGTAGGGCAAGAGAATTAGCTCAGGCTGATACAGTACCTTTAGGAGCGGAGTTGGAGATTGAGTCTGAAGAGCCACGGGGAGAGTCAGAAGAGGAAGTTAGCAGTGCAGGAGATACCGGCAGTTTGCAGATAGGAAAAGGAAGTCCCAGGGTGGCACCACAGGAGGTGGAGCTGAGTGCCCTAGAAAAGGCAGCTAGTGATGTAAAGGAGGAGCTGAGCAAAGCAAAATGGGAGGAAATATCTTCTCCTCTGTTAGTGTCCGCCCCTGATAGTCAAGAGGCAGTGGCTTTAGAGACTGTCATTGTTCAGGGACTAGAAGATGCAGTGTCACAAGTGACACGAGTAGCTAGTGCATGTGATGTAGTAATCTGTAAGGGTATGTCTACACTACAGGATTAATCCGAATTTAGATAATTCGAATTTGGGAAACAGGTTGTATAAATTCGATTGTGCGCGGCCACACTAAGCACCTTAATTCGGTTTTAAACCACATTAATTCGGTGGTGTGCGGCCACACTACCCCATTAACTTAAACACAGTAATTCGGTGGTGTGCGTCCACACTAACCCTAATTCGAATTAACAAAATCGATTTAGGCTCTACTCCGTTCGTCGAGGTGGAGTACAGAAATCGATTTAAAGGGCCCTTTAATTCGAATTAACTGGCTCTGTAGTGTGGACGGGTGAAGGGTTAATTCGGATTAAGGCAGCTAAATCCGAATTAAAGTCCTAGTGTAGACCAGGCCTTAGTTACAACAACCAAGGAATAGAATTCCTGCTCCTCCACCCAATATTACATTAGCACCATATAGAGTACAAGATCCAGCCCCTTTGGGTGGATATTTATTGGCATTTGGGCAATCAACATTGCCTAGAGCCCGTGGATTCTCTACACCTTGGTATATGCTGGTATCACCTA
>NW_020665013.1:0-19856 GCF_002925995.2 Terrapene triunguis
GGTCTCTCGGGGAAGAGAGACTGGGGAGAAGGAAACCCCAAAGAAAGGAGAAGGGGAGTGGGATCCTGGAGAGGGCAAGGGTGAGCCTGCTGTCTGGCTCCTGGAGACTGGGCAAGCTAATATACTCAAATTCCTGTCTACTATGAATAAGCAAATAGTATGCATATTTGGTGGCCCAGCATGGGCAGGTCTGGCAGGACCCTCCACAGAGCAGTCTCTGCACCGCAAGGGGTGAAATTAATGCCATTAGCCATGATGGGAGGTGGGGAGGAGGTGTCATGTCCAGACTCAAATATCTCCAGTGAGCTAGGCTACTTGTCTCACTGTAAATTACAAGCGCTTAGCCCTATAGTCACCTCTGAATCTGGGGTGGGGGAAGGGAAGCGGGGTTAATTTGGATACCTACCACAAAAGGCAACGTCATCGTAAATGTCAGTGTCCCTATGATAGAAAAGAACAAGGTACTGTGAGATTTACAGCCTTTGAACAGCTGTTTTGCTTCGCTCATGTGTCTCTGGGAAGCCATGGATAGGCAGAGGCATAGTCACATGGGCATAGTTTAAAAAGCTTTAAATACAGAGCATAGGAACATGGGAATAGCAAGACCAGATCAGACCCAAGGTCCTTCTAGCCCAGTATCCTGTCTCTGGCTGTGGCCAGCCATAGGTGCTGGAACTAGGAGTGCTGGGGGTGCTGCTGCACCCCCTGGCACATAGTAGTAATAACAACCCAAATACATGGTTTCTGCCTTCAGCACCCCCACGATAAAAATTGTTCCAGCACCACTGTGGCCAGCACCCAATGCTTCAGAAGAAGGTGCGAGGAAACGCCACCGCAGTAGACAATTATGAAATAATCATCCCATAGTGGAATTTTCTTCCTAAGCTCCATCCATTCAAGGCTGGTGTATGCCCTGACACAGGGCAGTATACGTTTCCAATGTAACAATGAGTGTTCTCATTATCCATAGTAAAGGTCTGGTCCTTTTGTGAATCCTCCAGGGCTCTTGGTCTCAGTGATATCTAGTGGCAGCTAGTTCCATGGGTTAATTTTGTATCATGTATTTCCTTTTATCATTTCCCAATGTCTTGCATTATAAGAAAGGGCAAATAGGAATGGGTGTCTGACTTTCTCTAAGCCATTTGTTATTTTCTGTTCCTCTCTCATGTCCCTTCTGATTTGTCCCCTGTCTGGATTTAACTGTCACTATATTTTCAATCTTGTTTCACAGGAAAGGTTTCCAGGCCTCGAAATCAGTTTTGTGGCCTGTCTCCGAACCTCCCTAAGTACCATTGTGATCATCTAGTCTGACCTCCTGCACATCACAAGCCACAGAACCTCACCCAGCCTCTCCTGCAATGGGCCCAGAACCTCTGGCTGAGTTACTGACATCCTCAAATCATGATTTAAAGACTTCAAGTTACAGAGAATCCACCATTTACACTAGTTTAAATCAGCAAGTGGCCCGTGCCCCATGCTGCAGAGGAAGGCAAAAAACCACAGGGTCTCTGCCAATTTGACTGGGGGGGGAATTCCCTCCTGACCCCAAATATGGTGATCAGTTAGATCCTCAGCATGTCGGGAAGACCTACCAGCCAGACACATGGAAAGAATTCACTGTAGTAACTCAGAGCCTTCCCCTTTTTATATATACTGGCATTATAGCATTTTCAGCATTATCTTCAGTCACATTCCTTATGCAAGCTAATATTGTGTTAGAACCTAGCAATCTGTAGGATCTAGCAGACCTGTGTACCACCTGTATTGCTATATGGGTCAGAGACCTGGACCCTCTTATAGGCAGACTTGGAACAGCTAGAGGCAGGCCATATGCACTGTCAGTACCAAATCCTGAGCCTCAAGTGGTTTGACTGTGCATAATGTCACAGTCTCGCAAAGACTTGGCCTTCCTTCAACTGCTCATTATATTCAACAGTGGTGTTGCAGGTTCTTCAGCTGTGTGGCCAGGATGGACAGAAATATCCGTGCACCCTGAACTCTCAAACTCTGCATTGACACGCGAAGGGGTGCGCGCTCTGACCCCACCTGGTGCCGGGCCACCCCATAGATTCATGGATTCACAGGATTGAACCACATCTGGGAACTTCACTACAAGATGCCAAGAGCAACGCCACCATCTGGGGTCACTTTGGCTGGCGCGATGGTCCTTGGTGGACTACGTGTGATTGACGATGAATGTGTATGAGTCATTTAATCATCCCCTCCAATATCCACTACGGTGCTTTTGTCAATGGCGAATTCCATCTGCCATTGTGCTACCCATTCACCTACCTTTGTTAGCTCCCTCTAAAGCTCCTCACATTCTTCTCTAGTCTTGAGTAACCTACGTCATGTTGTGTCATCTATAAAGGGCGTTCACCCTCTTTTCAAGACCACTACTAAGGCTATGAAATACCACTGGTCCTATTACAGGGATTTGGGACGTCCCCCTGTTGAACCTTTCCTGTGCTGAAAACTGACCACTGATTCCTCCTCTTTGTTTTTGTCTCAGACAGCTTCTGATCCATGACAATACATCACCTCTCAGACCACAACTACTTCCTTTCCCTTCCCTTCTATTCCCTTTCCTTCTTTTGTAGCCTCATTGGCGAGACTTTGTCAGAGGCTTTTTGAATGTCCAAATAAATTACGTCAAAATTACATCATCTAAAAGTCTCCTTTATCCATTTTTCTCACTCACAGAAGGAATACTCCAGGCTGGACAGTGACAGGCGGGCTAAGCATGCTCACAAAAGTCACAGGAGGAGCTGATAGGCTAAAGATATTGGGCACAAATCCTCAAAAATTTCAGGGAGGGGGTAGGTGCCTAAATACCTTTGAGATCTGGGCCTTGGTGCCTTCCAGGCTCTGCCCATATAACCCTAGGGACTGTAGAACCCCCCAGTCTGCTGCGTGACAGGGAGGGTCCCTTCCAGGTTGCTGAGTGAATGGGCTGATGTGGGCTACTCTATGTGTGTTGCCAATTTTTAAAGGATGCCTTTTTGCCTCTAACTGCCTGTTTTACTCTGTCGTTTAGCCATGGTGGCATTTTTTGGTCCTGTTACTGGTTTTTTGTTGTTTTTTATTTGGGGTATACATTTAGTTTGAGCTTCTATTATGGGGTTTTTAAAACATTTCATGCAGCTTCCCGGCATTTCACTCTCCTGACTGTTCCTTTTAACATCCATTTAACTATTGTCCATTGTCAGCTATTCTGGTTAATCTTTAGAGCTTGAAAAAAAATGTCTAACTAAGAGTAAACAAGAGGGAAAGGTATCTGTACTCACAGCTGCAGCAGCGCCACCCTGGGGACGTAGCCATCTGGAACAGACAGGAGAAGGGACACATTTAATGGAAATATAAATTCTCACCCAGGCAGCGAAGGAATCAGGCAAGCAGACCCCTAGGGCCACAATCCCAGCAGAATGTCCACTCTCAGAGTGGGCAGCCTAGGAGTGCAGGACATGGATGCACAGACGTGGGGCTGTATGGGGCTGGTGTAAGTGCCAGGCCCTAGATCTGGGTGTGCAAGGGAGGAGAGGAACAGCCCTGCAAGCCTGCACCAAAACCAGGACTGGCCTGCAGAAGCTAAGCTGTATCCTCTGTTGAGCAGCCAGTGTGGCCTCTGGCAGTGGCCAAAGGGGGCAGAAAAGTGAGAGACAAATGTTTGATCTAGGAAAGCCCCACTCAGCCTGCCCTGTTGGCTGGACTCTCCCTAGCAAAGTCTGACAGTCTAGGAAGGGACACCCCGTGACCCCGCGCTGAAGGGCAGGGAAGAGTCTGCCTTGGCTGGGGGTAGCCACGGGACCGAGAAGAAGGTCCAGTGTGTGGCAGGGCCCTGACATCTCGTGGCTCCAAGGCCCATTTCATCAGAATGTGCATGAGTGGAAATAGGGCTATTGCGAGTCTTGTGGCCAGGGGCAACGAGAACTCCGATAGGCTGGAGTTTCGGAGACACCCCCAGGATTCAAACCCTCCTGAGCATCCCTTTCCCATCCTCCTCCAACCCACTCATCCCTTTCCCTTTTCCTTTCCCCAGGCTCCATCTCTCCATTCCCAAGATCTCCAGCCCACCAGCAGCCCCCCTCTTAAAGACACGTTGTGCACAGCACGGACGTCGCACTCGGTTGGGCTCCGGCTCTTGGCTGTGCCGGGAATGAGATGAAAGATGCCCTCCCCCTCACTCGGGCAAACACACATCCCACCAGGAAGCCCTGGAGCTCCGACTATGTGCAGGCTGCAGCTGGCCCAGGAGAGATGCCAGACTGTCTGCAGCCAAGGCCTCCAGCTGGTTTTCAGCAAATGCTGGGGCTGTGGGGAAGGAAAGGCAGGACACTGAGCTGAGCTTTTTGGCCCCTAAACTTGGAAATGTTTGAGATCTAGGATAAAACTTGGGTCTGTTCCACCCAGTGGCAGATTTCACAGTCTCGTGACGTAGATTTTCCTTCAGTTCAAAATTCAGGTATGAAGCCAGGTGTTTTACTGCCAGGAGCTGCCGAAAGAGCCATTAATAGCTCATCTCTATATCTGCCTAGCTGGCACGTATACCACATCCACATAACCCACCCCCATTCAGTGTGGTGCTGTCTCCCTCTAGTGGTGGCTGGGTCACCGGGAGAGGTTGATGCACCTCCTACAGCCATGGCTAACAGAGCAGGGGGTGTTAGTTCAGGTGCTAGCAGTGCAGGCTTTTTAGAGCCCTATATCCCGGGTTCGATCCCCGGTACCAGTGACCCGCCCGAGAAGCATGGCATTACACCGGTCACCGGAGCGCCTCAGACTTACACTTCCACTGGTTGTTCCGGCAGAGTATTCTCTCGGGACTCGTTAACTGAATGACGTCCAGAATCTCTCCTCGTTTAAGCGGCAGATTCTTCCCTCCCCCTTTCTTCTCAGCCACGTTGGGATCGACCATCATTCGGGTCAGAGCGCGGATTTCCCCTTCGAACTGTAACGTGAGCAGGAAGGAGACATGCTGGAAATGGCTCCATGGCTCGAGGTGCCTGTCCGAGGGGAGTGCAGGCCAGACAGCTCTGTCATGGCAGTGTCATTCCTCGGGGGGGGGGGTCACTCCCAGGAGGCCGGGTGGTCTAGGAACTGTTTCCCCAGCTGTGGTGACCTAGTTTAACATATAATCACTTTCCCGGTAGGTGGATGGAGTTGGGGGCACAGCGGCCCTGAAGGTACCTCCATGCTTAGGCCAGGCTCCGTTTTACAGGCCCTTGTTTCTCGCAACTGGCGCTAACAGTCATCCCTGACAGCAGCGCGCCCATCACTAGCATGTCACTCCCCGTACGCGTTGCAGGAGCTGCTGACAGCCGCAGGGAGCAATCAGGGACGACACTCATGGACGTTGTGACTGCGGTAGGCCAAGAGCAGCACTGAACAGGGACTGTGGTTGGGATTTGAGTCCCGCACAAGTCCAGCTCACATGGTCAGAGAACCAGAATGGACCAGCAGACTTCGCATCAGTCATCACCTCATCTGAGAATGGGAGGGAATCCACGGAGAGGCTGGGCCCTGCGGTAACTGGTGCTCTAGAGCTACTGGGGAGCAGTGGGGAAAATCCCTTCCTCCTGGAGAATGGGTTGGCGCTAAAAGTGCTGGACTAAGCATCAGGAGACCTGGGCTCTAATCCTCGCTCTACCAGGCTTGTTACAGTATGTGCCTTGTTCCCCATGGGGCAATGGCCCTAGAGCTGCTCAGAATGCTTTTCCTTTGGATTCATCGAAATCTAAACGTTTCACAGGAATGTGGCAATGTTGATGAAATTTCAGTGGGAATGGAGGCAGGTTTCTGAGGGAAGCCGGCCTGGTTTCCTGTCAGCTCTCTCGTCTTCCCAGCCCCCTGACTGGGGGGCAGCTGTGGAGCTGGGACCCTGGAAGCCTCTGCTTGAGCTGGGATTCTTGGGGCTTCTAGGATGGGGTTATCCACTACGGATAACACTGCCCTACCTCATCGGGTAAATTCCTGAACTCGAGGCCTGGTCTCTGTTAAGGGAATTTGCCCTTTTGCAACTGCATCGATGTAGTCCCTGGTCCAAACCTCTAATATAGACATCCTACACTGGCACAAAGTGGGGTGTAATTTGGTAACTTGCTTAATACCTGTCTTTGTGCTGACCTCATGCATCCATACTAGGGGTTGGCACACAGCCCCGCTCGCCCCCTCCTCACATCCCCGCTCACCTCCATCATCCCCTCCCCACAACCCCGCTCGTCCCCGTCAACCTCTCCCCACAACCACGCTCGCCTCCGTCATCCCCTCCCCACATCCCCGCTCGCCCCCGTCGTCCCCTTCCACGTCCCCGCTCACCCGTCATCCCCTCCCACATCTCTGCTCGCCCCTGTTGTCCCCTCCCACGTCCCCTCTCGCCCCCCTCTCTCTTCATCTCCCTTCCCCCAGCCTCCTCCCAGATCGTGGCCCATTTCCCCCATATCCTCCCATTACCGTGCTCTCTCCACAGCCCCATACCCCTGCACACAGCCCTGCTCCCCTCGCACCCTGACACAGCCTCATTCCCCAGCAAATCATGCGGGCAGGGGACTGGACTCGATGACCTCTCGAGGTCCCTTCCAGTCCTAGAATCTATGAATCCTAGAATCTATGAAAACTCCTTCCCCACGCCACGACCCACTATCCCAGTCCACTTTCGCACGTTGACCGTAGGCCACGTCTCAGGAAGCAGACTGTGGATGTGGAAGGGAAGCAGCGTCGCATGGTGCGAGGGCACGTTGAAGAATGTGGCATGGGAGGAGGCTGGGGGCAGAGCGCCTGTGGGGATGAAGAAGCTCTTCAGGGGATGTGGTGGAGGAAAAGCACCCAAATCAGCCATGGCTCTGACAGAGGGAAAGGATGGCCCAGTGCTTTGGGCACTAGCTTGGGAGGCAGGAGGCCTCGCTGCAATTCCTGCTGGCCTACAGAGGTCCTGGGGGCCCTTGGGCAAGTCTCTGTGCTCAGCTCCCCATCGGCAACCTGAGGCTAGCAGCACTGAGCGGGCGGGGAGGTTATGGGGATACACATGTTAAAGACTGGGAGGTGCTCATATAGCATCAGAGACTGTAAGGCCAGGACGGAACTCTAAGATCAGCGCTCACCTCCTGCCTGGCACTGGCCAGGGACCGGCTGTGCTGTAGTGGGGCCGGATCACGCCGGAATGGCGGACCAGCACTTTGGCTGCATGGAGGAGCCGTTTTGTTGTCAGAAGGGCGTCCTCTGCAGAGCACGACCTCGCAAGTACGGGGGGTGTTAGGTCACGCTGGTGGGGGTGTTCTGGCAGATGGTTTCACCACTGGGAACCTGACCCTGAGCCCATCACTTCTGCTTGAGCTAGGGCAGATCTTGTAGTGGGGGACCTAAAACCGTTAAGTCTAAGCTAACAAAAATTTTGGTCTGGGTTTCTATTGAGCGTTGTTTTATAGAGGAGAGCTCTCTCTAGCGTTGTATGAAATCCCTGTCCCAGAGGGCAGCATCCTCACTGTGGCTGCAGGAGGGGAATGAATGACTGACTGCACCTCATGGGGGGATTGCTATGAAAAAGGGCCCATTGCTGCTCACCTTGAATTTCTTCCGAAATTCCTTGTCCACCTGCTCTTCTTTCTTGCACTGTTTGAGATTCTTCCCACGTTTCCCGCTTAGCTCTGAAATCTGGGATTTTCTGCAGAGCCAGGAAAAGTCACAATGATCTTCCGGAATGTTCAGGAGACCAAGCGTTTTCCAGCCCCGCCCCCCAATCCTCCCTTGTCATCCATGGCAATAACACCGCATCCCATTTCCACTGCTGGGGATGCCCGACTACAGCCCAGGGTCTCCATCCGGCCAGGGCTTTGGGGCTGCATTCCAAACCAGCCGAGAAGTTAAACTGTTTGGGCCGGATTCTCCACTTGGTTCTGTGTCAGCTTTACGCGAGTGCAATGGAGCACAGAATCAGTGCCTTTGTGCTGAAGTTCGTCGGCCCAGCCGTGTGTTCAGGTATTTACTCCAGCACAGAGCCAGAGTGAAACATCCGCGGCCTGTTTTGCACTCCCGTGCTCTGGTGTAAATGACTGTGCAAGAGACAGGGCTATAGTGAATCGAGCCCGTCGATGGCCTGGAGAATCATTCCGCACCGATCCCTGTTCTAAGCTAAGATATATTCCATGCAAAGAACCACAGCAAGCCCTGGCTTTAATGCAGGGTGAAGGTAAAGAAACTACAACTGGAAATTCCAAAGGTGAAGGCTCAATTCCTGTCTTTAACTCCGCCCAGGTGGGGGCCTCTTGTTCAAAGCTGAACTGCAAAGTCAAATGTGGGGTTATAACCATCAGGCTTCTTTATGATACAGACTGTTTTCTGATATTAGAGCTACCAGGCTCTCACTTCCATCTGGATAACGAGGACTCGGAGAACCAATGCCCCACCAGAACCCTGAGGCCCAGACTGAGCCAGCAACCCCATGGGCTATGAGCAGGGGGTTGGACTAGATGACTTCCTGAGGTCTCTTCCAACCCTAACCTTCTATGATTCTATGGGGAGAGCGGGTCAGGAATTTTTCATCCAAATAGTGGGAAATGCAGCTTTTTGGTCATTCAAAATTTTCAGGGGGAAAATCTCAATTTTGCTGAATTCTTAATTTTCCATCAGAAAAAGTAAAATAAAGTATTTCATTTCAGGTAGGGCCGAAACATTTGGGTTTGTTGAATTTTAATACAGCCAAATGCACAGTTATACATAGGGTCCTACCAAATTCATGGCCAGCTTACCGAGCAAAAATCATGTTACTTCTATGCAGTTGCCTTTATCAACCAAACCGTGCTTCCCTTCTGCCTGCCCAGATTGGCCAGAGGACTGGGAACGGCACCAACACACACATAGGCATATGGACAGGGACTGAGCCCAGCGCCCCTAGGGACACACAGGGCATTTAGCACAGAGCCCCAGTAAGAGAAGTTTGTGTTGATCCCGTGAGTGGGGAGCTCAGTTTTCTGTCCTGTTTTAGCCCAGCTGGAAATCTCTACCCAGAGCCATGTGTACTCTGCAGTTCCACAGCTGTGCAGTTTAGGCCTGGTCGACACCCAAAAATGAGACCCACCTAGCGACATCGCTCAGGGCTGTGAAAAATTTCAAACCCTGTGAGACATGGGTGCATCAACCTAACCCCAGCTCGAGACGCAGCTAGATCAACAGAAGTGTCTGTCAACCCCACTACTGCTTCGTGGAGAGGAGGGTGAACTGCCCTGACAGGAAAACCCCTTCCGCTGGTGTGGGGAGCGGGGGGTGGAAAACGCTGGGTCTCCTGAAAAAGAGAGAACTTGGGAAATGTGACCTGACCGTGCTGGCTGCCTGAGGCTGTTACGGGGCCTCTCTGCCGGTGCCCAGAGCAGAGGACGCTGTTGGAGCCCTCGCTAGGCAGCTGTGGCTCATGCTATAGCCACAGGCTTATAGCTCTCAGTCCCCCAGGGCTCAGCTAAAACAGTGGCCCTTGCAGAAGCACCGCAAATGCCCTAGGCGATTCCCAGTGTTTAGGCATGTGGGTAGCATTGAATTAATCAATCCATTGATTACCTGGGCTCAGCGGGCGGCGGGGGAAATCTGTCAGGGGTCAGCTTGGCACCTGCACAAACAAACGGGGCATGGAGAAGTCAGTGAGGCTGGTGTGGCAAAGCCGCGTGCTGAGACGAGCTCAAAGGGGTGGCTGGCGGGAATGCTTTGCCGGCATCGGAGGTGGAGGCTGGGTCCCATCCAGCCCTCTGAGCCTGTCCCCCAGGGCTTTACCCTGGCTTCTCTGTGCCAAACGATGGGGCTTCCTGTGTGGAGATGACGCCACAGCTAGACCCATCTCGCTGTCAGGAGGCTTTCTTGATGTGCAGCTTACATTTACCCTGTCCCTCTCCCCCTCGCAAGGGGCATCCTGGACTGGCAGGAGGGTACTGAATGCCCTAGTCAGTTCACTGGGGGGAGGGATAGCTCAGTGGTTTGAGCATTGGCCAACTAAACCCAGGGTTGGGAGTTCAATCCTTGAGGGGGCCATTTAGGGATCTGGGGCAAAAATCTGTCTGGGGATCAGTCCTGCTTTGAGCAGGGGGTTGGACTAGGTCCCTTCCAATCCTAATATTCTATTTCTTTTTTGTCCTTATGGGATAGCTCAGTGGTTTGAGCATTAGCCTGCTAAACACAGGGTTGTGAGTTTAATCCTTGAGGGGGCCACTTAGGGATCTGGGGCAAAATCAGTACTTGGTCCTGCTAGTGAAGGCAGGGGGCTGGACTCAATGACCTTTCAGTTCTAGGAGATAGAATAGCTCCATTAATTTTTTTTTTTATTCTTCCTTCTATGATGTTGTTCTCTGCAAATACCTGGAGACCTTTGCTGTTGCTTAACCAGTCTTTAAGAAGGGTCAGTAATCAGTCTCTCCAGCCACTTCACTTTGGCTCTAACCCTCCCCACTCCAACCAGCGCTTCCCCAGAATCCCACCACGTCACCATAATAACACTGTAACCCTGCTAGACAGCACTGTCGGTCATCCGCGTGCTGACTGTGCATTCACTCACTCGCCTAGCCTCTGCCCCGCAGGAAACGGAGACCGAGGACTTCACCGCAGGGGTTCACAGGCCACCTTGGTGCTTTGCAGAGGATTTTGGGTGTTCAACCAAGAAGGGGAATTTTCAAAGCAGAGGTGGATGGTGCTTTGGCTTTAAAAATCTGCTCTTAGCACTGGGTGTCCAAGCTGACTCGGGACTCAGCTAGGCCCCGGCCCCTGAGGTTTCCAAACCTCACTGCTAGAGGGCACTGTGCTCTCCAGGTGCAGCTGTTATCCTTGGGTACAAGGGAAAGGATTTTGGGTCTAACCCAAGGTGTGTATCTCTTTAGACCACTTTATCCCTGCGTGTGGACATTCTGACTCTGGTATAAGCAGTCCTGTTTCAGTTAGTTTATGTCTCTTGGGATGGGATTAAGGTAAACAGAAAACACCACTGTTATACTGGAATAAGAGGGTCCCTTTGGTGGTTACACTGTATGATAAAACTTTGCCACATAGCCAAGGCCTAGATGTCATTGCCTTCCGCATCCACCCCAAGGCCTCAAGCCCCTTCAGCCACCTGCTCATGGGCACCTGTGGCTGCTGGGACAGTACCACGACCTCTCTGGTGCCTGAATTCCTAGGAGAAGTGGACGGGGGCGGGCACCTTGGTGCCAGTCTCTGATAGTGCTAATACAGCCCCTTTTCCCCACGCCGTGCTAGCAGGCTGCAGAAGCACAAGACGCAGTTTCTATTCGCTCTGACTTGAGTTCTCAAAAGCTCGGCCAGGTGCTATTTGGGCCCCCACTCAGGGGCATCCCAGAGCTGGTATTTGGCCACATTCAAGCTGTCTGAGCGCCAGAGGTGTGCGGCATCTCCCCGGGTCTGGGCTGCACACAGGGAGCGGGGGAGGGGGATCAGGTTTGCACACTCACTTTTCAGAGTGGAGCTGCACACTACGCTCGTAGTGGACGGTGAGCTCCTCGTGAGCTGTGCTCTGAATAGCTATCTAGTGGGCAGTGGCCACCTTTTAATTTGCCATGCTGGCTACACACTCCATAACCCCTGCTCCAGTCTGGGGTACGTACCTGTTCCAGAGCGGGGACTTGCTGGGAGCCGGGAAGCAGGTGATAACGGACATCTTTTCCCTTTGCCAATTGGCCCAACCGCTTCCACATCATCATAGATCTGCTCTTGGTCACTGGGGCAGCAGAGAAAATGGGATTAGGGAGCTGAGTGGTGGCGGGTGTGATTGCCGCGCGAGAGCCGAGTTGAACAGACTGTCACAAACATCAGCACTGCAAGTGGGTGGATGACAAGGGGCAGGAGGCCAAAATGTGCCTGGGGCTGGCTGTGGGCTGCAGCAGGGATAGGGACATGCAACACTAAGGCACCAAAAGGAGTGGGCTTGGGGCTGCAGGCTGCGGTCACTTTGCAGAGTGCTCTGCAAGGGCCTGCAATGCTGCGCCTCCCTTATAGCAATGAACCGCAGCAGGTTGTGTGCTGGACAGCAATCGGTACCTGAGCTGCAGAGGGAGCCCAGCACCAGAGGTGCCCCAGTGTCTAAGTCTCCCACACGAGACACCTCGGGCTGCTGCTGCTCTCCAGGCGCTCCCATGGATTTCATTTGGAGATCAGGGTGCTCAGCACCCCGGAGGTCTGATTCTCCTCTGCCCTGCAGCTTGTGCACCATTTCATCTAGTGAAACACCCCCAGAGCAGAATGGCGGCACTGAGCACTGGTGGGCATGACTGCCCAATGGGGAGTCCAGCCCAAGGGGTCTCACATCGGGCACCCAGAAACTGCAGCATCCAAAAACTGGGGCCACTTCTGAAAATGCTGGACTGTGTCCCCAGCTCTGGCCCTTGGTCGGCAGCAGCCCATCCTGTAGCTGGGGCTGCAAAGCAAGAATAAGAAAGAATTACCATCTCAGCACTTCACCCGCCGAACTCGAGACACGAGGAAACGGAGCAGCTTGAGATGAAAGTCGGACTGGGGAAGACACAGCAGAATTTGGCTTCAGGTGACCTATGGCAAAGGTTGTGGGGACGGGGAGGGGTAGAGGGGAAAGCCAGTTCACTGATGGCTTCAAGCCAGTTTCCTGGGTTTGACAGAGCAATGCAAACCTCCAACCCCACCAAGAAACTCGTGTTTAGATTCCAGATCTGCCCCTGACCATTCTGTACACAGGGGCATGCTGCCTTCCCCACTGGAGAGGGCTGTGCCCAACCACACAGTCATGGACTCCTCCATAGTGCCCTGGCCGGGGCAGTGCTCCGGTCTCTGGTCACCTTGCTGTTTCAAAAAGGCTCCCATTAAAATGCTCCCACCCCATCACTGCTCCCAGGAATTCCATTCAGACAAGTCCGCCCCTGGGATGAACTACAAGGACTTTCACTGGCTCGAAACAATACACACAAATCCCAGCACAGCGAGGGGCTCCCAAGTAAAAAGCTACACCCAGTCCACTTGTTCCATCTTGGGTTCAGTAGCCAAGTAATTGCAACTGCAGCAGCTGCCCGATGACATGTCTTTATACAGCATCGTCAGCCCCAAGCAATGAAAAACCATGAATCAGGCCCCCCCAAAATCTCGAGATTGGCTTAAAAATCATGAGAGGGTTTTTTAATACTAATAAATCTGGGGTTCTTTTTGTTCCTGGTTGTTGCTCTTTTAAGTCACTCTCTGGCCATGTTTTCAAGCTTTCCTCAAAAACCAGTGGGGCTAGAAAGTTACTTTTCTTTTTAAATGCAAGCTGACCACGTGACTCATGAGCTGGGGCTTTACGAAGTGCACTAAATATCACCCCACTTGTGTGATAAAATTGTGACCGTTCGCAACACTGTGTGCCAGTCCTTCAAGGTGCAGTAACCACAGCCCCCTCCCCCAGTTCTTCACACTCCATCCATCACAGGCTTCCATCAACCCTGGGAAGAGGGGAGGGAGAGGCCAGGCTCCAGGGCGTATGGGAACAGAGCAGAACTGACCCCTAATAGTCCCTTTCCATTGGCCCTGGGAGAAGGAGAGAAAAGGCAGCTGAGAAAGCCCTTGTCTATGCTAGAAGGGGTTTGCTGGAATAGCTATGCCGGCAAGTGGAGCTGCAGCTTAGACTGGTAAAAGAGTGGATTTGCAATTTTTGCCAAAACACTTCTATGCCACTCTAACTGCATAACTGTGTCTACACGAAGGCTTTTGCTGGCATAGAAATGTAGCAAAAAAATCACATACCTGACATTGCTGTACCGGCAAAAGTCTCTAATATAGCCCTGGCCAAAGTCAATGCAGAAAGGCACTGTGGGAGTTCACTGGACTTACAGCTTGTACGTTGCATTGCAGTGAATGAGTCGGGTGCTGTGTTGCCTGTCAGTGTAATAAAACCACCTCTGCGGGCGGCGGGAGAAACTCTCCCGACAGCACTGCCCGCACCGGCGCGTCTGTGGGTGTAACCTATGTCACTTGGGGGATGGTTTATTTACACACGTTATGCCGACATAAGCTGTAGTGTGGACACTGCCTTAGAAAGGGCTGTATGGTGACTTCTAATAATGCAATTACACTGTTGATAGCCTCTAAGGAAGGAAGGCCAAGCAGGCTGGCTGAGGCCGTCTGACTTGCTGGGGAACTCACCGTGTAGGCAGGGAACTGTGCAGCCTGGAACAACCCTGCTCAGGAGGGCGAGAGCCTTGGTCTCCACCCAAGGGAGGTGATGGCTGAGGGGCTGGGAGCCTAGAGTGGGTGCCCTGGCTGGACCCTGGAGCAGAACATACGGGTGCAGTTGCCCAAACTAGGACACCATCACAATGGTTTCGGAGCACTTACACAAAAGTGTAGCTATCCCCACACAACTCCAGTTCTCTGTATAGACCAAAGAACAATTGAGTTAATGGTCTAGAGGCAGAGCTATTGGACAGAGTGATAAGCAGCACAGTCAGTATTTTTTAATTATATGTGATAGGGGGTTTCTGCCCCGTGCGCAGCTCCCATGCGCTACTAAACCAGAATCCTGGGAGTGCATCACTGGTGGCGATTAAGTTGATAGTTCTCCAAAGAACGTGAACGAGGTTCGACTTCCCTGCCACACCCCGCAGGCCATACGTCGCCGTACACCAGGATCCAGGATCGTATTGACTGGCATTGACAATGGCTGCAGGGAGGCCCAGCATCCCCCCACCCCAGAGAGAGCTACAATGACAACACACATCACACTCAGCCCATCTCATTCTATTATAGCTTCATTCAAGCTCTCTCCCTTCCATTGTCCAGAAATGGATCCTCCCCAGGCCCGGCTCCCTAACGGCCCTGGACTGACCCCCTTCCTATATCCAGCGCTCCCCTGGACTGACTCCCTCCCCCCGCCAGACCCTCACACACCTGGGTTCCCAGCCCCCAGACCGGTCATTGAGTTCCAGGGTCTGGCGCCCCCTAGTGGCTGTCCAGAGGACAGTAGCACTGCTGTTTGAAATGCCTTTGCTGAAACGTGGAGTTGGGACAATTTAAGTGTTTTTAGACCCCCCAAGTAAAGAACAAATCAGCTTCCAGCCCAAAGACCCCATGAAGGCAGAGAGGGCTGGACTTACTGTGAGGAAGCTTGAGTGATCGGAAATAAATCCAGTTCCCTTCCCTTAGAGGGCAAGCCAGGCATTTCTTCAGCCACAATGGGAAGCCTGTGAAGTTGCAAGTGAACTGGACAAGGGCGCTCCTTAGGTAAGGATTGCTGTGAACAGACTTTTTCCCATATTTACCAGCATCTCATGCTGTCTGGAGCACAGCAGCAGATGGTTACAGAGCCCCTAGAAGCACAGGAGAAGCTCTTCCAGCCATCCAGGAACGTGCTGTATGAATGCACTTAACCCAGGGACACTCCGAACCCAGGGATCAGCTCACAGGCATGTCTGGCCATTGCATGGTAAACTGACACAAGACAACATGGCACTGGACACAAGAGATGCAGATGCCAGGGCTCGGATGTGAGGAGAGGCCAAGCTAGATTCGCTACGTTATAGATTTGTGTCTGAAAAATGAATTCAGCCCAACCGAGGCAAAACCAGTAATGGGGGGGAAGGGGACACCTGCACAGCAAAGAAACGACAAACAGCAGGAAGAGAGGACAATGCAGAAACTATTGTGTATTGAGATTACTGTGTATCATTGTTGTGCGATAGCCAGCGTGTGAGGGCAGAGAGATGTGTCCAACTGACTGCACAGGTAACAGAACAAGGTCCATTTGGATGAAGGCAGAAGAGGCCAGCACACCTGACGTATCCATAGTCAATATTATCGGTGCAGATAGAACACCAGGAAAACAGCTACGCGTGGGTCCTGGCAAGCAGCCAGGTATGGAAATTCTGTCTCAAAGAGGACTGTCTTGTGACCTAATAGCTGCACCAATTACTGACAAGAGGGAAACCCAGCTTTGCAACAGTGTGAAGTCAAACTAAGGTTATGTGATGATTCTTATCACTGAGTTGTACATGTGAGAATTACAATTACGGGCTTAACTTTGAAGTGGTAAAAGGGTTACAGAAACCACTTGTTTCAGCTGAAACTTGTAAGGAAAAGCTTCTAATTACAGCGAATGGGGAACCTGTCTGCAAGACATCTCAGAGTGAAAATGCACCAGGGCTGCACTACAACTGATGCAGGAGAAGAGCGTGGCTGACACCAGGATTATGGTATGGAGTTAGGCTCCTGCCCGATGATCAGGATAGCTCAGTGTTTAGGGGCACCCCCCCCCTTACCACCCCTAAGAAGAGGGTTTGATTCCCTGCTTCCCCCACATAGGGTCTGTGTGATCTTGCATAAGTCACTCCCTCTCTCTTTGTTTATCTCCCCCATCTGTACAAGGGCTATAACAGCACTGCCCTACCCCAGGGGATGTAGCGAGGATAAACATACGAATGATTGTGATGTGCTCAGATGTTACAGCAATGGAGGCCGGAAGTACCTGAGACCAGCAGAGTGCTGTTTGGAGGAGGGCCCCAAGTCAGGGGTGCCAGAATTGGGGGGTTGGAGGCCATGGCTAATGCACTTTTAGAAGTGGGAGGGCCATGCCTGTCCACTTTTTAACATGGGTGTAGCAGCCTTGGGCAGGCGTGGAGTGGTGGCAGGAGAGCTGATAAGCTGGGTCGGGTGGCACACCTTGGGAGGTGGAGACAGGGGCCGGGTCTGCTCTCGGGCACCCCAGTCCCCTGCCCAGCGCAGGTGGAGCATTCAGGGCTCCCCACAGCAGCTCTGGCTCCCTGGGTGGCTCTTGCCATGGCCAGGCTCTGGCTTCCGGCCTGGCCAGGGGGCAGGGCCCTGGGGGAAGTGGGGGGCAGGGGACAAGGCCACAGCTCTGGCACCAGTGGCACCACCACTTCTACACAGGTTCTGGTGCTCCTGCCTCAAGTTTAAGACCGTGGAGCACGAACTGGCTGAAGGGCCCAACGTCCATCCTTCAGAGCAGCGCAAAGAACAACAAAGACCCCAGCAAGCTTGTGGAATGAGGGCGTTGTGAAAAGAGCTGGGATCAGCAGGGCAGTGGTCTTATGCAAGTTGTTTAGACCCTGAGGACCTCAGCAGAGCACTATTCCCTGCCTACCAGGGGAGGAGTGTTGCCACATCAAGCCAACACAAAAGTCTTTGCAGTCATTAATACCAAAGGTGGCTTGTGGCAATTCAGGTTGGACACAAAAAGCAGGTACATGACAACTGTCTGGGCCCCACTTGGATGCTCCTGCTGGCTCCGAATACCCTTCGCAATTCCACCCACTCCACAAAAGTATCGAGAGCATACAGGGCTGCATGGGGGAGAGATTGTTCCCGCTGAGTTACTGCCAGCTACAGAGAAGTTCATTAGTTCCCTAAGCCAACCAGTGCAGTGGAGGAGATCTCCATCACTTCCTAACTAGGCCCCACTCTGGTCTTTCTTTCACTACAGGTAGATTTAAAAAATAAACAAACAAACACACAAAAACAAGCTCAGCATCTCAGTCATTTCTGAGTCCTCATTAATTTCCTCCATCTCCTCATTTATTAATGGATCAACTTCCTCTCTAGTTCTTCTCCCATCCTCTTATGTTTATAAAATCCTCCTCCTCTTTGCCAGAACCTCGTCTTTCCCTAAAGTCTCAACACTTCCACTCACAAGAATTCCAGATCCTAATTCAGCAGCTTTTCCTTCCTGCACTATTGACTCCCCATCCTGTAGGACTGCTCTCCTCTAGTTGCCTGGGGATTCTCATGTAACACAAGTACTCCTGGACATACCATGCCTCATGCCTCTCACTGGCTCTGGTGCAGGATAAGCATGTGCTCTGATAGCAGCAGCCTTCCAGAACCTCTCTAGATCCACCTCAGGAGGGCGCTGGGGTTTCATTGGCTTGAGTCCCAGTGTGGTTGCATGTGGCAGCGGCTTTCTCTTAGGAACCTTAGGTTGCCATTTCTCTGATACGCTTCTTGGAGTGTCCAGTAGGGATGGGATAGCTGTTCCTTTGGCAGGAACCAGGGGGGCACCAGCATTTACTCCTTGATTCCTAGCATGCTTGATCAGTGGCCAGGTCTGCTGAGTCTGGCTTCTCTGAGGAAGGTTTGAATTCCTCCTTGTGCCCGTTTGTTCAGGGGGTGCCTCTTGTATTCCTGTTTGCAGACCGGCTGGGTGGAGGCTGGATTCCATAGCATTTCTATCCTTGGAGTTAGCCACCCAGGCGGGGTCTTCACAAAGGGGCCCCAAGCCTGGAGCGTCATCCTGAGAGAAAGGAGCATTTTTCAAACCCATCCTCTTGGCTTTGGGTAATTTAGTAGATTGGTCCCTCTCAGATCCAGGTTTAAGTGCATGTGTCTCCTCCTTTGCAAGTGAGTCTGCAAGCTGAATCCCTGGCCTGTTGCTCGTTTCAGGGAATTTTTGCCTGTTCCCTTGGAACTTGGCCCGTAGGCGTTTAACATGTTCTCCTTCCTAGGACAGAGCAGACAATGTTAATTTTCACGTGTCTGGGGATCATTCAGGACAGTTCTAGGCAATGAACCTGAAAACGTCCATGGAGTAAAATTAATCAAAACCACAAACATTTCACATCCCAGCTGGTAAATGATGGATGGGATAGCTCAGTGGTTTGAGCATTAGCCTCCTAAACCCAGGGTTGTGAGTTCAATCCTTCAGGGGGCCACTTAGGGATCTGTGGCAAAATCAGTACTTGGTCCTGCTAGTGAAGGCAGGGGTCTGGACTTGATGACCTTTCGGGGTCCCTTCTAATTCTAGGAGATAATTTATTCTTTGTATTATAGTAACAGGTAGCGGTCCCATTATGAAAGATTCTGCACATAACTGGAGGGAAAGAGCCTACAGTCCAAACAGCCAAAGGGGCCCTGCAGCGGCTGTGGAGCCCCGGGGCCCCGATGCTGATGGCACTGGCACTGGCTGAATGATCTCAATGTTGAACCTTCTGCTTGTTCTGGGGATGGAGGCAAAGATAAGCACCCGGCCCCCAACAGAACAACCTGGAGAAGCTCCATGGGTCACTCTTGGGGAGTTTTTCTCCTCTGTTCCTTCTCCCTCGGTGCCCTCCCAAGGGGTTCCAATGGGAGGGGCACTCTGGCCCCATGGGGTTACTTCATATTGGCACCAACATAGTGAAAAGTAGAATTTAGTATCCAAACACTGCACAGGGCTAGGAGGGGAGCAAAGGGCCTAGTCCTGCTCCCAAGCCCAATCAAAGTCAACAGCAAAATGAGGGGAGGCAGGAGACAGCCGCATTCCCTCTCCATCCTGCTCCTCATCCCTCTGGGATCTGAGAAGTGAGACCATCTCGCTGCAAAGCGATTCCTAGGGAACCTGTCAACCTGGCCGCTGTGTGAACCGAGAGCCCGCTGCTGCCTGGGGACGCTGGCTGCTGCGTGGCTGGGCCTCTCTTGACAGGTAATGCAGAGTTGCTGGTGTTGGCTGCACCCTGACTATTACAAGTGCAATTTCCGGTGCAAAGTATTTGTGCCCTAAAACCCGCTTGCTCTTAGGTGCATCCTTTGGGTCACACACCCCTTTGAAAAATTCCCTCCTGCGTGCAACTGACTGGCCATGGCTCTAGCAGGCACGAAGTTTGGCAGCTCACTTGTACCCCAGTTGCACTTTTCTTTGCAAAGCCTGGCAGGCCCAAATTAGGGTTACCATCCGTCCAGGTTTCCCCGGACATGTCCAGCTTTTTCAGCTTTAAATGGCCGTCCGGGGGCAATTTCTAATAAAGTAGAAATGTCCGGGATTTCCCCCTTCCCCTCATGCAGAGTGCGGCGTGGCTGATTGGACGGCTGGGCCTGATTGAAAGCCGCTCGCAGCCACTGGGGCCTCTAGCAGCCAGAGTCCCTCCCCCTCCCCCGCTCCCTCCTCCCCC
>NW_020665013.1:29856-47648 GCF_002925995.2 Terrapene triunguis
AAAGCTTATGCTCAAATAAATGTGTTAGTCTCTAAGGTGCCACAAGGACTCCTGTTCTTTTATTTGAAGACTCTCGTCAGGTCCCCTCTCAGCCTTTTCCCACATGCCCAGTTTTTTTAATCTTTCCTCATAGGATAAGTTTGCTAAACTTTTTATCATTTTTGTAGCTCTCCTCTAGACTCTCTCCAGTTTGTCCATGTCTTTCCTAACATGTAGTGCCCAAAACTGGCCGCAGGACTCCGGCTGAGGCCTCACCAGTGTTGAGTAGAGTAGGACAGTTACCTCCTATGTCTGACATACGACACTCCTGTTAATATACCCCAGAGTGATATTAGCCTTTCTCACAATTGCATCATAACATTGGCTCATATTCAATTTGTGACCCACTGTAACCCCCAGATCCTTGTCCATTTCAGATTATTGCTTGCTTTCATGCACAAGCAACAAAGAGCCAGCCCATCATAATCTCCGTGTCTAGCCCAGTGGACAGACCACTAGGCTCCAGCTCAGCCACTGCTCTGTTGGATGATCTTGAGCAAATCACTTCACTTCTCTGTGACTCAGTTTCTCCATCTGTAAAATGGGGATAATGACACTGATCTCGTTTGTAAAGTGCTTTGAGGCATACTGACAAAAAGTGCTAGATAAAAGCTAGGTGGTGTTATTAATCTGCACTGTATAATTCACACACAAAATGGTCACTTCCACGTATGATTTACCTATAGGCAGCAGTGAGATCGCTGATTATTGAAACTTTTTTACTTTTACAGAACGCTACAGAACACTTACTAGCATATGCCCAAGTATTGTAAACATCCTCTCAAAATAAGTAGAGAGAAATACGCTTTAAGGTACAGAATCTTTGCTTTTTCAATTGAGATTGATTTTGCAAATTGATGACAGTGATCAGTTATTCGCAGCAAGTCTTTCCAGTTATTGGCATGAATTAGCACAGTTCTCTCCACTGTCTCAGCATACACAAGACCAAATCAGAGATGCCAGACTGTTCTGAAACCCTTGAGTATTCAAGAGGTGCTTAGTCAAAGATCAGAGCCTGATCCTGCTAACACGCAGCTGCATTTCAGGGAAACGTCCCCTGGAAGAACTTTTCATATATAATTTGAAACTGAAGTAAACGTCTCTGGTTGCAATGTAAAATGAGACTCTCTTAAAAAAATCTCCTTCGTCTCTTCCTGCCTCTACCCCACAACAGCCTCCTAGAGTTTGGATGGTGCCACAACATGGGCTCTGTCCATGCCTCTTATTTTATGGCAAAGCAAAACTGAAAATAACCTGTTTAGGTTGTACAGCTTCCCCTGTCACTGTTTGCCTGTTACTAGCAGCAATATTGGGTCTCAGAGGAACATGACTCTGAGATGATAGATGCAGTGGAGGATTAAGGTTTGACGTTAACTCTGGGCATGATCCAGTGAGGAGGCTGTCATCCTACAAGAAGCAGGGGAAGGGACTTTCAATGCCCCAGATACTGACTTGTGATGTTCGTTAATCTGACAAGAAGTCTGTGGCTGTAGGCTATGGCTTATTTATTATTATTTAACTGCTGCCTGTGTGCTCAGCACTTTATGGAACACCGAGCTCAGACAGTCTCTACTCCAGGGAGATTACTGTTTAAACAAGAGACACAGAGAAGATAGGATGCTTTGAGAACAACAGAAGAGTGAATGACTAGGATTTTTTTTAAAATGTGTTAATGTTAACTTCCTTCTTGGGCATTGTGGAAGAAGTGAGCCATTATGATGGATTTGAATGGCAAGAGAATGGTAGCTTGACAGACCAGACTAGGGAGGTCATTCCACGCATAGGGGGAGCATTAAAGGCAGGAGGCAGTTGTCAGAGACATGGTTAGGAATTGTTAGGGAGCAGAGCAGTAAGAGACCAGTTTGTTAATGTAGGCAAGAGCTAAGATAACTTCCTTCTTAGCATCCCCTAGAGGCAAACTAACCCAAAGGTGATGAGGAGTAGGCAGGGCGTGACTCAGTACCTCTTCTGCAGCTGCCATCAGAGCTGTGTGGATACAGAGCGGGGAAGCATCCCACGGAGTGGTGCAGTGTGCACTCCTCTGTCCTGGGGAATTCCAGGAGCAATTCTGCTTGGGTGGGGTGGCTCTAGGCCACCTCTAAAATGAGCATGTGAATGAATTGCCCTGTAGGACCCTTAGAATGTTTCATTCAGTCACTAGCTCCCGTTGGGGAGAAATATCTCCGACAGCCCTTTTGCAGAGATTTTGACTGTATAATCTGGCTTCCGCTTTCATTCAATAGTCAGTCCATTTTCCATCTTGGTTGTGAGACTTTTTCATTTAGATTGGTGCTGAGACTTGTGTGGCTTTATTATGGTCTCTTCCAGGGCCCTTCCAGCTCTCTTTCACAGTTAACCTCACTAATTATCCTGTTTAACTCATCTTGTCTATTAGCTTCCTTCATTTTGTTAATGTCACTTATTCTTCCCAGCTGACGGAATAGCCCAGGGGTGGGCAAACTTTTTGGCCCAAGGGCCACATCTGGGTATGGAAATTGTATGGCGGGCCATGAATGCTCACAAAATTGGGGGTTGGGGTGCAGGAGGGGGTGAGGGCTCCGGCTGGTAGTGCGGGTGCTGGGGTGGGGCTGAGGATGAGGGATTGGGGGTGCAGGAGGGTGCTTCGGGCTGGGACTAAGAGCGGGAGGGAGATCAGGGCTGGGGCAGGGGGTTGAAGTGCAGGCTCCGGGCGGCGCTTACCTCAAGCAGCTCCCAGAAGCAGCGGCATGCCCCCCCCTCCGCCTCCTACATGGAGGCGCAGCCAGGCGGCTCTGCGCACTGCCCTGTCCGCAGGCGCCGCCCCTGCAGCTCCCATTGGCCATGGTTCCCAGCCAGTGGGAGCTGTAGGGGCAGCATGCAGAGCCCCTTGGCTGCCCCTACGTGTAGGAGCCGTAGGGGGGGACATGCCACTGCTTCTGGGAGCTGTGCGGAGTAGGGCAAGCCCCCGGACCCCGCTCCCTGGTGGGAGCACAAGAGCCGGATTAAAACGTCTGGAGGGCCAGATGCAGCCCCCGGGCTATAGTTTGCCCACCCCCAGAGTATCCTGTACTTTTCTCACTTCCTGGATTGTCGTTGCAGGTTACCATGGTTTAGGGCAGATAATTTGACTTGAAGGCCATTGGTGATCAGCTTCCTCTGAATCTAACTAGCATATAAAAATTCTGCATTCCTATGTCATGGAAAAAGTGGCAGAAGAGAATAAAAATCTCTTTACATGTACCCATAAAGGTGCAATCATTTAAGGGTTTGTTTTATGAGAAGTTTCCATTTGCTGATTGGATCAGAAGACCTGAGGCAGATTTGCTAGGTTTCACACTTGCAGTGTTGAAGCTGAACGTCACCTGTGTGTGCTGGGGGACAGTGTATGACAACCTGTCAGATGGACTCCTGCCAGCCAGCGGGGAGCTGGCCAATCTAACATTGAACAGGATAGTGGGTGCATCTTTTAAGAGAGCAAGATAAAGCTCTCCTTAAAAAGCAGTGCTTATAACCTTGCTCAGAAAATTGCCACTCCCTATTATTTGCCTTGTCAGTTACAACCTTGTCTCAAACTTTCTCTTTTTAGAGCACAACAGTCTTGCTGTTTAGTGTTTGTGAAACCACTAAGGGAAATTGTAGAAGCCCAAAATGCTTCAGCAGCTCAGTTTGCTGAAGGTCCTGTGTTCTGTCATCTCCCTATAACAGGTTCTGCTACCTCTGCATTGCCTTCTTTGGCCAATATAGGGACCTGGATGATCATGAGTTGGGTAAGGCTGGAAGAGATGGTAAGGATGCTGGAAGAGAGAAGAATCTGGAGAGTTGGTAGGAGGTTGTTTATTCCCTCTGTTAAAGGTGCATGTCTGCCCTTTGTCAAAGAATTCCACAACCTCCAGCTCTTGTAATTGAGATAATAGTGGTGGCTATAAGTGCTGTCTAAGAGGTTGCAGACTTTGCTGCAGGAATCCTTTATCATCTGGACACAGAATTGCTATAATGTTCTCAAAGCTATCCTGGAAGAGCACTTCGGAGCTTTAGCTAGTGCAGAATGTGGCAACCCACTTTCTTAGTACATCAGACTGATGTGAGCACTCTACACCTCTGCTCTCCACTCGATTCCAGATTGCTTCTGGTTGCAGTTCCAAGTGTCCTGATCGGTAAGCTGTAAATGGCCTGTATCATAGTTACTAGAAAGACCATTTGTCTCTCTGTGTCCTGATGAGATCAGCTGAGCTACTCTTGCTCTCCGTTCCAGTGGTGCTCTTGTGGTCTGGTGTCTGGGCAGTGGAGAGTGTCCAGCTGTGGAATTTGTTCCCTCTTCTGATCAGTCAGAGCCTGAGTTTCATGTCCTTCAGGGCACAGGACAGGATGTATTTACTTGCTGCAACTAAGAAGCTCATTTGGTGGTAGGTGGAGGTACTTATAGGTAGGTTATTCTACATTGTCCATTGAAAGTAGTGCAGATATGATTGGCACTCAGAAGGTGAGTGATGGGCAGTTGGTAGCTGGTATCCCTGACAAATACTTACCTTGGATAGCAAAGCCTGCTAAGCTCAAATCGAGTGTCATAATTAGCCCTGAATGGAGTTGTCCTTTCCTAAAATTGGTCATCTCCTTAAGGGCAAAGGCATGTTTTGACATAATTTGCTGTGATCTAGAGTATTGCTGATACTTGGGAGCCAAGACGTGGTTGCCAAAGAAATCTCTTTGCACGTTGCAGGTCTTGGGGTAAGAATATGAACCATGGGCCTCAGTAATCCGTGAAAGTGGATAACTGGTTCACAGAATCAGAAAAGTATGTTGCATGTTCAAGTGTATGTTTTGAGAGAGGAGAAAAGCAGGACTCACACTCCCTTCCCTCACCTCCAGATATACACAGGGACCTCTAAAGCCCCCCCCGGCACCCTAATAACACTTGTCCCTGATATGCAGTAATTGTCTAGTTTAAAGGTTTCATTGAACATTCTTAGAGCTGATCAGAGGAAAGGGAGCATCGAAAGGGGGAGAGGGTGTAATTTTTTCCTTTAATCCTTCAGAGCTCAACTGTCCTGTCTACTTGTAACAACAGATTGCAGTCACACCTTTCCCTTGTTGTAACAATCTGTCTCTTCCATCCTGCAGGAGTTGTTTGTTGAAACCATAGCTAAAGATGCTTATGTGTATGCTCAGCAAGGAAAAAGGAAAACTCTGCAAAGGAAAGACTTGGGTAAGAAGGCCAAATATTACATTGTAAAATATTCCCCTCGTAGTCTCCAAAATTTATAAACCTATTTTAAAAAAAGTCATGGTTAAAATCATGTTGATGTGTTTAAAATATCTCTGCACTTGAATTTGTTTATCTATGCCAATTGTTTTCAATTCACTTTGTTTTACAGATAATGCCATTGAAGCTATTGATGAATTTGCTTTTCTGGAAGGTGAGTTTCTGGTTGGTTTAATTTTGTTTTAATTTTTTGCAGACATTGTCTCCATATCGACAGGGAGAGCATTCAAATCAATCATTTGCAGATTTTTCGGTTTTGACTTCAGTTTAGTAACAGCTAATGGCCCAACTAGAAATGTGCCACTTGTCTTGGTAACACTTGAAATTCAGCATTCAAAACACTGACTTGAGTGGAACATCAGCAATGAAATACCTTTCAGGGAGATTTGTTCTTAGAATTTTGTAATCTGGTTAAGCTTTGATAAATTACATCATCTTCCCTTGGTTGCTTGCAAACTAGGTTCCACTGTTTGTTCATGTCTACTTGTGCTGTCTGCCTGTGCCCCTTTTGAATTTCCTTTTGAATTTCTAGGTACTTTGGACTGATCTCACCAGGAAAGGAGTTACCTGAAGAAAGAGTCAGCGGAGTGGGGTGGCCCTTGGAAGACACATGGCATGAGATT
Organism: Terrapene triunguis; assembly: GCF_002925995.2. Taxonomy (NCBI): domain Eukaryota; kingdom Metazoa; phylum Chordata; order Testudines; family Emydidae; genus Terrapene; species Terrapene triunguis. The sequence goes on from NW_020665013.1 coordinate 35,758, forward strand.
TTCAAATTAATCTAGGCAAATTTTCGTGGAAGATGTGTCTCTGTTCCTAGACTACTTTGGAAATCTCAGCCAGAATGTATTGTAAAAAGCTTAATTGTGATAGTTCTTTATTTAAAATCCGTATTTTTTCATACATTTTTGTATGTAATATGACCTCCAGCTCACATTTCAGAACCAGGCTCAGACTTTCACTGTGTAACACAGCAATAGCTCGGAATAGCCATGCTGTACTAGCATCTCCTCTAGAACTCGGTGGTAATAAAAAGCATAGAGGTTGGGGTGATCCTGCCTCTGAAGTCCGAGGGTAGTTATTTTTTTATGGAAATGTATTTCTTGTATATGTTACTTTCTTGGCCAAATAGAGTTAAATGTTTCTTGACCAATGGGTGTAATAGTTTCTCTTCAATGTGTCTGTGTGAAGGGACTGGGGTGGGGTGCGCAGTGCACATTCATGCATACATTATGGGAAATGTTGGCCTCATAGTGGGCTGGATAATATAACTTGGCATCTCAGTTGAACTAGGCAGTGTTCTGGAGGCAACAGTTGCAGAGCTGTCATTGTGTTTGAGTTGAATTTTGCACTTAAAAGAGGGCTTAGGCCTCTTTGTTATGTATGGAAAATAGAGCATTATTCTTCCCAAAATTACAGCTCTTACTCTTTGAGCATAGAATGAATTTTCTGAGAATTTACAAGTAAATCCATTGCTTAGTATAGCAATTAAAATTAATTTTAAAATGGGTCTTCAAGAAATCTAGAGTATGTCAGACCTCCTTCCTCCCTGCCCCTCCCATGGCCTTAAGGAATGAAACAGATGTCTCAAACTTCCCATATAGTTAAAACTCACTAATCTTGTCTGTAGGTGGCATATGAAGAATTTTTCATTTAGGATTAGTAGTCATTTTTCCCTGTCACTCCTCAAAACCAAAAGTTTCTTCTACAGCTGAGGCTGAAGAATATTTTACTACAGAGAATTCAGAGTAGAACTGCACTTTTAAAATGACTGCCACCTAGGGTGACCAGACGTCCCGATATTTAGGTGTTTGTCCCGCGTCCCAACCGATCTTGGGTCGGGACGCAATTTGTCCTGATATTTCGCTCCACCGGCAGCACTGCTGGTTTTTGGTTGTTGTTTTTTTTTGCTCCGCCTGCAGCACTCGGCTTTTTTTTTTTTTTTGCTCTGCTGGCGGACCCCTCCCCCCCCCATGTGTCCCGATATTTTCTTCCTCTCATCTGGTCACCCTACTGCCACCTCTTGTTCTCAGAGGACTAAGGCCACAAGAACCCCTTGAGCAAACTTGGCTGCTCTCTCTCTTCAGCTGCTCCTCAGAGATTTTCCCTCAGCCTGCTGCCAGCATAAGTGGTCAACATCTTCCCTGAAGGCAGCTTGGCTTCACTCTTGCTGGGAACAATGGGAAGCACTGGCCATTTTGAAAAGAACTCTTAACTGAGGGTAGCTCATGACTTCAGTCCCACTGAGAACAATGGGAGGCAACAACCATTCTGAAAAAAGGCTAAATCTTCGGGAGTGACCGTTAAGGAGAAGATTTTAGGTACCAGCCTCAGCTGACAGATAAAGTTTCAGTTATGAAAAATAATGGCAAAATAACACCATTAATCCTAAATAGTTAATTCCAAAAGCTACCGATAGGATCATGTACTATCTGCATAGCAGGGAGACGATGAGGGAGGGGGAATTTTCAGGACGAAGGAGGGCGAAAGTGGGATGTACACTCTGGCTGCTTTGGCAAAACAGCTAGCTGGCCTGTATGCTTTGGCTGCCTTGAGCTGCTCCAGGGTGAGGGCAAACCAGTCAGAGTGTACTGCTGAATTGGGCCATAAAAGTTGAAATTTAAAAAATGGTTGATACATCATCTCTCCAAAGCATTGCTCAGGATTCATGTGTGACATTTTTATTTAAAAGGAAAGTCTCTGGCACAAACTACATTAAGATGGAGTTAACTCTGAGCGCACGTATCAGTAAGGTTAAGATTCAGTCATGGATATTTTTAGTAAATCATAGAATCATAGAAGATTAGGGTTGGAAGAGACCTCAGGAAGTCATCTAGTCCAACCCCCTGCTCAAAGCAGGACCAAACCCAACTAAATCATCCCAGCCAGGGCTTTGTCAAGCCAGGCCTTAAAAACCTCCAAGGATGGAGATTCCACCACCTCCCTAGGTAACCCATTCCAGTGCTTCACCACCCTCCTAGTGAAATTGTTTTTCCTAATATCCAACCTAGACCTCCTCCACTGTAACTTGAGACCATTGCTCCTTGTTCTGTCATTTGCCACCACTGAGAACAGCTGAGATCCATTTTGGAACCCCCCTTCAGGTAGTTGAAGGCTGCTATCAAGTCCCCCCTCACTCTTCTCTTCTGCAGACTAAATAACCCCAGTTCCCTCAGTCTCCCCTCATAAGTCATGAGTCCCAGCCCCCTAATCATTTTCGTTGCCCTCCGCTGGACTGTCTCCAATTTGTCCACATCCCTTCTGTAGTCGGGGGACCAAAACTGGACACAATACTCCAGGTGTGGCTTCACCAGTGCCAAATAGAGGGGAATAATCACTTCCCTCGATCTGCTGGCAATGCTTCTACTTATACAGCCCAATATGCTGTTGACCGTCTTGGCAACGAGGGCACACTGCTGACTCATATCCAACTTCTCATCCACTATAATCCCCAGGTCCTTTTCTGCAGAACTGCTGCTTAGCCAGTTGGTCCCCAGCCTGTAGCAGTGCATGGGATTCTTCCTAAGTGCAGGACTCTGCACTTGTCCTTTCAGAGTAGCAGCCGTGTTAGTCTGTATCCGCAAAAAGAACAGGAGTACTTGTGGCACCTTAGAGACTAACAAATTTATTAGAGCATAAGCTTTCGTGGGCTACAACCCACTTCTTCGGATGCAACTTGTCCTTGTTGAACCTCATCAGATTTCTTTTGGCCCAATCCTCCAATTTGTCTAGGTCACTCTGGACCCTGTCCCTACCCTCCAGTGTATCTACCTCTCCCCCCAGTTTAGTGTCATCTGCAAACTTGCTGAGGGTGCAATTAATTCCATCATCCAGATAATTGATAAAGATGTTGAACAAAACTGGCCCCAGGACCGATCCCTGGGGCACTCCGCTTGATACCAACTGCCAACTAGACATTGAGCCATTGATCACTACCCGTTGAGCCTGACAATCTAGCCAGCTTTCTATCCACCTTATAGTCCATTCATCCAATCCATACTACTTTAACTTGCTGGCAAGAATACTGTGGGAGACCGTATCAAAAGCTTTGCTAAAGTCAAGATATATCACATCCACGGCTTTCCCTGTATCCACAGAGCCAGTTATCTCATCATAGAAGACTATCAGGTTGGTCAGGCCCTTGGTGAATCCATGTTGACTGTTCCTGATCACAGTCAGGGACAGGTCGCAGGCAATAAACAAAAATTCATGGAAACTCATGACCCGTCCCTGACTTAACACCCAGAAGAGGTGCGGGGACAGAGCGTTGTTGGGGCTTGCAGCTGCTCCAGCCCCATCGCTGTGCCAGCCCCAGGGGGCTCACTCAGCCCCAGCCACTGCTCTGGCCGGGACTGCTGCCCCAATGGCCCTGGGGCTGGCCGCTGGTCAGCTGTTCTGGTGGCCCTGGGGCTAACAGCTGCTCCAGCCCTGACCCAGATGAAGTCCCAGAGGTCCTGGAAAAGGATGGAATCCGTGACTTCCATGACAGAATCATAGCCTTAGGGTATCAGTAATTTAGGGTAAAATACGTTACTAGGTGTCATAATTATTCCCAAACTGAGCATGCTAAACTGAGGAAATTCGCAATTAACACATTGAGATTTGTTTTAACTTTAACCTTAAGATACAGAAATGCAGAGTTAGAGACTCAAACAACGTTAACTCTGCTTTGTAGTCACACCACTGTTGTGTTTAAATATCAGTTTAATCTAATCTGGGGCCACAAACTCTGTCTCAGCAAAACCATACAATAACCATATGACTATAGTAATTCCCTTCATTTCAGTGCAACTACAGCTAGTAATTTAGCTTGTGTCCAAAACCTCTCAATGAATTTCCTACTTTATTTTTATGAAGTAGGAAATTCATTAAGCGAAGAAGACCTTTCTGTTTCCTTAGAGCCAAAGTCCACATTGAATAGATGGTGAGAGTTATGCAGGGGCTGCAAGCTGGCCATAAAGCAATTGAAAGTCACAGAGATGTGTAACTTGCACTGATTTGCCATGCAAGGGGTGTGCAAAACAAGTGTAACTTACAGGTATTTGGTATTGTGTGGGGACCAGTTCATGACTATCATAATCAAGTGCATGTGGGAATGCTGAGGATGGTCTGAGTGTAAGAGAAAGTTGGGGGGGATGCAGCTTTAAAATGTATCTTAAATCTTCCGATCAGTTACTTTTCCTGCTACATCTCCCCCTGAGGGCCTTACCTCTGTCCTGTTGAGGCCCAATTCTGCCCTCAGGAACATGGGTGTGAACCTTTGGGGTTGAATTCTTCTCCCATTTAAAGGTGTGCAACTTCACTGATTGCTGCACCTGATAGTGATGCCTGACTTGAATCCTTGGTACATACATTGCATTCTTTTACATTTGTCTTGAATGCTAAATCATGCAAACTACCCTATACCTGCTGCACTGACCCCACTGTTTGTCTCCATGGGGGCAAGACACACTTACTTCAACTTTCACTTGGCCAACCTGGCCCAAGGATTCTGGCAATGTCCTCACAATGACGTCCTAACGAATGCATGTCTTTATATCCCTTAGAATAACAAAATATCCCTGAGTTAACACCTGTTGAAAATGTCTTTGGCTGCAGAATACCCAGTCCTGAATCCTATGTGCAGCCACTGCAAATCATGCAACATTTATATCTGTTTTTGTCCATGTAGAATGGGCTTAATACCCTGCATGGACATAGCACTTTTTACCTCTGTATCTTAAAGCACATAAAGGTGGCTCAGCAGGGGTAACCCCATTGTCCAGGCAGCATGACTAAGCACTTAGATTTGAATTTCTCCAAGAGGTATTGTAGTGAATAAGACGAGTGTCTCATTTCAGAGCTCTTGGTTCTGTTCCCAGCTTTGTCCCAAGCTTTCTGTGCCCTTGCGTGACTTGCTTAACCTTAGCTTCACAATCTATAGTGGGAGTAATGATATTTGCCTACTTTCCTAGGCTAGGACTATGGGGCTTTGCAAAAAAAAAAGGGGGAGGGGATTGTGATGCAAAGAGAAGTGAGACCTTTCAGTGGAAGAGGTGACAAAGTAACTCAAGATCTCCTGGCTCCCAACCCAGTGCTCATTCCCACAGGGAAAGAAGCCATTTTGGTGGGAATGCAGAGCAGTAAACTGCATGTGTCCGAGGGCTTGTTTTAACAGAGCCTATGCTTCCCAGAAACATTTTGGAGTAATTCATGGGACAGGAGGATTCAGTTGGCCTACACTTTCAAAAATGAGTTTTGGGGCCTCCATTTTTGGATATCCAACTTCAGACACCAAGGGTTTGATATTTTCTACAACTCCATGGAATCTGCAGATGCTCAGCACCTTTGGATGTGATGCCCTAGTCTAAAATTAGGTCTTTAGAGAGTCTGCTAATGTAACTAAGGACAAAATTGAGCCCTATGTGGCTATCCAAAAACTGAGGCACCCAAAATGAGTGGACACTTTTGCAAATGGAGGCTTTCAGGGCTGTATTTACACCGTAGGCACAGCATCTTCAGTGCCCCTCCTGCCTACAGTTGACCTTTGTGTTGCACACAGTTTTAGAGAGGTAAGGTGCCCAAAGAATGCTGGCACCCCAAGGCACTTGCTTACTGTGCCTAATTGGAAATCCAGCCCTGGAGGCTGTAGTGTGAAGCTAAGTTGGCTGTGCACAGATGCACCATGCAATTGTCCTTAGTGACACAGGTGCTGACCTTCTAATGTGCTGGGGGGTGCTCGACCCCTGGCTCTGCCCCAGGCCTTGCCCCCATTCCACCCCTTTCTCCAAGGCCCCTGCCCCACCTTTTCTCACCCTGTTCTTCTCCCTCCTCCAGTGCGCCGCACTCTCTCCCTTCCCTCACAAAGCCTCCTGCACACTGTGAAACAGCTGATCGGGGAGGGTGGGAGGCGCAGGGAGGGAGGGGGAGGCACTGATCTGTGGGGCCTGGTGGGGAGTAGGGGGGGGTGCCAGTGGGTGCTCCAGCCCCGGAGCACCCACAGAGTTGGCGCCTATGCTTAGTGACACTTACGAACTTCACAAAATCTGCTCCTGCAAAGGTTTAGAACCTAATTTTCAAATATGGACAACTCTAGCTCTTTGGGGCAGATTAAGGCCAGAAGGGACCCCCCAGATCATCTAGTCTGACATCCTGTAGGTCATAGGCCACCTACCCTGCCCTGCACCTACACACTAACCCCAACAACCAAAATGAGACCAAGGTGTTACAGCCCACAGGAGACTAGACTGTTATATGGCACAGGCAGAGAAGAGGAGGGACTGAGGTGCATCGGGGTCCGAGGCTCCTGCAATGGCAGGGAAATGATTAAATGATATAGAGCTAGATAGCCCTAGGAAGGTGAAAAGTCCACAAGGTCACTGCCAATCTGACTTGGGGAAAAATTCCTTCCCAACCCCACATAAGGCCATCAGTTAGATCGGGGTAGTCAATAGGCATGGGCCAAATCCGGACTGCCAGATGCTTTGGAATGGACGCCAAAATCTTTTTATTTACTTATCATTGTTATATTTTTTATTATTTCCTCTGGAGTCTGGACCTCAACTATACCCTGACCAAGAAATTTGGACCTTGACAAATAATTGACCATCTCTGAGTTAGGATCAGCCAAGCACCTGAGAGAGAGAGAATGCCCAATGCCACCTCACAGCCCTGTCCCTCTCTGTCCAGTGTCCCATCTCCAGCTGTGACCATCCCTGATGCTCCAGAGCAGGGGTAGGCAACCTATGGCACGCGTGCCAGAGGCGGCACGCGAGCTGATTTTCAGTGGCACTCACACTGCCCGAGTCCTGACCACCGGTTCAGGGGGCTCTGCATTTTAATTTAATTTTAAATGAAGCTTCTTAAACATTTTTAACACCTTATTTACTTTACATACAACAATAGTTTAGTTATATATTATAGACTTATAGAAAGAGACCTACTTAAAATGTATTACTGGCACGTGAAACCTTAAATCGGAGTGAATAAATGAAGACTCGGCCCAGCACTTCTGAAAGGTTGCCGACCCCTGCTCCAGAGGAAGGCAACAAAACAAAAAAACAACCTAAAAAAACCCCAGTCCCTCCCAGAGTACATTGGCTTGGTCCATGAATGGGGCTCCTAGGCACTATGACAATACAAATAATAATTAACTATCAAATCAAGGCCAGTTTCTTTCAGAGAAAGGAAGGGCTCTGCTCCTCAGAGAGCACTACTTCTCTGCCAAAGTCAGCCCTTTGCACGATTGGGCTGTTCCAATTCTTTTTACATCTTGGGGAAGGAGTATTATTTCCACTCTGCTTCCTGTCAGAAACGGGTGAATTGGTTTTGCTCTGATGCCCGACTATGAAATTCACCTTCAGGCTTTTCAACCTTCCAAGACTGGAAAATTTCAGTTTCAAAGGTGAACGTTTCAGGAAGTTCCGAGTGACGGAAAACTCAGGTTATAATGACAGAGGTGCTCAGGCAACCGTAAGCAGAGCGTGTCATGGGGTGCTCCTCTCTGTAACCGAGGGTGGTAAGATGACGTATGGGCCAAAGAAAAAATGCACTACTGGTTGAATTTGGACTTGTGCCCTGCACTGCATTCCACAAGGGGGCTGTGTCTTTATCAATGGAATGGTCACAGCCTCCCAGCTGTGTGCCTGTGCACTGGGGTTTGTGAGAGACTGTTGGAGTTCACTCAATGACCTTTTTCTATCATTCTTGCCCCTGTGGGTACAGAATAAGGAGACTACAATCAACACATACACCCTGAGGAGATTTCCGGGAGCCCAGTTGCAAGTGACTGTGACCAGAGGAAGCAGACATCAGGGTTCCATCTAATCAATCACCTGGCTAACAAGGGAGTCTCCAGTCTATCTCCATCCCAGCCCCCTGGTGTAAGGCCTTTGCAAACCCTCTGACCCATTGTGGGATTCAATTTCTTCTCCTCAGTCACAGAGGCAGAGCACAGAGATGCAGCAGGGATGGTGTGGGACGGTCATTTCATTTTCCAACCTGATAGAAGCCAGAAGGTAAAAAAAGAACAAGTGGAGTCATTGTGCACACCAGACTCTGTACCCTCCCTCCCCACCTAGTGCCCCACCTCAGTGCCACTTTCGCCCTGGTCTGTCCTCCATGCCCTATGCAATGAGCTTTCATCCCTGCACCCTCTTTCTTCTCGTGTGTGCCTAATACCTACTCTGCTCAGTGCCCTCTGCTCTGCAACCTCTCCCTCACAGCAGTGCTTGCAGGCCTGCCACCGTTTCTCACACGAGTGACCTTTTACAGACACAGAACCTGACAGCCCAGTTTCTTGTAGCCATGACTTTGCTCAACCACATAACAAAGTGGGACCCTGACAGCTACGCTTGTGGGCCGTGGCCTCTTTTAGACCAGGAAAAAAGTTAACTCAGTGGAACTAGTTATGTTTTTTTCAGTCATGTTAACTCAGTGGAACTAGCTTTGCCTCAGTTGAAAGAAGGACCTGTTTTCCTAGTCTAGACAAGGCCTGTGAGAGCTTTTCGGGGGTTATATTGCAGTCCCAGAAACCAATGCACGTTCTAGAGAGAATTCCTCGCTGCACGCAGGAAGGGTCCATGGTGCTTCTGCTCCTCAGGAAGGAGGAACTTTCCTGCTTGTTTTTACTGAGCATGAAAGAAAGAAACTTCTTCCCAGCTGAAGGGTTCAGCCTTGCTAAAGAAAGAAAAAACAACGAGGAGTCCGGTGGCACCTTAAAGATTAACAGATCTGCTCGTCTTGAAGGTGCCACCGGACTCCCCGTTCTTTTTGTGGATACAGACTAACAGGGCTACCCCTCTGATAAAGAAAGAAAGGCAGAAAGGGAGGCCCAGATACCTGCCTTGGGCTGCTCTCCAGAGGGAATGCTCTGCAGATCTCGCTGAGCCTTGCATGGTGTATTTGTTTACCAAAGAGCTAGGGTTAATCTAAAGTCTGATGTTGAAAAGAAACAAAAGACGGTTATCTCCAGAGAAAAGGCCATTCAGTGCAATGAATGAGGCTGAAGAACTTGAGTCTCTTTTAAATGAAACAACTTAAAAATGACTCCAAGCTACTGAGAGCTTAATTAGGTTGAAAGTGGTGGTGAGAACAAAGGCCCCCGAGGGAGAAATCCCCCATCCTGGGGTGGAAAACCTGCCATTTCCAAGCAAGGCTTTGAAGTGTGGCTGCAACCCGCTCCCCTAGACAAGTTGGTGATGAGATTCCATTACTGCTGAGGCCACTTAGGTGTTTATTCAGATCACAATCTTGGCAACATATGTCAGCAATATACAGACCCATTTGTCTCTGTTGCAAGCGCCTTCTCCCCTGCTAAGGGAGCTCTAGCTATAAATATCTGAGCTAGGAATACTGGAGACAATTCAGTGTCTTCAAGGGTGCAGCTATGAGGGATCTTTCACTGGCGACCGTGCTTCTCAGTGGCCTTTTCTGTATTCCCAGCCTTGTCAGTAAGTCTCATTTCTCTTTTCCTCCTATGGCTTTTACTGCTCTGTGTGCTGATGTTAAGGAGTGAAGGACTTGTGAATGAACAGGGGAAGTGCTAAGGTCAAGTGTAAAATTATTTTACTATCCAATTCGTCCTTTATTGGAGAACTGGATCATCTCTACTTGTCTGCTCCCTCTTCTATACAGTGCTGAGGTGATTGTCAGACATCAGCAATATGCTGGGGCATGATTCTGCCTCGCTGAGTAAAGTGAGAATGGGGATGGGTGAATCAAGGACTTAATGAATGGTAATTAATGATGGAGTGTGTACAGTCTATCCTTGCTGTGGAGTAGCCTTGGAGATCTAATGGGTCATTTCCATTTTTAACTACTTTGATCCTGCTTATTCCTTAAATCAAAATCATAAAGTTAAAGAAATGAGGTCTGTGGGCCTTCTGCTTGGAGCTCAAAGTCCCCTTCCAGCTAAAGAAGGAAGGCAGCTCAAGCTGTAAGCTGGTGATTGTATGAGCTCTATGTTTTGTGAGTGCAGGTGCAGGAGCCATCAGCAGGAAGAGCGAAGGAAGGAACTTGTTTGCAGAGAGGGGCTGCTGCAGGAGGCAGAGCCATTCCGTCTATATTGGGCACGGTAAGTGAACTTCTCCTTTAGGCTCTGAGAAGCCTGATTCCTTTAAACATTCCCACTCATGTTCCATCATCAACAGCCCTCTGGCCATTCTATGGATGCTCACAAGACTTCACTGTCATTTTATTCCCAAAGAGCTAAGGTCTGAAGTAAGTAAATGTAATGGTGACACCCCAAAGCATGCTGCCTAATCAACCTCTGGGATGCTGCACTCCTAACAAGATCCTTAAAAGGCTAATGCTACTGTTCACTTACATAACCACATACTAAAAGCACATTTCACAAAATATTAATTAGTGGGCAGATTCGTTAATTGGTCAATACATTCTCCTGAACAAAACAAGCTTTATTTTCTGTACCAAATGTACTGAACTTTCTCTCAAGACAAATGTTTGCATCCTTCAAAGTTGCATTAGCTCAGAGGTGTATTGTACCAGAACGACTTGATTCTCGGGAGTAAAGTTGGGAGTGCTGGGTAGTTGAAGCTGTGTTGGTCCCAGGCTATTAGAGAAACAAGTTGTGGGAGGTAACATCTTTTTTTGGACCAATGTGCAGCTTGTTTTTTACAGTGAGTGCAAATTAGGAAATATGTCAGTCTACTATATTCATTAGGAAAAGGTCTGTAACTATTGAAAGTTGTATATAGGTTACCCCCTTTGTTTTCAGTTTAAACCAATTTTTAACAAAAAAAATCCTGGGTTTTACAAAAAGACATTCATTTTTTTTCTGATTTTCACCCTATTTTTATATAATTCAAATATATAAAAATAACTAGTTTTATTAGGAAAATATAATACACTGTATGAGCTCTATGTATTACAACACATTAGTGTGTGTGTGTATGCAAAGCTGCCTGTTGAAGTAAGGCTATGGATTAGTCTAGAACAGGGGTGGGCAAACTTTTTGGCCCAAGGACTACATCCGGGTATGGAAATCGTATGGTGGGAGTTGGGGTGCGGGCTCTGGCTGGGGGTACGGGCTCTGGGGTGGGGACAGAAACGAGGAGTTCAAGGTGCGGCAGGGGTCTCCAGGCTGGGGTAGGGGGTTGGGGCGTGGGAGGGGGCTCAGAGGTGCAGGCTGTGGGCAGCACTTACCTCAAGCAGCTCCCAAAAGCAGCGGCATGTCCCCCCTACACATAGGAGCTGGAGGGGGGACATGCTGCTGCTTCCGGGAGCCACGTGGAGTGGGGCAAGCCCCTGACCCCACTTCCTGGCTGGAGTGCTGGAGCGGGGCAAACCCCGGACCCTGCTCCCCAGCGGGAGCTCGAGGGCCGGATTAAAACATCTGGCGGGCCGGATGCAGCCCCCGGGACGTAGTTTGCCCACCCCTGGTCTAGAAGATACACACAATAAACAAACAGGAACACAAGCACTGAAGTAAGTGTTTATCTATACGTTTGCATCTGAACGTACTGATGCCTGTCATGCCCACCACATAGACATTTCAAGCAGTTAGCAGGTAACAGTTAAAGAGCTGACACACTAAAATGGAAAGAAAACAAAAATCTGTATCAGAATACCTTTCAGAACACTAGGAAGTATTCAAAAGTTTAAAAACCAAAACAAAACAGGAGAAAAGGATGAAGTTGAGTGTTTCACATGGTGTGGCCCA
>NW_020665013.1:48048-55806 GCF_002925995.2 Terrapene triunguis
TCCTGTTCTTTTTGCGGATACAGACTAACACGGCTGCTACTCTGAAAAAAGTGCATAGTATTATCACATCCAAGTTGAGACAAACTTTCTGCTATGGCTTGGAGTTGGGAGCTGTGGCAGGCACTTTCTGAAGTTCTCATGGCATTATTGCCAGGCAAGGAACGGGGGGAAAGGGAATAGGGGAGATGATAGTTTCCAAACCCCCTCTACATTTTTACAGCACAGAGAAGTCCAGGAGCAACAAGCAGAGTATGTCCTTCTGTAGCTTATCTGGACAGCTCTGGAGATAGTTCCTGCCTGCTCCCTTTTGCTCTGCTAAGCATGCGGCTTTTATATAGCCCTCATGATTACAGACACGTGCCAAACACCTCAGAAAACCTGTGTCATTTTAATTGTCTTATTATGCTGTTGTGCTTGTGAAGAATATGTTCATATTAGTGACTCATTTAGAGGTAGCACCAGGCTTTCTGTAGTGAGGCCTCGTCTGTATTCAGACTTGCACCAGTTTAACTAAAGGTGTGATTTTAAACCAATTGAGTTAAAGTGATGAAAAACACTGTGTGGATGCTCTTAATTCAGTTTAAACCTAGAGTATATCAATTTTCCTTATCAAATTAAACTGAATTGATATAAACCTGGGTAAACTGAACTAAGGCTACATCTACACTAGCACTTTTGTCGGTAAAACTTTTATCAGTCGGGGTGTGAAAAAACACATCCCTGACTGACAGAAGTTTCACTGACAAAAGTGCCGGTGTGGACAGCACTAGGTCAGCGGGAGACGCTCTCCTGCCGTTCATTGGAGGTGGTTTTATTATGCTGGCAGGAGGGCTCAGGTCTGTAGTATAGACATAGCCTAAGTGTCCACACAAGGCCTTGTCTACAGAGAAAGTTGCAGCGGTTTAACTAAGGCCCTGTCAACACTTACAAGCTGCCCGGTACTGATGCACAGCTGCAAGAGTGCTCGTGTAGCACGTTATGCTGATGGGAGAGAGCTCTCCCGTCGATATAATAAACTAGCTCAGTGAGATGCTCTCCTGCCGACATAGCGCTATGCACACGAGTGCTTACGACGGCAAAACTTATGGCGCTCAGAGGAGCTGTTTTTTTCACACCCCCGAGTGACTAAAGTTCTGCTGACATAAATGCTAGTGTAGTCATGGCCTAATTGTGTGATTTTAAACTGGTGTAAACTTCTATGCGGACACTTATTTTGGTTTAAAGCAGGCTCACTGTGGTTCAGCCTAAATCAGCTGGGAACAGATTTAATCAAAACTGAAGTAAAAATGTCCATGCTGGGGTATGCACTGATTTAATTGAAATTGATTTTTAAACCAATATAAAGTTAAACTGAAGCAACTTTGAATATAGACAAAGCTGCTGGAGAAAACTAGCTAATTTTCTGAAGTATTTCTAGGGGAAACAATTATTAGCTGATAATCACTGGTGTTTCACAGACATGAAATGCCCAACTTGAGTGTGTGAGACTTCCTCAGGTGGTGTGAGGACCAGCTTGAATGCTCTATTTGCCCATGAATTAGAGAGTTTACCCAGACACTCCTACTATCTTGGTTAAATAATTCAACCACAATAGAACTTCTCACATTCTCCCTTTGCTAATATGCAGACTTAGTGATTCTCACCAAAGCACTGGTGGTCTTCCTCCTTCTTTAAAAACTAGATGGCAGAGACATTGTCATGTGATTTCCTATTACTGAGACCTTATTGCTTTTTATAAAATATGCTAGAACGAATTTGCTAGTCTACTACAAAGTATATCATCAGGAACCACAGTCAAAATAAATGACCACATTACATTTGTGGATCTGTGTGTGTTTGTTCCTTGCAGAATTAGGCAACCATCTGCAGCAGAAGTTTCTTTCTGTTTGTCAGTTCTTTGAGGCATGGATCATCTTTTTGTTCTGTGTTTGTACAGCGCCTAGCACAATCCGGGCCTGGTCCATGGCTGGGGTTCCTAGGCACTAGCACAATACAACTAATAAATAGTAATAATTTCCGCATTCTGTAGGGATTCTGACTCCATCTTTCCTCTGTTCACAGACATCTCTGGCAGTCCTGTAAGTCTGGATGTTGGGATGTGCAGGTCCCACTGTTCATCCCAAAGGATAAACTCACATCAGTCTGGATTTCCCAAACATTCCTCTATGCTGGACTTTCTTAGAACTAAAAAGGTGAGAAATGTGCATCTCTGTGTTTTACTATCCCCACAATGGGAGCAGTTACATCCAGAAGTAGGTCATGCATTATGGTTTTCTATATGCTCCTAAATAGATCTCCTGAAATATACTAAACTGTTCATCTAACATATTGTCCTGCCAGCCGACAAACAAGTGAGGTAACTGAGTTACAGGAAAGGAAACTAATTCTCCTTGGGTGTCAGACACCTGCTGTGGGAGAAACAGCCACAGCTCAGTTGTATATGGAGATACGCAGGTTAGACAAACACTTGTCAGGGATTTGTCCTGCCTCAGTGCAGGGGACTGGACTAGAAACAGCGTTGCCAACTCTCATGATAATTATTGTTTTCCTTAAAGCCCCAGTCCCAGGAGTCAAGTGGTATGTGATGATTTCAGCCTTCATTCCTAAAGAAAAACTAAGTTTCTAGCCCTCGTGGCTGAGGAGGAAGCTTCAAAATGTGACCCCAGTGCAGCCTAAAGGCTCAAAAAACAGAAGGCAAATAAAAAGAGCAGCAAATCTATTATTTGTACATAATCTCAGGATTGTAAAGCCAATCTCATGATTTTTGGTGAGCCTGACTCATGATTTTTGAACATTTGGGGTTGGCAATAGTGCTTCCAGTCCTATATTTCAATGATTCTGCAATGTTTCCTACGTTATAATATCTTGACTAGATGGTGTTTGATGGACTTTGGGACAGTGGCATAGCTAGGACAGGAAAACTGTGTGGGCCCCAGCTTTTGGGTGGGCGGGCAATGACGGGGGGTGAGGAGGGCAGGAGGGATGGGGGGCCCTGGGAGGGGGTGCAGGAGGGATCCAGTGCCCAGGGATGGGGGACATGTGGGGGTGGGGAGGCCATGCTGGGGCTTGAGCTCTGCCCGCCCCTCCTGACCCCAGCCCCGTGTCCATCAGCCCGGCCATGTGGCGCATCCCTCTCCTACTGGTGCTGCACGTTGCTGCCCTGGTCTCTGGCCCCAGCACTAGACCCACCCACATGAGGCACATACCCCTCCCCCCCCACCGCGGGGCTAGCCCTGGGGCTGGAGACTGGGGCAGGGTAGGAGAGGGACATGGCCGGGCTGACAGACACCGAGACAGGGTCAGGAGTCTCAGCCTGTGGATTCGGGTGTGGCTATGCCCCTGCTTTGGGATCACTTAACGTCCCCCCCACCCTTGCAGCCTAGCACTGGTGCTGGTACTTTAGGCCACATCTGCTCTACACTAGGTCCCAGTAATTAAAAACCTCTTTCCTGAGCTTGTCAGTTTGCACAGGTGGGAAGAGGCCAAATGCATTTTCCTCTGAGTGAGTAAAATTGGCAGCCACAGAATCAGATTATTTGTTGTGGTGTTAGCCTCTCTCTACTTGGCCATCGGGGCTCTCACAGCAGATCCTTAGTGGGGATACTTTCCCTCCCTGTGTGTAAAATAACCCTGGGACACTTCAGCCAAGACAAAGAACCCTAATTAACAAACTAGCAAGAGCCTGTGCTGTTAAGGACTTGTCTACACCCAAAAGTTGCAGCATTTTAACTATATCAGTATAAATAAAACAGTACAAGCCCTTAGAGTGGACACAGTTATCCTGGTATAAATGTGATCTGTATCAGGATACTTATTCCTACAGAGGGAGGGGCAGTATTCATAAGCATATTTTCCACTCCACTTTCCAAGTCATTAATGAAAATATTGACTAGTACTTGAACTAGAACACAGCCCTGCAGGACAGCGCTAGATACATTTCCCCAATTTGACAGTGTACCATTGATAACTACTCTTTGAGTATGTTTTTCCAACCAGTTTTGCATCCATCTTACAGTAATTTAATCTAGACCCACATTTCCCTAGTTTGCTTATGAGTATGTCATGGGGGAATGTGTCAAAAGCCTTACTAATGTCAAGGCAAATCATGTCTACAACTTCGCCCCATCTGCTAGACCAGTAACCCTGACAAAGAAGAAAAATAGGTTGGTTTGGTATGACCTGTTTGTGACATAGATTCATAGATTCTAGGACTGGAAGGGACCTCGAGAGGTCATCGAGTCCAGTCCCCTTCCCTCATGGCAGGACCCAATACTGTCTAGACCATCCGGATAGACATTTATCTAACCTACTCGTAAATATCTCCAGAGATGGAGATTCCACAACCTCCCTAGGCAGTTTATTCCAGTGTTTAACCACCCTAACAGTTAGGAACTTTTTCCTAATGTCCAACCTAAACCTCCCTTGCTGCAGTTTAAGCCCATTGCTTCTTGTTCTATCCTTAGAGGCTAAGGTGAACAAGTTTTCTCCCTGTCCCTCCTCCTTATGACACCCTTTTAGATACCTGAAAACTGCTATCATGTCCCCTCTCAGTCTTCTCTTTTCCAAACTAAACAAACCCAGTTCTTTCAGCCTTCCTTCATAGGTCATGTTCTCAAGACCTTTAATCGTTCTTGACATCTCCATGCTGACTACGCCTTATAACTCTATTATCCTCTAGGTGCTTACAAATTGATTGTTTAATAATTTGTTCCAGTATCTTTCCAGGTATTGAAGTTAGGCTAAGTGGTCTATAATTACCCGGGTCCTCTTTGTTCCCTCCCCCCTCTTTTTAAATATACTGTTACCTTGTGACTGTTCTGTGCAGTTGCAGGATAGGCAGATGGAGCTGCCTCTGTCGACTGGAGCAGAACGTTCCTGCCCTTTGGATTCCCATTGTGAACCCACTAGAGTTCACGTGGAGCGGGTGCTGCTGTTTGAAGGGGTTCAGGAAGTGGAAGTGATTGAGGCCTGCCAGTGTAACGCAAGCCCAGAGGAGTGTCTCCGGCTGCCATCCCTGAAAACCTTCTTTCCGGACACCCAGTTGGAGTTCACGGTGGATGTTGGAAAATGCTCCAATCCAGGCCATGCAAGAGGTATGGAAAAAGAGGAGGAACTTTTCCTTCCTCATCTCATGGGGTGGGCGAGAGGAGGAGATGAGCTGAGGAGGTGAACACGGGGAAGGGGGGGTTACTCCTTGTCATATCTCAGGGCTGGGATCAGCACCTCAGATGCTAATATTGCAACTTGAGAACGCCAGGTGAAATCTAAAAAACTCCCTTATCCTACTTAAAGCCATGTCTGACTCTTGGTTAGACAGGAGGGTAGTTCATATGATCTGGAATTTAATGCAAGCACCTTGCACTGAGGCAGCAGGGTGTATGGATTAGGTTTGGGGCTTGATGCTGAGGACTCCTGGGTTCTAGTCCCACCTGTAGTGCAAACACTTGACCTCCTTGTGCCTGAATGCCCTCTTCTGTAAAATGGGTTTGATGATAATTTTTTGCCTCTGGGAGTTGATGTGAGGACTGATAATGCTCTGCGCCGTTCACCTGAAGATAATTTACATGGAGTGCCTGCAGGCCCAGCGTGCTAAAGGGATGCTGAACAGGTCGAGGGGCCACCCACCAGATGAGATATTACAGTGAGTGCAGACCGAACAGCGGCACCGCTGTAAGGTCTCCCAGGTAGTCACTCGATGCCGACAGGAGAGAGCTCTCCTGCCAGCATAACTAAATCACCCCCTACAAGCGGCAGTACTCTTTTGGCAGGAGAGCATCTCCCACCGACACAGCGCTGTCCACACTGGCACTTTTTTCGGTGAAATCTCCGTTGGTCGGGGTGTGTTTTTTTTCCTGACAGACAAAAGTTTTACCAACAAAAGTGCTTGTGTAGACAAAGCCTAAATTTGCAGATGATATTGAAAGTGGAGGCTGAGCAAACAGTGATGAACAGTGCACCCAGCTTGCAAAGGAGTGGGCAGTAGGTGGCTAATGCATTTAACTGGAGACAAATACCAAATAATTGGGATAGTAGCAATGAACTTGTCTGGGAAATATGCACTGAATGGAACAATGATCAGGTGTAAGGATATGGGAGTGAGGATTACTGTGGAAAAGATCCTGGAAACCCTCACTTTAGAACACAGCTGTAGAAAAGAGGTAAACAATCCTAGGGGCTTGTCTACTGGGGGAAATGGACCAGAAGAGCTACACCTCTACCCCAATATAACACTGTCCTCGGGAGCCAAAAAATCTTACCGCGTTTTAGGTGAAACCGCATTATATCAAACTTGCTTTGATCCGCCAGAGCACACAGCCCCGCCCCCCCGGAGCGCTGCTTTACTGCGTTATATCCGAATTCGTGTTATATCGGGGTAGAGGTGTATTGTGGAATAAACTCTTCTGAAATAACTGGCGATGGAGACATTCTGGTCTAGAATTTATTCTGGAATAATTAGCCTGCTTTGTGAGCACACAATTATTCCAGAATTAAAGTGACTTTGTGCCCTAAGTGATGTTTGATGACACAGGAAGGATTCGAATTCAGAATGCAGAACCTTACTTGGGGGAGGCGGATCCAAGGAGGATAGAGGTTATGACCAATGGGGTTCATGGTGCCTGAGAAGGGACTCAGGCTGTGTCTACACTGCACACCTTACAACGGGGCAGCTGTGTCACTGCAGCTGTGCCGTTGCAAGGTACACAGTGTAGCTGCTCTTTGTCACTGGGAGAGAGCTCTCCCGGCGACAAAATAAAACCACCTCCAACGAGGGGCGGTAGCTTCATAGCTGGGAGAGCGTCTCACATCGCTGCTTTTCATCGTTAAAACTTTTGTCGGTCAGGGGTGGTTTTTTTCACATCCCTGAGCGACAAAAGTTTTCATGGAAGTGCGGTGTTGACATAGAGGCTGGTTTGCGATTGAGGGATGAGCACAGTAGGTGAATGATCCTGCTAGAACAGGGGTTCTCAAACTGGGGGTCGGGACCCCTCAGGGGTTATTACTTGGGGGGTCGCAAGGTGTCAACCTCCACCCCACCCCCCACTTTGCCTCCAGCATTTATAATGGTGTTAAATATATAAACAAGTGTTTTTAATGGATAAGGGGGGTCGCACTCAGAGTCTTGCTATATGAAAGGGGTTACCAGGACAAAAGTTTGAGAGCCACTGTGCTAGAATAATCAGCAGTGAAACAGTTGCTAGTTAGGTTTCAAAGTTAACATCACATTGAAATAAAAGGGGTGCAGTTTACATCACACTTTACAGGCCTCCGGACAGCAATTCCAGGCCCCCGGGCAGAACAGTCAATGGGCCCCCTAGAAAAGGATGTGCCCTCCCGGCTGCCTTCGCCACTGCCGGTGCCACCCCACTCGCGCCTAGGAGCCAGGGCCGGATTAACTTTTTGTGGGCCTGGCGCCAAACATATTTGTGGGTCCCCCTGGGGGCAATGGAGCATGGTGCAGGGAGGTCAGTCCCTGGAGCGAGAAGACGGCCAGGGGCAATGGGGCATGGCATGGAGGGGGAGGTCCTGCTTTGCCCAGCCCAGTGCAGGGCACTGTTTACAAACCAGCAGTTGCCAGCCGCACAATGGCCTTGTGCTGCCAGTGTGCTCCTTCCCCTCTGGGGCGGGCCCATGCCGTGCCACACAGCCCCCCCACCCAACACTCCCCAACTACCTATGTCCAGCTTCCCCCAGACCCGTTATGCCGCGTGCCCCCCCGCCTACAGCCCCACCCCAACTGCCCAGCATTCCCCCCGCCCA
>NW_020665013.1:55816-57770 GCF_002925995.2 Terrapene triunguis
TCCCACCGCCCACAACCCCACCCCAACTGCCCGGCACCCCACACAGACCCCCACACTGCCCAGCACCCCAACACACACAGGCCGTCCTCACTGCACAGCACCCCCCAACTACCCGCCACTGTCTAGCACTACAAAACACACAAAACTCCCTCACTGCCCAGTGCCCTCCGCCCCCTCACAGCCAAGAACCCCCCACAGACCCACTGCCCCCTGGCCGCACTCACCGACCCTGCTGAGCCAGTGCAGAGCAGGGATCCCCCCTCCCAGAACAGTCCTAGGGGGCAGAACACCTGAAGCTTGGGAGCACAGAGCGGTCCCAACCCCCGGGGCCCCATCCAGCCCTACCTGCCTGGCGCTGGTTTCCACGGCGAAAGGAGGCGTTTCCTTGCAGGGGCAGCACAGAGCAACCACTGACTTCCCCAGCCTGCCACTTCTGCAGAGTGGGCCCTGCGATTTAAAAGGGCCCGGGGCTCCCAGCTGCCACCGCAACCGCAGCCAGGGGCCCCAGGCCCTTTTAAATTGCCCGGGCCCCTGGCCGATTGCCCCCTTTGCCCCCCTGTCAGCGGGCCTGATATTTTACCTGGAGTGACCTCAAACTTTGAACTTGTAACCTTCAGTGCTAAAAACCTGAGTTTCTGCTGCTGGACTTCAACAATCCAGTCCAGCAGTTGTGAGCCATAGCAGACACATGAGCAGAGCTGTTCAGGAAACAGAATTTCCATTGTGCGTGAAATTCTAACATTTCAAAATTTCCTTTCATCCTCACTTGGAATGAAAAGTTGAATTTTCAAAATTTACCATAAAACAAAAATGGCAAAAAATGTTTCAGACACATCAAAACTCTTTTCTTGAAACATTTCATTTCAATGAGGTTGAAAAGTTTCATTTGAACTTTATCATTTTGACTTTTCTGTCATAACTTATCACCTAATATAGCATATAAATTGAAATGATAAAATCTAAACAAATTATTACAATAACTTCCTGTTGAAAATTTTGTTGAAATTGATAGGATTCCATGAAACCTTTCAGTTTTGTCAAATCGGTATTTTCTGAGGAAAAACTCTTCCATCAGAAGGTTTTGATTAGCTCTACTAATAAATATCTTATGCGGACCAGCCACTAGAGAGGGACAAAGACTCACTCTCCAAGTATGGGATATGCAAACCGCAGCAGCACAGAAATAAGTCCAGAGAGACTTAGGCCTTGTCTACACTGCGACGTTGTTGACAAAACTTTTCTCTTTCACGGGTATTTAAAAAAGCCCCTCCCCCCACCCCCGCGTGAAAGACAAAAGTTTTGCTGACGCAAGTGGCTGTGTGAACGCGACACTCCTGCTGACAAAGCTAACTCTGCTCGCGGGGCTGGAAGTATTTTGTCGACAAAAGTGCTGACAAAATACCGACAGAGAACGTTTACACACACTGACTTTTAGCAACAAGGCTGTGTTGACACAGCCTTGTCGCTAAAAGCTGCGTAGTGTAGACAAGCCCTTAGAAGAGAAAGGCCCAGATTTGTAAAGGTATATCGGCATTGCTGCGCTTAGCGTTGTAATGCCTTGCTAATTTAGGAGCCTAAATCTCATTTTGAAAAGTGATTTAGGCACTTAGGGGGCCTAAATCCTATTAACTGCAAATGGGATTTAGATTCCTACGGCCTGGTCTACACTGGCGGGGGGGATCGATCTGAGGCTATGTCTACACTACAGAATTAGGTCGGATTTATAGAAGCCGGTTTTATAGAAACCGGTTGTATGCAGCCGATTGTGTGTGTCCTCACCTAAAATGCTCTAAGTGCATGAAGTCGGCGGACCGCGTCCACAGTACCGAGGCTAGCGTCGACTTCCGGCGCATTGCACTATGGTACCTATCCCACAGTTCCCGGAGCCTCCGGCGCCCATTGGAATTATGGGTTGAGATCGCAATGCCCGGATGATGCAAAGCAGTGCCGCGAG
>NW_020665013.1:57780-74360 GCF_002925995.2 Terrapene triunguis
AGACGTGGGGCTAGATTGCTACACAGCAGCAACCCCTTGCCTTTTGGGCAGTAGATAGCATATTACGATTGGTATCCATCGTTGTCGTACTGCACTGGGTATCAGATGGTGCAATAGACCTGAAGGCTTACTGCCAAGCGCCCAGTATTTGCTGCCAAGCACCCAGAAAATGCCAAGGGCTATCAGTCATGCTGCGCCGTCGTCTTAAGATGTAAAAAATAGATTTATTCTCCATTCATTTGCTTCCCCCCTCCCTCCTGCTAAACCCAGGCTTTTGAGTTCAATCTTTGGGGGGGGGGCATTCTGTGTGACATTTGTTTGTGTTTCTCCCTGATGCAAAGCCACCTTTCTTGATTTTTATTCCCTGTACCTGTACGCGGTGTCACTCGCCCCTCCCTCCCTCTCTCCCTCCCTCCCTTCTTCCCCTGGTCCGTCAGATTCTACTTTCGCGCCTTTTTTCAGACCAGACGCCATAGCCAGCACTGGGATCATGGAGCCCGCTCAGATCACCGCGGCAATTCTGAGCACTATGAACACCACGCGCATTGTCCTGGAAAACATGCAGAGCCTCCTGGACATGCCAAAGCCAAACCAGGACCAGCTGAGGAGGAGGCGATTGCAGCGCGGCGACGATAGTGATGAGGAAATTGACATGGACCTCTCACAAGGCACAGGCCCCAGCAATGTGGAAATCTTGGTGTTACTGGGGCAGGTTCATGCCGTGGACCGCCGATTCTGGGCCCGGGAAACAAGCACAGAGTGGTGGGACCGCATCGTGTTGCAGGTCTGGGACGATGCCCAGTGGCTGCGAAACTTTCGCATGCGTAAGGGCACTTTCATGGAACTTTGTGACTTGCTTTCCCCTGCCCTGAAGCGCCAGAATACCAGGATGAGAGCAGCCCTCACAGTGGAGAAGCGAGTGGCGATAGCCCTGTGGAAGCTTGCAACGCCAGACAGCTACCGGTCAGTCGGGAATCAATTTGGAGTGGGCAAATCTACTGTGGGGGCTGCTGTGATCCAAGTTGCCAGGGCAATGAGAGACCTGGTGATATCAAGGGTAGTGACTCTGGGAAACGTGCAGACCATAGTGGATGGCTTTGCTGCAATGGGATTCCCAAACTGTGGTGGGGCCATAGACGGAACCCATATCCCTATCTTGGCACCGGCGCACCAAGCCGCCGACTACATAAACCGCAAGGGGTACTTTTCAATGCTGCTGCAAGCCCTGGTGGATCACAAGGGACGTTTCACCGACATCAACGTGGGCTGGCCGGGAAGGGTACATGATGCTCGCGTCTTCAGGCAGTCTCTTCTGTTTCGAAAGCTGGAGGAAGGGACTTTCTTCCCGGACCAGAAAATAACCATTGGGGATGTTGAAATGCCTATCGTGATCCTTGGGGACCCAGCCTACCCCTTAATGCCATGGCTCATGAAGCCATACACAGGCAGCCTGGACAGCAGTCAGGACCTGTTCAACTACAGGCTGAGCAAGTGCCGAATGGTGGTGGAATGTGCATTTGGCCGTTTAAAAGCGCGCTGGCGCAGCTTACTGACTCGCTCAGACCTTAGCGAAAAGAATCTCCCCATTGTTATTGCTGCTTGCTGTGCGCTCCACAATATATGTGAAAGTAAGGGGGAGACATTTATGGCGGGGTGGGAGGTTGAGGCAAATCGCCTGGCCGCTGATTACGCGCAGCCAGACACCAGGGCGGTTAGAGGAGCACAGCAGGGCGCGGTGCGCATCAGAGAAGCGTTGAAAACCAGTTTTGTGACTGGCCAGGCTACGGAGTGAAACTTCTGTTTGTTGCTCCTTGATGAACCCTCTGCCCCTCCCCCACCACCCTGTTAACTCTACTTCCCTGCAAACCAACCACCCCACCCTCCCCTACTACCCTCCCCCCTTCGAGCACCACTTGCAGAGGCAATAAAGTCATTGTTGCTTCACATTCATGCATTCTTTATTAATTCAGCACACAACTAGGGGGATAATTGGAAAGGTAGCCCGGGATGGGTGGGGGAGGAGGGAAGGAAAAGGACACACTCCAATTTAAAACTTTAAAACTTATTGCTATGGAAATCATCTAGGGTGGAGTGAGTGGGTGGCCGAAGGCCCCCCCACCGTGTTCTTGGGCGTCTGGGTGAGGAGGCAATGGGACTTGGGGAGGAGGGCTGCTGGTTACAGAGGGGCTGTAGCGGCGTTCTCTGCTCCTGCTGCCTTTCCTGCAGCTCAACCATACGCAGGAGCATATCACTTTGATGCTCCAGCAGCCGGAGCATCGACTCTTGCTTTCTGATTACAAGTTGACGCCACCTCTCCTCTTCAGCCCGCGTTTCAGCACGCAACTTCTCCTCTTCAGCCCGCGATTCAGCACGCCACCTCTCCTCTCGCTCATATTGGGCTTTTTTAAAATCAGTCATTGACTGCCTCCACGCATTCAGCTGTGCTCTGTCAGCGTGGGAGGCAGTCTGAAGTTCAGTAAACATTTCGTCACGCGTCCTTCGCTTCCTTCTTCGAATATTCACTAGCCTCTGCGAAGGAGTAAGATTTGCAGCTGGTGGAGAAGGGAGAGGTTGTTAAAAAAGATACATTTTAGAGAACAATGGGTAGACTCTTTCACGTTAGATTTTGCTGTTCACAACATCACACAGCACATGTGCTTTCGTTACAAGGTCGCATTTTTCCTCTTATATTGAGAGTCTCCTGGTTTGGTGTGAGAGATCACTCACGCAGTGCCAGGACACAGATTTCAGCTTGCAGGCAGCCATGGTAAGACATATAGTCTTTGGGCTTTTTTAACCTTCTTAACATGTGGGGATGGTTTCAAACAGTTCTGCCCTCATTTCCCATACCAAGCACCCGTGCCATTTAAAATGGGTTTGCAATGTAAAAGGAGGGGCTGCGATTTCAGGTTTAACATGCAGCACAAACCCAACTAACTCCCCTCCCCCTCACACCCAATTCTCTGGGATGGTCACTTCAACCCTCCCCCCCACCGCGTGGTTAACAGCGGGGAATATTTCTGTTCAGCAGAGCAGGAAGGGGCACCTCTGAATGTCCCCTTAATAAAATTGCCCCATTTTAACCAGGTGACCGTGAATGATATCACTCTCCTGAGGATAACAAAGAGAGATAAGGAATGGATGTTGTCTGCATGCCAGCAAACACCGGGACCATACGCTGCCATGCTTTGTTATGCAATGATTCCAGACTACGTGCTACTGGCCTGGCGTGGTAAAGTGTCCTACCATGGCGGACGGGATAAGGCAGCCCTCCCCAGAAACCTTTTGCAAAGGCTTTGGGAGTACATGAAGGAGAGCTTTCTGGAGATGTCCCTGGAGGATTTCCGCTCCATCCCCATACACGTTAACAGACTTTTCCAGTAGCTGTACTGGCCGCGATTGCCAGGGCAAATTAATCATTAATCATTAAACACGCTTGTTTTTAAACCATGTGTAATTTTTGCAAATGTACACTCACCAGAGGTCCCCTGTGTGCCCTCAGGGTCTTGGGTCAGTTCGGGGGTTACTGTTTCCAGGTCCAGGGTGACAAACATATCCTGGCTGTTGGGGTAACTGGTTTCTCCGCTTCCTTGCTGCTGTGAGCTATCTATGTTCTCTCCATCCTCATCTTCCTCGTCCGCCGAACCCGCTTCCCCGTTTGCAGAGAGGGACTCATAGAACACGCTTGGGCTAGTGGTGGCTGCACGCCCTAGAATGGCATGCAGCTCCGCGTAGTAGCGGCATGTTTGCGGCTCTGCCCCGGACCTTCCGTTTGCGTCTCTGACTTTGTGGTAGGCTTGCCTTAGCTCCTTAATTTTCACGCGGCACTGCCGCGCGTCCCTGTTATGGCCTCTGTCCTTCATGGCCTTGGAGATCTTTTCTAATGTTTTGCCGTTTCTTTTACTGTTTCGGAGTTCGGCGAGCACTGCTTCATCTCCCCAGATGGCAATCAGATCCTGTACCTCCCGTTCGGTCCAGGCTGGAGCTCTTCTGCGATCCTGGGACTGGGACTGGGACTCCATCATGGTTACCTGTGCTGATGGGCTCTGCATGGTCACCTGTGCTCTCCACGCTGAGCAAACAGGAAATGAAATTCAAACGTTCGCGGGGCTTTTCCTGTCTACCTGGCCAGTGCATCTGAGATGAGAGTGCTGTCCAGAGCGGTCACAATGAAGCACTGTGGGATAGCTCCCGGAGGCCAGTAATGTCGAATTCCGTCCACACTAACCCAATTCCGACCCCCTAAGGCCGATTTTATCGCTAATCCCCTTGTCGAGGTGGTGTTAGGAAACCGGTTTAAAGGGCCCTTTAAGTCGACAGAAAGGGCTTCGTAGTGTAAACGTGTCCAGGCTTAAGTCGATTTAACGCGGCTAAAGTCGACCTAAACTCGTAGTGTAGACCAGGCCTTAGATACGCAACTTCAGCTACAAGAATAGCATAGCTGAAGTCGACGTATCTTAGCTCGACTTAGAATAACTTACTTCGCATCCTCGCGGCGCGGGATCGAGTTCAGCAGTCGACGGGAGAATGATCGGGGATCGATTTATCGCGTCTACACTACATGTGATAAATCGATCCCCGATAGATCAATTGCTACCCACCGATCCAGCGGGTAGTGTAGATGTACCCTAAGTGCCTAAATACCATAGGCTAAATTCATTATGTGCCCAAATCACATAGGCTTGCTTAGGCTCCTGAATCAGCTAGGCACTGCAATGCTGAGTTCAGCAATGCCTAAATGCCTTAAAAAATCTGGTCCAAAGCCAATGGCATGATAACAAGAAACACAGGGACCTCTGGATGTGAAATGTGCGTGCTGTTCAGACTCCTTGAACAGAGAGGGCATGCGTAGCGAGTTTGGCCTCCTCCAGCAGTACAGCATGTGTGTGATCTGGTAGGAGGACACAGGCAACCAAGAACTAATAATGCAGAACTAAAGTGAGTGTAAGCATTGTATATGCAAATTGCACAGGTGTAGGGGCTAGAAGAATTAGGCCCTCTGTCTCCAAGCTCAGTGGAGGCTTTTCTTTCCCTCAGGATATTCCATGTGTGGTTGGAGGAATGGGGTGTAGCAGAGTGTCTCTACTTAAAATATCTTTTGTTCCCACACAGGACACAGTGGGGTATGTGAGGAAGGATCTAGTGGTTAAAGCCCAGGGGTGGGACTCCGGGGATCTAGTTCCGTTCCTGGCTCGGCCTCTGACTTCCTGTGTCAGCTCAAATCGCTTCCCTTTCTCTGTCTCCCTTCTGTAAAGTGACAATAATGGCTGGGCTGAGATTTTCAAAGTTGCACAAAGGATGTGGACATCCAGTTCCCATTGGATGAATTTGGCCTCAGAATCCTGGAGGCAGATTTGAAAATCCACCAATAGTTCTCAATGTTCAGAAATAACCAGTGATTTGGGATGCCCAAATTGAGACACCTTGAGGGAGCCCAATTTCCAGACAGCGCTGAGCACCCACCCTCTGGAAGTCTGGCCCCTTCCAGGCATCTGCTGCTGGGCACCTGATCACTGGTCAGTTGCGAACATTTAGGCCAATGACACCTTTCCTGTGTTGTCAAGTGCCTGGAGATGCACAGCTGGAAAAGCACAAAGTATTCTCACACCCTCTTTACAGCAGTCACAAAGGCTGAATGACTTGCTTAAAGGTTGGGGGAGCTCAACCTGCAAGCCAGAGAACTAGGGTCTGACTCCTGGGTCTGATTCTTATTTGCTGTATCACCTAGCCACCTTCCTCCACCTGTAAAACAGGGATCTTCATCCTTATTTAGCTACCTCACAGGAGAAAGGGCGCTGAGCAGGTTAGAGACGAACAGCTATCCTTATGCTCAACTAATGCATTAACAAAGAGCCATATTGGACAGACTGTGTCTGTACCCTTCAAGTCAGTCACTTCGTTATTTTAAAAAATTGTAGTTTGCTTGAAGAATGTTGTTGCTGATGAAGGTTATTTCATATCACAGTAGCCACACTCAGGATGAGGAAACCAGTGTGTGAGCCAATGATCCAGCACGCCAAGGTCCTGCTTTCAGTCTCTCTATTGTATTTCCACTCCTTGTACATAGGGCTTCGTGCTATTAGTGCTGAATCTCGCCTTGTTGTCTCACTCTCCTGTGCTAATCCCTTCGGGACATTTTGTAGTTTATTTCTGTCCTGGTTGTTTGCTCCCCATCCAGTGCTGGCATCATCTGCAAACTGGACCATTGTTGAATTTACACCTCCGTCTAGGACAGTGGTTCTTGTGCTGTTTTCCACAGAGCACTGCCAGGTGGTTTGCAAAGCTGCTTCTAATAATGAAGCAGATGTTGGTCTTCTGTGAGTGATGATTCTTTCTGCTGGCTCTAGCCCACTCCAGAACTCACCTAGGCCTGGTCTACACTACGACTTTAATTCGGATTTAGCTGCGTTAATCCGAATTAACCCTTCACCCGTCCACACTACAGAGCCAGTTAATTCGAATTAAAGGGCACTTAAAATCGATTTCTGTACTCCACCTCGACGAGCGGAGTAGCGCCTAAATCGATTTTGTTAATTCGAATTAGGGTTAGTGTGGCCGCACACCACCGAATTACTGTGTTTAAATTAATGGGGTAGTGTGGCCGCACACCACCGAATTAATGTGGTTAAAAACCGAATTAATGTGCTTAGTGTGGCCGCGCACAATCGAATTTATACAACCTGTTTCCCAAATTCGAATTATCTAAATTCGGATTAATCCCGTAGTGTAGACATACCCTTAGGGTTTGAATTGCTAATGTTGTGGTTTTGAATGAACCCCCTTTCCCTCTGGCAGCTTTGGGTCTGTCTTGGGGGTAAATTCAGCTGTGATCAGTGTTTTGGACACCAGAACTGGATGAGTAGGAGACATGCAGGAAGGCAGTACCCAGCTGCAGAGGGACAGAGTGATTAGCGAAACAAGGGGAGAGTCAGTACCAATATGAATATCAGGGCACCAAGACAAAAGGGGAGGTGTAGCCTAGTGGCTGACCCCATTAATAAGTTCAGTATCATCTTGGCTTCTTAGAGTGGTTACATAGACCAGACTGGATTCCTGGCTTAATATATTGTCTTTTCACACAGCCCGGCATTATAGGCTACATTGTGGCTTTGAAACCACAGATCTTGTTTGGCGGATGGACTCAAGGATTGCAATGCTTGGAAAACCAGAGAGGGGGATGTCATGCCCTTTAATAGGGTTTAGTATTCATAGAACTGCATCAGTTCTACTGGCTGGTGTGGGCCATGGTCCCACCCTTACCCCATCCCTTTGGGTTGTCTGTCTCAAGGAGCAATCTTCTCCTCCCCAGTTTACTGGGGCTAGCCATTGTCTGGCCCTATACTTGCCTCAAAGTAGGGATGGGATCAGGATTGGGAGGCTGGATGGCTAAGAGCCCATGGGAGAAGCTTTAGTGTAAGAAGTGAGTCCACAGCAACTTTTAAAAAACACTGAACCAGAGTGCTGATGAAAGGGTTCAACAGTGTAGGTCACAGCACGGAGCCCATTGAATACTGAGCCCTCTTGAATCCCCGTAATGATCACGCCAATAACACATGTCCTTTATCAGTTTCCAGACATTTATATATTGACTCCCTTCATCAATTGTCTGGAATAGATGTCAACCCTTGGCTGTTATCAAAAACACAGCATGAAAATGTACAGCTCATAAACCATAATGCTGTGCAATGGAGGAACATCAGAGAACGTTCATCACCTCAATGAGCCAGTGTCTGTCAGACCTGTGTGAAAATAATAGTGAAAACTCATGGAAGGGCAGGAAGTATTCAACACTAAGATCCAAAGTGAAAGTGTGAAGCAGATGTGACATCAAAGTGATGTCTGCCAGCTCAGGCAGGGGGTCATGAGGAGACGAGCTAATCAAATCTAAAAGGCAATCCAGAAAAATTGAACATCACAATATGCTACTATGCTCCCAACTCCTCAAAGTAGCTCTGAGGACAATACTTTCCTTTGCAAAGGGCTTTGGCTTCCTGTATGATGTAAAAGTAAATTCTCTTCCTCCCTAGACCTGTTGGTAGCTCAGCCATTAATATATTATTTTAAAAAAATTATGAAATATTCATTGGATCTAAGTCTTGCAGCTCTTCCTCAGACATAACTCAAACTGATTTTGAAGATTGGAGTTTGGGATTTGGCCCTTGGAGAAGGGCCTGTCTGTTGGGTGCACGATGTCTGCATCTAGCACAATATCACTGCCACACGCAGGGCCGGCTCCAGGCACCAGCTTGTCAAGCAGGTGCTTGGGGCGGCCGCTTCGGAGAGGGGCGGCACGTCCAGGTATTCAGCGGCAATTCGGCGGACGGTCTCTCACTCTGCCTGGGAGCGAAGCACCTCCCGCTGAATTGCCGCCGCAGATCGCGATCGCAGCTTTTTTGTTTTGTTTTTTGTTTTGGCTGCTTGGGGCGGCCAAAACCCTGGAGCCGGCCCTGGCCACACGCAGTTAAATCACCATGAGAGCAACATAAAAATCAAAACAGTGGCTCGAGTTGGCAAAAAGAAGTGTACCCAGGGCTTGCTAACTGAGGATACGTCTACACTTACCTCCGGGTCCGACAGCAGGCAATCGGTGTTCTGGGATCGATCCCGGAAGTGCTCGCCGTCGACACCGGTACTCCAGCTCAGCGAGAGGAGTACGCGGCATCGACGGGGGAGCCTGCCTGCAGCGTCTGGACCCGCGGTAAGTTCGGTCTAAGGTACTTCGAATTCAGCTACGTTAATAACTGAAGTACCTTAGTCCGAAGTGGGGGGGTAGTGTGGACCAGGCCTTAGAGACCAGTTCCTAACCTAGAAAGTGAGCACTTTCCATGTTGTACTTTGCATGATTGAGGCCTGATCCTGCAGCTGCTCTGTACATAGAACTCATGTTGAAGATACTCAGCAGGAATGCTGCACATGCAATGGCCTCAGGACTGGGCCCTACATTAAATTAAACTCTTATTCTCTTTCAGACGGACTCTTCTGTGCACCTACAAAGTTTGATGGTGTTCTGATCAAAAGCCCAAATGGTGTTGAGGTGGTTCAAACTATGGAAAACTGTGAAATGAAAGAAACCTGCTATAGAGTTTCCTATGTGGAATATTATTATGAAATCATACACAACTCTGCTGGGGACAGAGAGGAGCGACTGAAGGTTAGTCAATTGCATGCGGCTCTAAAAGGGTCTTAGGGTTTGTCCAAACACAAAAGTTGTACTGCTTTAACTATAAGCCGTACAATTCCCACTCTTGTGTGGATGCATGTTAAACTGGCTTAAGGGTGCTCTATACCAGCATGGCTATTCCTGTACAGTTAAGGGCAATAAGTTATATTGGTATAAGCAAATTTATACCAGCATAAGTGGGCCCACACTATGGGTTATACTGGTATAATTACTTCATTAAAAAGTCACACATCTAATTGAAATAGTTACACCAGTACGAGGCTAGGTCTACACTACCGGGGGGGGGGGGGGGGGGGGTGTCGACCTAAGATACGCAACTTCAGCTACGTGAATAGCGTAGCTGAAGTTGCGTATTTTAGGTCGACTTACCTGGCTGTGAGGACGGCGGCGAGTCGACCGCTGCCGCGCCGCCGTCAACTCCGCTTTTGCCTCTTGCCGCGGTGGATTTCCGGAGTCGACAGCAGAGCCATCGGGGATCGATGTTATCGCGTCTTCACTAGACGTGATAAGTCGATCCCCAATAGATCGATTGCTACCCGCCGATCCGGCGGGTAGTGAAGACGTGCCCCGATATCTGCATATTGCCCAGGTCTTATTTCACTGCCATGGCTTAATCTACAATCCCAAACTAAGTTATAAAACAATATCTTTTATTTTCTTGGGCAAAAAAATTCAGTGAAATGTTTAATGTGACTTTATCTTTAAAGTACCTCTGACACAATGAAAGCTGCATCCTTTACCAGACTTAATACTTTTAGTCAGTTAAAGATGGGTTAAAATAACCCCTTGCATGTAGCCAGTATCAGGACACAGCACTGCCCCACAAGCAGGATTTACTGCCAAGTAGCTGGAATGCTGTGTCCCTTTGGGCGGTTATCGGCAGGGCCTTGCAAGTGATTTTCATGTCTTTGTTTTGCAAATCTTTTCAGGAAATTGATGTGGGACGGTGCTTGGGGAGCTGCACCTCAGGGAATCACTGCCTGCTTAGGTAAGCACAGCTGGTCACACACAGCCCCTCCCCTTGCAGTAGGGTTAGCTACAATCCTCTAAAAATGCAGATTCCCTACAGAATGAAGGACAAATTCTGCCCAAACTTATATCCGTGTATCTCCATTGACCTGAATGCAATTGAACGAGTGTAAAGTCAGCGTCCAAGCTGCCTCCAAGGTGTCTGTCATTTTCATTTGGTTGCCAGCTAGTACTGTATTACCATTGTTGTTGGGCTCCACTGTCTCAGAGTTTGGTAGGGAACTGCATCAATATATTCTGCATTGAGTTCACTTGTCTTTCGTAAATTCACATCCCACATTGTTATTTCTAGTAATGTCATGAGATTCGAGCAAAGGGAATCAAGCATTGACTCTGAAGATGACAATAACTTGGACACTGTTTCTACAGCAGTGGGTGCACTATAAGAACCGGGACAAAGAACATGCAAGCTTTCTTGTTCTATCAGACAGCCAAATGCACAGGCCATAGAACTTCCCCCAAATAATTCCTAGATCGTGTCATCTAGAAAAACATCCAGTCTTGATTGAAAAATTGTCAGTGATGGAGAATCCACCACGATCCTTGATAAATTGTTCCAATGGTTAATTATTCTCACCATTAAAAATGTACACCTTATTTTCAGTCTGAATTTGCCTAGCTTCAATTTCCAGCCATTGGATCATGTTATACCTTTCTCCTTGAGACTAACACTATAAGGCAGGTTTTCTAATCCTTGAATTGTTCTTGTGACTCTTCTCTGAATGCTCTCCAATTTATCAACATCCTTCTTGTTGGACACCAAAGCTAGCCAGGATCTTATTGCAGACACTATGGCAGTGATGGAAAGATGGCCCTGCTATCTGTGGCTGAAATTGCCTTCTCTGCTCATAGAAGTCACGGCATGGTGACATGCCCTCCCTGTGGAATGTTTCCCCCTTCCACTGCTCTCCTTAGATGTCCCTCTGCAGATATCCCAAATCTACAGCTGGTTTAAATGAGATGGGGCTGGTAACAGGGTGTTCTTGGTGACAGTCTTTGGTTTTCAAATTCATTTTCTCCCTTGATGTACAAGAGCCTGGATTTGATCATCTTTTTGACATGCTGCAAACTCACCTGTTGTTCTAGCTTTGTCTGGGTGGGTGGGTGAGGTTTGGGAAATGGGCAGTGGTGTTGCTTGTTTTGAGGTTTGGTGCGGTCAGAACTTGTCTGAGGATGAGAACAGCTGTCTTTCCCTGCCTGTTGAGATGTATTTGGTTACAGTTTGTTTTAGTTTTGCACCATGCCTAGGGAGTTCTGATAGGCACAAACGGAAACAAATAAGCAACAATAAATAAATGATCCCCATTTTACAGATGGGGAAACTGAGGCACAGAAAGATGAAATGGCTCAACCAAGGCCCCTGTGAGAGAGCATCAAACAGACTCTAAATTGGCAGATGCTCCAAGCCCATCTTTCCACCTCTGGGCTGAGAGCAGCCTAACCACTCTCCACCCCCACTGTCTAGAGTCTTCTGTGCACTTTGCTAATGCTTTCGCTGGGTATTTAAAAATAGTTTCTTGGTACTGTTACTATTGCTTTGGCCTCCTTGTAGTGTCTCTTTACATGCTGAAGACTGTAAGCTCTTTGGGGTAGGAACCATCCTTTTTTCCCTGTGTTTGTACAGCACCTAGCACAATAGGGTCCTGGTCCATGATGGGGGCTCCTAGGCAGAGAGACAGTATAGCCTAGTGGGCAAAGCACTAGACTGGGACTCAGAAGACTTGGTTCTATTCCTGAATCTGCTATTAGTCTACTGAGTGACCTTGAGCCAGTCAATGCACTTCTCTGTGCCTCAGTTTCCCCATCTGTAAAATGTGGGGAAATGATACTTCCCTTGTAACTGGCTGTGAGATCTACTGATGAAAAGCTCTGTATGAGAGCTGGGCATTATTATTAGGTACTACCACAATACAAATAATAATTGTGAACCCAGACTTGCTTCAGAGACCAGACCTGAGTTGTGAGCGCAGCTTTGTGACAGGATGTGAGCTAT
This sequence comes from Terrapene triunguis, assembly GCF_002925995.2. NCBI lineage: Eukaryota > Metazoa > Chordata > Testudines > Emydidae > Terrapene > Terrapene triunguis. The sequence goes on from NW_020665013.1 coordinate 69,984, forward strand.
GAACCCAGATCCCTGGGCAGACTGAGAGTGCTACATCTTCTGTGCATCTGGGTAGTCAATGATTTTGTTTTTTAACTGCAGGGATTCGCAGAATGGAGAGAAATGCCTGGTTTGGGCGGAAGGTGCCTCCAGCCATTGTGTCCCTCACCAGTTCAACACACACACATTCAAGAGCCGCAGTGGCAACATCCGCACCGTCTTCGCCATCCAGAAGTGTAAATGTGGGAGTTATTAGAGACTTGGGGGGGAGAGGGGGGAGGGATTGGAGCTTCCAGGGAGGGCACAAGGAGGGGAGAATGCAAATAGCACCTTGTCCTGCTGTGCCCACCCTCTGCCAGACTGTCTGTACTATATGTAAATGAGAGAAGGCTATTTTATAAATTAAAGGTATTTTAAACAGTGGTTGTGTGGAAATTAACTACCTCCAGAATGTTTTGCAGCTGTTTAATAAACACTGCGGGCCATAGTCTGTGTCTGGGGAGCATTTGCGGCTCCTAAGGACTCCAGTGGGAGCCCATGTGTATTCAAAGCCAGAAATTGGCCTTGTAAGAGCCAGAACCTAAAAAGGCTAAAGATGGGCTTTGATGTGCCTCAGTGTTCTTCTCTCGCCTGTTCTATGTGAATAATTGCATGCCTAGTCTGCGTGTCCTGTGAAAACAGGCAAAGTGCGTTACAGCCGAGAGACAGTTCAGCTGCGCAGCTAGGGGGCCTTCCCAGGACTGACCCCACCAGGATCCAGCACCTTTGCCATCCTTTAGTTTGTACAAATATACACTCACATACAAGAGATACTTGAAATGAGACAACATGGATAATGCCCCATATCACACACAGGGAGTGGAGGAGGCAGGCAGAGGAAGGAGGAATCGGGGGAGAGGGAGCAGCAGTGGGGGATGCAAAAGGAGCAGGACTGGGGAGGCAGTAGGAATGGGGGAGGGGAGGCAGGGGAATGTGTTGGAGCAGAGGCTCATCTGGACATTTCCCTTTCTTGGTGTGTAGGATCTGAGCAGTCCCAGACCTGCACTGTTCTGTATTACAAACAGCCCTGGCCCTGGCAATGGGGAAATGTGAAGAGGAAGGAAAGAATCTGAATAGTTTCCTTCTGCCAATTAACTAAAAGCTACTCACATTGCTTGTAATTAGCTCCCTGTGTATTCTGGATAATTAGGAGCCCTCTCACCCTTGTTACTTTGGATTAGAATAAATTATAGACACAGATTTTCAAAGGAGCCTTCGACATTATCCTAATCCCATTAAACCTTAATCCCCTGTACAGTGCAGCCCAGCAAGGGGCTCAAATGGGCCAGGCACCCCACAAACTGCCTGGCCATGAGAGGATCCAATTTCAGGTCAGTCAGTCTAGTCTGTGATGTGGGGAAAATGAAAGGTGCAAGGAGAACCACTCTGCCCCTGCCAGCCCTGTGAGAGCATCAGGAAGAGCAGCCTGTCCCGGGTCTGTAAGGAGAGGAGGAGACCAGGCTGCCGGCTGCTGCTTAGTCACTTCCACTGGGGAGATGACTGAAGGTTTAAGGAGCTGCCCAACATTGCAGCCAGGTGTGAGAGCAAACTCAGGAGGGTCCTTCAGCAGAGTTGCTGGCTGACTCCAGGTGGTTGAAGAGAACAGTCCATCCCAGTTCTCCCATCATTTTAACCCTTCCATCACTTTCTCCATCAGGCTAAAGTGCCCCCTGGGATGAGGGCAGAGCAGCTTGCAATTATGACAGAAGCAGCATAAGAGCCCAGCTGGCAGAGACTGCCTGGGCAATTCCCTGAACCTGTACTTCCCCCAGCCACCTGCTGTGAAGTTTTAAGGCCAGAAGGAACCATTCTGATCATCTAGTCTGACATCCTACATAACATAGGCCAGACTCAGAGAGTTCCTGCAGGGGAGAGAACTCCCTAGTGTGTCACTGACACTATCAGGCCCAGGGACTAGTGGTTGGACTAGAGCGTAGCTTTTAGAAAGACATCCAACCTCAGTATAAAGGCTCCTGGTGGTGATAAATTTACCTCTTCTTTTGGTAATGTTAAAAGGTTGCATCTTATTTCCAATTTGAATTTCTCTAGCTTCAACTTCCAGCCATCGGATGTTGTTATGCCTTTTTCTGCTAGATCAAAGAGCCTATCAAAGAGATCTCGTATCTCCTTCTGTAGGTAATCATAGGTCATGCTCAAATCATCTCTTAATCTTCAATAGATTTAAAAGATTGAGTATCTTTAGTATCTCACTGTAAGGCAGGTTTTCCAGACCTTGAATTGTTTTTGTAGTTCTTCTCTGAACCCCTCTCCAATTTTTTAATATCCCTTTTAAAGTATGGAAGCGGAAACTGTACACAGTATTCTAGCAGTGGTCTCCTAAATGCTGTATGCAGACTCCCTCGTCCTGTTTTCACATCCAAGAATCATTTCAGCCCTTAAAGCCACAATAGCGCAGTGGGAGCTCCTGTTGAGTCACTGCTTTCCAGAATACAGTCTGCCGTCCTCTGTTTCTTTGTTCCTAAATGTCTGACTGTGCATTTGGCTGTATTAAAAATCAGTGTTGTTTGGCTGTGCCCAATTTACTAAGATATCCCATCGCTCTGTCTCAGTGACCTGTCTCCATCATTATTTACCACCCCACATTTATGTCATCAGCAAACTTTATCGGAAATTGTTTTATATTTTCTTCCAAGTCATTGATAAAAATGTTGAATGGGTTGAGAGAGAACCATTCCCTGAGGAGTCCCAACGCATTGATAAATTCCCCATTTACAATTATGCTTTGAGATCTATCAGTTTGTTTTTGAGCAGTCTGATATGTGCCACAGGGATTTTATATAGTGATAATTTTTCAGTTGGAATCACATGGTAGTAAGCGAAAATTCAAGTATATTACCTCAACACAGTTACCTTTATCAATCAGACTTGTAATCTTATCAAAGAATGATATCAAATGACAAAACCTATTTTCCATGAAACCATGTTGATTGGCATTAATTATATTTTTGTTCCACATCAGTCTTTCCATTAATATTCCCAGGATTCATGTCAGACCTACTAGCCTATAACCAGGCACCCCATTTACCCTTTCTAAATATTGGCAGAACATTGGCTTTTGTCTAGTCATCTGGAATTTTCTCAGTTTTTCAAGTTATTCAGAGTTACCATCAAAGATTCATAGATTCCAAGGCTAGAAAGGATCATTATGATCATCTAGTTTGACCTTCTGTATAACACAGACCATAGCATATCCCTAACCTAATTCCTAGAATAGTTCTTTTAGCAAAACATCAAATCTTGTTTTAAAAATTTCCGGTGATAGAGAATCCACCCTGACTCTTGGTAAATTGTTCCAATTATTAATTACCCTCACTGTTAAAAATGTATGCCATATTTCCAGTTTGAATTGGTCTAGCTTCAACTTCCAGCCATTGGATCATGTTAGACCTTTCTCTGCTAGACTGAAGAAACCATTCTCATATATTTTTTCCCATGTAGGTACTTATAGACTGTATTCAAGTCACCCCTTAACCTTTTCTTTGTTAAGCTAAATAAATTGAGCTCCTTTAGTCTATCACTATAATGCATGTTTCTAAGCCTTTAAAAATATCAATTGTCCAGGAGTCTCAGCCAACTTCTTTAAAATTCAGGTGCAATTACCTGTTTTTTTAAAAAACGTTTACTTTTAGTAGATGCTGTTTATCATCCTGCTTTCTTACTGTTAAAATAGAGAGTATATGAGTACTTCTGGAAATTGAATTTTAAATTCTGTTTCTATGCCTATTCCAATGTGCCATAAACACTCATGTCGACAAGACTTGATCACGGAATGTTTGTAGAAAGTGATAACAAAAGGGGCAGGAACATAGCTGAAATGAACTCAATGAAAAATTTGAATGAGTATTTGCAAAACATTTTTGCACAATTTCCCAGCTCTCATGTATATGTATACGCGGTGAGGGTATAATAAACAATTGCTTTAATATTCTTAGTGTATAACTAGGGGTGGGAAAATCAATTCAGGCAAATTAAGAATTGGGCCTAATCTTTCCTGAAACAGACATAAATTTCCATTGATTTGGCAGTCTCTCTTGAGCCACTGCAGCTCCTTTCATTTTTCTGGTACCCTGGGCCTTTGCTGTTTCATAGAATCACAGAATATCAGGGTTGGATTGGACCTCAGGAGATCATCTAGTCCAACCCCCTGCTCAAAGCAGGACTAACTACCAGACAGATTTTTGCCTTAGATCCCTAAATGGCCCCCTCACAGGGCCGGCTCCAGGCACCAGGCACCCAAGCTGGTGCTTGGGGCGGCACCTGGAGGTGGGGCGGCACGGCGCTCCGGCCGTCGGGGAGCGCGGGGCCACAGCCGGGCTCGCCGCCCCCCTCGCCCCGGCC
>NW_020665013.1:74760-129127 GCF_002925995.2 Terrapene triunguis
GAGGCGGCCGGAGGCTTTTTTGCCTAGGGCGGCAAAAAAGCCAGAGCCGGCCCTGCCCCCTCAAGGATTGAACTAATAACCCTGGGTTTATACAGGCTAATGCTCAAACCACTGAGCTATCCCTTCCCTCCCTAGTGATTTAGGTAGGTATAGTCATATTTTAAATTGTTTGGGGCAGAGTCTATCTTTTAGTTATATGTGTATTCAGTACCTAGCACAATGGGGCCCTGATCTCTGATTGGTGCCTTTAGGAGCTAAAACAACACACATAGTAAATAAAAATAGAAATTAAGGCATGATCCTGCAAACACTTATGCATGTGCTTTACTTTGCATATATATGAGCAGCTCCACTAAAGTCAATGGAATTGCTCATATATGTAAAGTTACAGTATATGTGCTTGCAGGTGTGGGGCCTTAGTCATGAACCAAAATGCAACACGTACCCCTGGAAATAGTCACATTTTGTGTGTTGCTGCTGCTGCATACAGAGGTTTTTCCCTATCCCACTGCACAGTAGTGAGTACTCAGCTGGAGAACTGGGTCAAGTTCTGGGCACCACACATTAGGAAAGATGTGGACGAACTGGAGAGAGTCCAGAGGAGAGCTACAAACATGACAAAATGTTTAGAAAACCTGATATATGAAAAAAGGTTTTAAAAAATTGGCTTGTTTAGTTTTGAGAAAGGAAGACTGGGGGAGACCAGATAACAGTCTTCAAATATGCTAAGGGCTGTTATAAAGAGGATTGTGATCAATTATTCTTCGTGTCCACTGAAGGTAGGGCAAGAAGTAATGGGCTTCATCTGCAGCAAGGGAGATTTAGGTTAGATATTAGGAAAAACTTTCTAACTATAAGAGTAGTTAAGCTCTGGAATAGGCTTCTGAGGAGGATCATTGGAGATTTGTTAAGAACAGGTTGGACAGGGATGGTCTAGGTTTACTTGGTCCAGCCTCTGTGCGGGGGGCTGGACTTGATGACCTCTCGCATTTCCTTACATTTCTATGATTATATGAAAATCCTATATAATTTGTTGTCCATAATCACACTTTGGTCTCTTTTTGCATTAACGCCTCCCACACATCTCCCTCCTGTTCAGTATCTGGGCTTTGGATTCTTTTTCCCCAGGCCCCCAATTTTTCCAAAGTGGCTACCTAAAGTTAGGCTCCTAAAGCCTTAGGAAGTGGACAGATTTTCAAAGGTGTGGAAGACACTGAATTCAATGATATCTGTGAAAATCAGGTCACTTTCATTTAGGTTCCTTCATAGAGATTTAGGAGTCCAATTCTAGGCACAGGTCTGACAATTTTGGTCAAATGTATCAATGTATGTTTGCCTTTTGAATTCCTACCCATACTATTAATCTAAGTCAGCCTCTCAGAACTGCCACAAAAATTTACCAACCCAGGAGAGTTTCAATGTTTTGGTTCACCGGCCATTCCTGCATGGTGCTCCTCCATCACCATCTTCATCTGCCCCAAGGTTGGGAAGAGGGGGATGCTATCTGGTAATTCCCATTTTGTGCCTGTCCCCTAACTTCTACTCAGGGGCTTAAACATGTGGTTTTGGCAGAATCATTTCATTGCTGTTCTCCTTAATTCTTTCTCCTCATTGTGTGTGTGCTGATGTGCCACTCATAGTGCAAGACGCTGCTTCCTTTAACACAGCAGGGGGATGCATCATTTGTGTGTTGTAGGATTCTGGCTAATGCATTGGTCCTAAGACGATTGCTGCTTTGTGCACATACAACCAAGCTGTAATTCCTGGTAAAAGGTGACACAGACCAGGGCAGAAGAGAATGCCCTTGGTTTATTATGGCTGTATGTATTATGTATTACTTTTACGAAAGGTTAAGGTCCTTCCACACACAGTGCCACCTTTCCCCCAGACCCTTCCAGAACAAGGCACTTCAAAACCTCGGACTCAGACTTACAAAACTCCCTGCCCTCATGCGTAGCCCTGACAATGCTCGCTAGTGTTACAAGAAAAAATGAAGTGCAAACTTACAAAGGAATGCAGGAACATAAAGATTGTCAGACTCTATCAGAGCTGAGGTCCATTTAGTCCAGTATCCTGTCTCTGACAGGGGCCAGCACTAGATGCTTCAGAGGAAGGTGTAACTAAGAACCCCCTGGTAGCAGATGTGAGATAATCTGCCCCAACTTGGTCTCTAATAGTTAGAGATTGGCTCAAAACCTGAAGCACAAGGTTATATACCCCTTCTGGAAATTGTTGTTATAATGAATTATGTTAGCTCTGGATATTCTTGATATCCATATAAACGTCCAATGCTTCTTTGAATCTTGTTAAATTCTTGGCTTCAATGAGTTCCATAGTTAATCACACACTGTGTGAAAAAGCATTTCCTTTTATCAGTTCTGAATTTCCCATGTGTTAATTTCATTGAAATTCTCCTTGTTCTTGTGCTATGTGACAGAGATAACAGATGCTCCTGATCTACATTTTCTAGACAAGTAATTATTTTTTAGATTTTTATTATGTCCCCTCGTATTCATTTCTCTTCTAAGGTAACAATCCCAATCTTTTCAATTGCTTTTCATATGAGAACTTTTCATATGAAACTATCGTAAAGAACAAAATTGTCAGACACATAGATGAACATAAATTGTTGGGAAATAGTTAACATGGTTTTTGTAAAGGGAAATCATGCCTCACCAATCTACTAGAATTCTTTGAGGGGGTCAACAAGCATGTGGACAAGGGGGATCCAGTGGATATAGTGTATTTAGATTTTCAGAAAGCCTTTGACATGGTCCCTCACCGAAGGCTCTTAAGCGGAGTAAGCAGTCATGGGATAAGAGGGAAGGTTCTCTCATGGATCCGTAACTGGTTAAAAGATAGGAAACAAAGGGTAGGAATAAATGGTCAGTTTTCAGAATGGAGAGAGGTAAAAAGTGGTGTCCCCCAGGGATCTGTACTGGGCTCAGTCCTATTTAACATATTCATAATCGATCTGGAAAAAGGGGTAAACAGTGAGGTGGCAAAATTTGCAGATGATACAAAACTACTCAAGATAGTTAAGTCCCAGGCAGACTACGAAGAGCTACAAAAGGATCTCACAAAACTGGGTGACTGGGCAACAAAATGGCACATGAAATTTAATGTTGATAAATGCAAAGTAATGCACATTGGAAAACATAATCCCAACTATACATATACAATGGTGGGGTCTAAATTAGCTGCTACCACTCAAGAAAGAGATGTTGGAGTCATTGTGGATAGTTCTCTGAAAACATCCACTCAATGTTCAGCAGCAGTCAAAAAAGTGAACAGATGTTGGGAATCATTAAGAAAGGGATAGATAATAAGACAAAAAATATATTGCCTCTAAATAAATCCATGGTATGCCCACATCTTGAATACTGCATGCGGATGTGGTCGCCCCATTTCAAAAAAGATATATTGGAATTGGAAAGGGTTCAGAAAAGGACAAAAAAAATGATTAGGGGTATAGAACGGCTTCCGTATGAGGAGAGATTAATAAGATTGGGACTTTTCAGCTTGGAAAAGAGGCGACTAAGGGGGGATATGATAGAGGTCTATAAAATCATGAGTGGTGTAGAGAAAGTAAATAAGGAAGTATTATGTACTCCTTCTCATAATGCAAGAACAAGGGGCCACCAAATGAAATTAATAGGCAGCAGGTTTAAAACAAACACAAGAAAGTATTTTTTCACGCAACGCACAGTCAACCTCTGGAACTCCTTACCAGAGGGTGTTGTGAAGGCCAATACTATAACAGGGTTCAAAAGGGAGCTAGATATATTCATGGAAGATGGGTCCATCAATGGCTATTAGCCAGGATGGGCAGGGATGGTGTCCCTAGGCTCTGTTTGCCAGAAGCTGGGATTGGGTGACAGGGCATGGATCACTTGATGATAACCTGTCTGTTCATTCTCTTTGGGGCACCTGGCATTGGCCACTATCAGAGGACAGGATACTGGGCTTGATGGATCTTTTGTCTGACTTAGTATGGCCGTTCTGACGTTCTTATGAGAGTTTTTTCTGCCCCTTGATCATTCTTGTCGCTCTTCTCTGAATCCCCTCTAGCTCTACTAAACCCTCTTTGACTCGAGGTGTCCGGTATTGCACACAGTATTCCAGATGAGGCCACACCACTGGTTTGTATAAAGACCAGGAAATGCCCCACTAAGGGGCTGTTTCACACACACAGAATGACACACACACACACACACCCCGTGAGATGGCAGCTCCTTGCTGGATTGTTCTTTTAGGAATGGGGAATATTTGCCTAAAACACAGGAACCTAATAACAGGGAATCCTCTAAAACATAATTAACCTCTTTAATTGAGACTGTGCAGCTGGAAACAAGGAGGACAGGGTAGTTCAGTATGTCCAGCGTGATCCCTATATTGTTGCTGCTGCCCAGGCTACACTGAGGGGAGTCGTCCTGACGTGGAGTTGTGTTGGCACAGAGAAAATGGCATTGGCTGTGAGGGAGAGGCAAGGTACTGAGATGTTCCCACTTGCTATTGCCCTCCCTATGGAGCTGAGTTAAGGATACATGGTTGTGTCATGTGTGAAACAGCCCCTTAATTGTACATGTTCTGTTTTTCGTCAATCTGTGCTTTGTTGTTCCTTCTCATACTGACATTCTCTTCAGGGATATGGGGTGAGAGGAGGAGATTTCAATGGGAATTGGGTGCCTAGATAACTTTTGGATCCGGCCGTTGTCTCTAACCCAGAGTGGGTTTACTCATCTGCATGGCTGGGACAGCAGGTCTTTATAGACAATGTTAGACATGAGTCTCAGGGAGCTTGACTCATCCCTGATACTAGTGCTGCAGAGAGAACCCTGCCAGAGATCCCGGCCTGCACAACAGCTCCTGTGAGAGCCACCATCTCGTCAAAGGAAAGAGCCTAATCACTACTACTGAAATGTATGTTACAACATTCTCCCCACGCCTGTCCTCAGACATCCCCCTGATCTCACCCGGGGTACAGTGCTAAGGAGACAATGGTGAACAATGCACGTCTCAGAGATGGGAATGTAGTGAACTGGGGTAACATTGTGGCTTCAGAAACACCTGGAGCATAGTCACTGTTGTCAATTTAAAACCAAAACCCTTACACAGAGCACAGCACTGACCCATGGCCCTGCAACATGCCCAAATATGCCCTCAATATAACTGTGGTATACCCCCAAAGGCCCCCACAGAGCATCCCCACCACCAGAGAATGGATGATGGGGAATGTGGGATGCCCCAAGAGCTTTAAAAGACTCCTGAGGCACAGGTCTGCCCTAAACAAGCCAAAATAGCCTCTTTGGCTTGGGTCATTATGAGCCTCCTAAACAGAGGCTGCTCAAGACAATCTGCCAGCCTAGGCAAAACTTCAGTGTGCCTCCCCCTTCCTCATAGGCCTAGGTTGGCATATTTGGTCCCAACACACAGGATCACAAAGCCACTCAAATTTGGTTCTACCACCCCTTCATCAGGAGTGGCCAGGCCATCACTGCCATCCTAGACAGCTGCCTAGTTCGTTTATAGCTAGAGCGACCTCTGGTCCTAAGGCTCAGTTCTGTTCTGTTCATTCCCTCTGGGGCACCTGGCATTGGCCACTGTCGGCAGGCAGGAGACTGGGCTGGATGGACCTTTGGTCTGACCCAGTCTGGCCGTTCTGATGTTCTTGAGGGATGGTGAGTCTCCCAGTATTGCCAACCTCAAGTGTTCAAAAATTTTGACTCAGGTCCAAAAATACATGAGATTGGCCTAAAAATCATGAGTGTTTTTTTAATTTCAAATGTGGTAGTGAGGAGTTTCCCTCTTAATCTTCTGGTTTCTGAGCCTTTAGGTTATGCTCGGGGCATATTTTCAAAATTTTAACCACAAGGATTAGAAACTTACATTAAAAAAAAGTAAGAAGAAAGAAACTGAGATTTTGACATAATCCCATGACTCCAGAAACTGGGGATTTAAGAAAAAACACCACAAATGGTGAGACTCACAGTAAAATCACAAAAGTTGACAAGAAGTGACCCAATGGCTGGAGGGGTGGGCATGGACCCTCTGTGTTTCCTACAGCACCTAAGGTGGTGGTTGGGTCACTACACAAACCACAGGAGAGAGTCTCTGGCTTCGTCTCCTGGCTCTCCAGCCTGCTTTACCTAGGCACCCCATTTTCTACTCCCTCCCTGAACAGCAGAGGTCCAGGCCCCCTCCCCAGCCCAACTTCTGCCCAACCCCCATCTCTCCAGTGCCTCTTCCTTCTCACTACACAATTCTACACAGCTCTTCTGGGAGGCAGGGCAGGAGTATTATCCCCATTATACACTGAGAACTGAGGTCCAGCGAGATTAAGGCCAAAATTACTAGCTACCTGGAAACATTCTGTGGTAAATGTCTTACCCAAGAGCACCTAGGAAATCTGTGCAAAGCTAGAGAGAGAAACCAGTTCTGCTGTGGTCCACTGTATCAACCATAGGCTCATCATCTTTTCTTTCAAACGTCCTGCCTCATTCACTGCACAGACCTGTGTTTGTGTGCAACTATTTACAAGGAAACTTCATCTGCGTGTCTCACTGTGCTTAGCAGAGATGGATATGCAGGAGTAGGCGCACTGAACAGACCGCATAGACAAGGACATTCATTTAGCTTAATTATTGGTTGGGCTACATGAGGGAGCTAGTTTCTGTTCCTGGCTCTGTCTGACATGACCTTGTGAATCCTTTCTCATACTGCCGAATTCCTAGTTTTTCAGGTTGATTTGACTTTTTTGTACATTTTAGAAAATGCAAAATCCAGTTGGCTAGAGACCCTTAGCTATAGCCTTAACTAAACAGGAAACAGAAATTCTGTCAAGGGTATCCCCAAGCTCCCCCATTCCACACTAGTCAGCAGCATGATCTTCATAGCCTCATCACAAACCTCGGCTAGTTCAGAGAGCACACACGGGTTGCACAAATATTTTCTAGACAACAGTAGAATGCTGAGAATCATGCGTCCTGGTTTCTCTTCCTGGATCTGGGAGAGGAATGTACTACAGAATGAACACCCAAGAACAGAGATTTAGCAGGTGTCTGCTGAAAAGCAGTGTGACTAAGGGGATAACAGTCTTTCATGTTGAAGATGTGGGCTATTCACTGCTCTGTTTAAAATGGCTTTATGCACTTTCTCGATCACTTTATGAGTAAAGTGAGGGAAAGATGACAGTTGCCTGGCACCTGAATTGTGAAGTACAAAGAAATAATGTAACAGCAGTTAATGGAAAAGATAAGCCTAGCACTTGAGCTTGAAATTCAATAATCTTTTCTTTTAAGGGCAGCACCACACTTAAAATACTGCAGCTGTAGCACTTCAGTAAAGACACTACCTATGGCAACAGGAGGGCTTCTCCTGTCAGCATAGGTACGCCACCTCTCCGAGAGCGGGTAGCTATGCCGACTGGAGAATGCTCCCCTTGACCTAGCGCGGTCTATACTGGAGGTTAGGTTGGTTTAACTGCATCACTCAGGGATGTGGATTTTTAGCAACCTAATTTCCTAGTGTAGACTTAGCCTTAGGTCTTGGCTACACTCGGGAATTCACAGCGCTGCCGCGGTCGCGCCGCCAGCGCTGCGAGAGCTCTCTGGCAGCGCTGTAAGTACTCCACCTCTCCGAGGGGAGTAGCTTGCAGCGCTGCGAGTGAGCGTGCAGCGCTGCAGACTCTGGCGCTTTACAGCGGTGCACTCGCTGCGCTCGGGGGGGGGCGTTTTCACACCCCTGAGCGCAGCAAGTTGCAGCGCTGTACAGCGCCAGTGTAGCCAAGGCCTTAGTTAAATGGTATTGAAAGTGTGTGTGTGCACTGCTAACTGTCACTTACTAGATGGCAACTACTCTGTAGCATCAGAAAGAAAGTCTAATCACTCTTTATATTTTGGTAACATATTCTATTTCTTAGCAAGGGCTTTCTGATGATATAAATATCATATGCCCCCTGCCGCCTATTTGTTCCCAGACTTAATGAGCTATGCTCACCCAAAGAAACTGCTTCCCAAAAACAGTAACTGTCCCATCAAAATAAACTACTCTCTGGTGCCTGTGAGTATCAACCTCCTCTTCAAATCCAGAATATTGTCGTCTGCTACCATGCAATTTGTGACCCAAACTCTGTCCTTGAAAATTGGTTTGTCATCCAAAAATTTGGCCCTTCAGCCTAAATGAACTAGATAACAATAGCCTCTGCTTGTCTCTGCCCCTGGTCCTTTCCTCCCCTGCAGGACGACAGGTATATGGGGCACAGGGACCATGCCTTCCCTCCAGCCACCTTCCCTTCAGAACATTTATTAGCAATTGGAAAGTAACTGGTGTTTATCATCTCGCCCCACACACACACCCCTGTGACAGGAATGACAGACCCCTCTCCCCCATCCCTGAGACAGGAATGGCTGACCCCCCCACACCCCTGTGACAGGAATGGCAGACCCCTTCCCCCCCATCCCTGTGACAGGAATGGCTAAGCCCCATTTCCACCCCACCCCTTGATAGGAATGGTTGACCACCACCCCACACCCGGGACAGGAATGGCTAAGACCCCCTCCCCCCTAACCCCTTGCAACAGGAATTGCTTCCTTCTCCCCCACCCCACTTGTGACAGGAATGGCTGAGCCCCCCTGCTCACACACCCCATGATAGGAATAGCTGAGCCCCCGCACTCCCTCCACCCACCCCTGTGACAGGGCTGGCTGAACCCGTCCCCTCACTCCCCCCATATCAGGAATGTCTGTCCCCCACCCAGGAGGGCCTTGCCTGCTCTGTCCCTCTCAGTGTCTGTGTCACTGAGGCAGCTTCTCCTGGGTGTGTGGGATTTTTCCCATTTGTGGCTATGGATGGTGGAAGATTTGGCTGGGAAGGGCCCACATTAAGGCCAAGAGCTCATGAGCACAGTCTGGGGTTGCTCTCATGCTTCTCTTGGCTTTTCATCCTGGCATGCCTGAGATGTATCTCGCAAATCAAATCAATCAACTTCACTAGCCTGGCAAACAGTTCTTATTTATCATGTGTATTGCGGTAGCACCTGAAGCCTGCCATGGTAGGCACTGTCCAGACACGTGGTGACACAGTCTCCACCCTAAAGAATATACATTATAAATGGACATGACAGACAAAGGGTAGGAAGAGAAACGGAGGGCAAGTGCCTTCTCAGCAGGGTAGTGACAGAGCTGTCCCACAGCAATACCTGACCCACTAGTCCCAACTGAGCACTGACTTGCTGTTAGGAGGTAGTTCAGTGCAACAATCATATGTCCAGGAGATGTTTTCACAGCAGGGAACAGGGTTTGAGCCGCTCTGTCCATTCAGTATGGGGCTGTGTCTACAGTATTAAGCTGTGTTTTAACCATCTGAGTGTCTAACCCTGCTCAGAACAGATCTAGACACCCAGGTGGTTATAATGGTGGTGGTTGAAGGTGGCTGGTCTATGGCACTTCTCCCGAGGTCCAGGTATTTGTTTTCAGACTAGTGGCAGTCTGCTGTCTCTGCCCTCTCTTTCCTCCTCCCGTCCCCATGTTATGCATGGTTTGAAGTATCTTTCTTGGACATTGCACTAGAAAACGTCTCTTGGCCTTGATCTCTCATCCCTCTGGACAGTGGTTGCTTATCTGTCAGGTGCATTTCTTACCTCTACTACATGAGGGGCAGAGGCCGTTCTACCCTTTCCTCCACTCTTTGTTCAGAGCTGTTCAATTCCTGAGCACAAAGGTCCTCCTGTTTGCCCCATTAATGCCATCATTAGAAGGCAGTTAGTCTCCTATGGAGAGCAAACTCCGCTCAGCCAGTGCCTTACTACAATGGACATGGATGTTTACTACAGAGAGCAGTGCAGGTGCTCCTTCCTGCCTGCTCCCTTCCCTCCACATTCTGCTCTCAAAGAACAAGAGTACACAAGTGGGCTTCCTGCTCCATACAGCTTGTGTACTGGGCTAATTGCTGAAAGGCGTTCAGTAGCCCAGTTTCGCACCTTGTTAGCACTGCAATTAGCTCTCTTTACCCTTCCTGATGGCTCATTTGCATATTTGACTTAATTCCATCTCTCCCCACTGTTATAAATGTGCTGCTGGATAGGGAGTGGGAGTTATGCAGGGGGACTGGAAGAGGACAGCCATGCTGAGACTACTGTTGCTGCTGCTTCTTGCCAGGCTGCAAAGCTGCAATCCCAGACCCCCCAGTGTCCTTCCAGAGGAGGATTCAGAAGACAGGAGAACGGAGGCTCTTAGAAGGCTTTTGGAAGTATTTGGCATAGAAGACCCTCCCCGCTCTCCCCACCATATCAAGCAGCCTCCCCAGTACATGGTGGACCTGTACAACACGGTAGCAGGAGCTGATGGCATCACCAAAGACCCTGACATCTTGGAGGGAAACACTGTCCGCAGCTTCTTGGATAAAAGTAAGAACTCTTGGTGGCTTCGGTTGCTCTAATGGTCTGATCTGCTAGAGTTTGTGTGTAGTTTTCCAGGGCTCTTGGTGCTTGTTTGGATCCTAGACGCCAAGGGGAGGCCTGGAGTAAGCAGTATCCCATATGCACTGATGAAGCACATCCCCCCAGAGGATGTGCGGCATCAGAGTAGAGTGTTTAGAATGTGCCCATGTGATGTTCCTTTTTAGTTTGGCTGAAACTGGGGTCACCAAAGTTTCTAATCTGACCCTTTGGTCCAGCTCACAGTGATGAGATGCATTTCCTGTTCATCCTATCGAGTGTGGCTAAGAACGAGAGGATCCTGACAGCAGAGCTGCATCTCTTCAGACTGCGGACTAAGGTGACTGAGGGGCCTTTCTACAAGAGACATCACTTTTGCCAGGTAAGGAGAGATGAGAAGTGCATGTGTCTCTGCTTTGAAAGTGCATGGGCCATGTTCTGCTCTCAGGGACACTACTATGAATCTGGAGTGACTCCTGTACATTTACTGAGAGTGGGATTTGGCTCCTGGTTTGTGCGCTGACCTCACCAAAGTTGGATCCTTACTGACTTAAGCTAAATCAATATAAACCACTTTTAAATCAATTTCAGTGTCCACACAATAAGTTGCACCAATTTAAGTAAATCGGTTTATAAAAAATTGGTGCAATTTTTATGGGTAGACCAGGCCTCAGACTACAGAGGTTTCTCACTAGGCTAGTTTGACTTTCCCCCATCTCTTCTCCTTTAAAACATAGACTTTCAATGAGATTTTCCTCTTCCAGTGGCACCTGGTGCTAACTACCTTGTATTCACAATCCCCAGGTGAGTGTCTATCAAGTCCTGGACAAGAACAAACTGGATTCCTTTGAAGGGAAGAAGCTGCTGGCAGCCAGACTTATCGCTTTGCAGGGCTCTGGCTGGGAGGTGTTTGGCATCACACAAGCTGTAAGTGTCTTCAGCCTAAATTCAAATGTGTACAGAGAGGAAGAATGAAAGCTTCCTGTCCCTTCTGTCAGGAAACTGCCATCCCCAGCCCTTTTAAACCAAAGGAGCTCCCAATGCCCTTCCTTGGCCTCCAGCTGCTTCAGCCTAGAGGGGCAGCTGCTGAGGGGGGAGGGGATGTCTGTCAAAGGCTTTTCTGTGCCACCATTTGAAAAAGTTGGCTGAGTCTGCTAGCCCACCTCCTTTGACACTGCAGCCTTGACAGCAGATCCAGCCATTTCACAAACCTGTGCTCTTGAATCAATAGAGGTGACTCGCAGGGGTTTTCACTGAGGCTGTGCTAGCCAGGCCAGCCGGGTTTAAATCTTATTTACAGAACTGCTTTTGAACCGTATTGAAATGGCTCCTCTAGAACTGTTAAAACGTCTTGAGTAACACAGCTGTGGGTATGGACAGCCCAGATGTTACAGTACAGATGTCAGGGCAGTGGCTATAATCTTCACAGCCTGAGAAAGGGACAGAGAAGTCTGGCTTTCTGCTACAATTTAGTTTGAAGTGAAGTTATGATCAGGAAAGTGATGATGTAAAAACACACCAGCTTCTTTAGTCTGAGCAGCTGCCTTGTCAGATCAAAACCAGTTCTTGTCATTCCTGTTGGTGCCTGAGAAAGAGTGAGCTGAGCTCCAGTCTGCCTTGTGCAGGAGCCGCAGAATTGTTAACTAAATTCCTGCTGTAAGTTCTTTACTCTGAGGTGCACAGTTCAATGTTACCTAAACCACACCCATAATCCACCATTTGGGTCAGGCTCCCAAGGGATGATCCAGGAGCCAGAAAGAACCCACCAGGACTGATCCTCGGCTGAGTTTGCAGGGCTGGTGGCAATCAGGAACAAACATCTTTTCCCTTGGAAATGGGGCAGTCTTGATTTGAAATCAGAGAGACACTAATCACTGAGCCCACCATGCCAATTTTTTTCACAGTCACTTTTCAGAATAGAACCAAACTTTCTATTGATGCTGCTGATTTTTGGGAGGTGTGGTGATGTCTGGTACACTGCATATGTGTAGCGTAGAGGGTGTATATTTCGGGAGAGACACGTGGCACCATGTGTATATTTGCAGGGAGACTTCTGGCGCAGTGTCTACATTTGTGGGGTGATACCAAGAGCAATGTACATATTTTTAATATGAACCATTGTAAAAAAAATCTGCTAAATATCACCAAACAGTTGTATAGATCCATGTTTATTATGAAACAAGAAGATATCTTCTAGAAATAGTAACTAATGTAAGAACTAATTGGGAGAGAAAAGGCACCAAGGAGATGTGGCAGTCTTATATTTATTTGTCTTCCTCTGTAAGGGTTTGATAGGTGATGTGTCCATTTGCTTATAAGAGCAACCTTTAGCCATAGCTGGAGGGCAGGGCTAATGATGAGATGCAAGGGCTGGGGTTTAACATCTCTTAATTTCATCATTATGATCACATTCTATAGGAATGTTCCATTTAACAGATAATGAATATGAGTAGTATGAGCACAGCAGTAGGTGTTGCAGGTTACTATAAGCAACCTATTGGCTTGCCACACTCTATAACCATAGCTTAACCATTTATTAAAACATGTATTAAGCATGTATAAATCATAAATTATGTAAACTATTTAGAAGGGGAACCTTAATATAAACAGTTACCCATTATTTATTTGTGTTACAGTAGCTCCTAATGGCCACATTGTGTTAGGAACTGCACAAGTACGCAGAAAGAGACAGTCCCTGCCCCACAGAGCTTTTAACAGGTCGTATTTCCAAAGCAGATTCCCAGTCCAGGGCATTACACAATGAGAGACCTGTGACTCTTCAGTGAAAGCCAAGTGGGCGGGGCAGAGAGGAGAACACTATCCAATATACCGGAGGGGGTCAGGCAGAGCCCTGCTTTCCTAAGTGGCTAAAGAGCTTACGTACTGTGGTGAGAGGCACAGCAGACTAACTTTCCACAGTAGATTGCTTTGGTCCTAGGCCTGCAACTGACAGTGCGCAACTCATCCCTGTGTCCATGCAGAGGGCCACTGAAAGCAGGGGTGTCCTGCATGCTGCCAGCAGCGGAATCAGGGCCTTAGACTGAGTTCTTTGCAGTAAGGATGGTCTTTATCACGTGTGTACAGCACCTTGCACAATGGGGCCCTGATCCCTGACTGGAGCTGCCAGGGCTACCACACTTGTGGCTGTTTGTTTCAGAGGGACAGTCACAGGATTCTAGAATAAAGGGTGAGCTCTGGGCCCACTGAGAGCTGCACATAAATAGCACAGGGTAAGCCTTGCCGCAGGCCGGGGTGTTTGGGGAGCTCCGGCTCCCACCTGGGATCAGACCCAAGCGGAGTTGTTCTCAGGGAAGCTCAGTTCATCTCCTCTCTGACTGCAGGGCTCAGCACAGGCGAGGGGAGGGACATGTGTGCTGCTCGTACCCCTTGGTTGCATGCAGGATTCAACCCCAGGACAGGGGAATAGTGGGGCTGGTAAGCCTCACTCCCCACTGCTGGTCTGTGTGTTAGCCGTCACCAGGCAGGGCTGGCAGTGGCATTCTTTTATTGCCCCTTTCACTGGAGAGGCTGTGGGGGTTTGGATTGACACAATCTGAGGACTGAGATGTCCTCAGTGGTTTGGAAGACGCGTCGGTACCCAGTATCTCCTGTCTGTACCTCACGGTGCCTTCCTGGGGGCTGGGTCCTGTCCCTTCACAGGCGCTACTGCCATGCTGACCGTTGTGTGGTTTTGCAGGTTCGTGACTGGATGGAAGAGGACAGCAGTAACCACGGCCTGCTGGTGACTGTCCGCGGCTTGGGGAGTGCTCCGGTGGATCCCAGCACGGTGCGATTTGCATCAGGAAGAGATCACCATGAAAGCAAGAAGCCCATGCTGGTTCTGTTCACTGATGATGGGAGACGAGGAGCTGCTCTGCCCATCAGCAGCCTCCCAGGTCAGGCGAACCCACCCACGCTCCGCGGGGAAGGGCACAGAGTCGATGAAATAATCAGGGAATAAAGTGCAGCTCTTCTCTGCAAAGGGGCTGCCGTCACTTCCTCACTCACCATTCCAAGTCATGGTTGCTGGGGCCCAGATCTGCAAAGGTATTTAAGTACCTAACTTCCATCCAGCGGGAGTTAGGTGCCTAAATACCCTTGAGGATCTGGGCCCTGCTGACTAAACTAAGGGTCACTGCTTTGAACTCTTCTAACCCGTGCGGAGCCCAGGCCAGCTGTGGGAGGGGGGCTGGACTCTTCCATGCTCCATGGCTCACCAGCTACGTTCCAGCTACACTTGCTCTGGTTTATCACGGGTGCGATGCAGGAGCCAGGGAGACTCATAGACTTTAAGGTCAGAAGGGACCATTATGATCACCTAGTCTGACCTCCTGCACAATGCAGGCCACAGAATCTCACCCACCCACTCCTGTAACAAACCCCTAACCTATGCCTGAGTTACTGAAGTCCTCAAATCGTGGTTTAAAGACCTCAAGGTGCAGAGAATCCTCCAGCACGTGACCCATGCCCCATGCTGCTGAGGAAGCTGAAAACCCCCCAGGGCCTCTGCCAATCTTCCCTGGAGGAAAATTCCTTCCCGACCCCAAATATGGCGATCAGTTAAACCCTGAGCATGTGGGCAAGACTCACCAGCCAGCACCCAGGAAAGAATTCTCTGTAGTAACTCAGATCCCACCCCATCTAACATCCCCTCACAGACCATTGGGCATATTTACCTGCTAATAATCAAAGATCAATTAATTGCCAAAATTAGACTATCCCATCATCCCACCCCCTCCATAAACGTATCAAGAGGCCAGTGGGACTCTCATCCAGGGCGAGTTTGGCAGCTGGGATCATTTTATGTGGAATCTGAGGAGATTCAACATGGAGTCAGAGGCAGACTCCCTCCTCCCCCCTCCCCTGAGCCATTTGGGTAGAGTCCTCTCAGAGCAGAACTGGACTGTAATTCTCTGTCCTGTGCAGCTTCCCCTTCTGTGAAATGGGCATAACAATCGCTCCCCAGCCTGCCCCTGAAAAGCACTGTGGGAGCCTCAGGTGGAAGTGGCAAAGCATAAAGTATTAAAAACCCCTTGTTTTTATGCTGTCCCATGAAAGAGGAATGGGGGAGGGGCATCACTGTTAAATTAGTGCCTGCAAATTTAACACAAACGAAAAGAAATGCTGCTTCCCTCCAGCTTGTGGCAGCGATCAAGCAGTGGAATTTCCTGCTGTTGGATAATAACACTTGTAATTGTGCTGGGATGGGCTAATGAAATGTCATGGCTCAGGCTATCAGCCGGTCACCAAAAGGATCAGATCCCTCCTCCTTACACAGAGCCCCGTGGAATTAGCCAGGTGCATTACAGGGATGGCTGCCTCAAGGTATTGCCCACAGTTAGAGCCGGGATCCTGGACGGACCAGTGCTCTGTTCTGGTAAAGCAAAGCCTGTGCTCCTGGCTCCCGAGAGCTCCATGGCAAACAGTGGACCATGAAGGGTTTGCAGTTTCTTTCTTCACTGAAGGGAGCTGCAGCAGAACAAACTCTTTAGAGAACTAGGCTAGGACACATTCCTTTCTCTCATGCTATGTCAGCTCCATGATGGCCCTGTGTCTCTTCTCTATCCATTGTCGCTCCATGGATCGAGTGGTGTCCCTCCTGATTTAAACCTATGTGAGTGAGAGAAGAATCAGTCCCAAAGTGCTCAATGATTCAGACTGACACTGGGATTTTTGAGAAGAGGGCTGAGTGACTAGATGGGTGCAGGAAGGGAGTGGTTCACACTTGCTACCTTGCTTTCAGTCTCACTTCAGGTTTGTCTGATCAATAAAGACGCTATTCTGATCTTGTTACTTCCCCCCCCCCCAGATTTGAGCCCTCAGACTCCAGACCTCCCGGCTGCACCGCTGGCACCAGAAGTGAGCGGGGCGCGGAACGCCCGCTCGGTGGATCAGTTCCTGCCATGCCAGAGACAACTCCTCTCCGTGGACTTTGAGGAAATTGGCTGGTCAGGATGGATCATCTCCCCGAAAAGCTACAATGCGTATCACTGTAAAGGATCCTGTCCCTTCCCCCTGGGCGAGAACATGAGACCAACGAACCACGCCACAGTGCAGTCCATCATCAACGCCCTCAAACTGAGCCAGGGCGTCAGCAGCCCCTGCTGTGTCCCAGACAAACTTTTCTCCATCAACCTCCTCTACTTTGATGATGATGAGAATGTTGTCCTTAAACAATACGATGACATGGTGGCTGGGAGCTGTGGCTGCCACTGATGCCTGTCCCATAGGAAGAGCAGGAATGGGTCAGGGCAACAAGGAACCTCCCTCCCTCCTGCTCCCAGGAACCAACCCTCCCAGAGCCACTCACCAGCGTGAGCCTAAGCTATGCTGCCCACTCGGGTCAGCAGGCCAGAGGTACCTGCATTTTTCACCACACTTTCAAGAATCTCTGTCCTGCAAGAAATCCACATCTCCAGCTGCCACCACTTGGCTCAGTGGGGCAATTACATCAAAACGGCACCTAACTTGCCTAAAGCACCTGGGAAATGCTTTGATTAAAGACAAGCAGCCTAAGCCTGAGATGCCTTTGTGTGCCCCTGGTCCCCTCGAACTGTTATGGCCTTTGTCACATGGCTAAAGCCTAGGTACCATTTCAAAAGCTGTGGACTGGGTGCATTTAAAATAAAACTGAGTGACTTGAATTTCCCAGGTCCACTCCTGGTTCCAGTCCCACAGAGTGTGGTGGAGAGACCCGTTGGGAAGTGTTGTCCATGGAAAGGCCTCCTTGCAGGCTGTACGATATGTATATAGCAAAAGCACTAATATATGATGGAAAACTCCTGTACAGTGTGCCTGTAAATGTCTGTACATTTCTGCCTTATGCAACCTGTAAAATGAATTCAGAGTAACTATTAAACATAGGACAGGAGTTCTCGGAGTGGGGTTTCCTTTGGCAAGGCTGCAGTAGCCTGGTGGCTGTTCATGGGGTCTAGGTCTGGGATACAGAGCCATTCTTCTCCAGGTCACGTGGTCCAGGCCAACAGCGGCTCTGATGCTGTGAGGTGCCCTGTATGGAATGACCTGGTGGGCTCAGCCTACCCCCGGGCCTGCTGTTACTCCTCATCCCAGCTGAAATGTCACACACTAGCAGGGTCCCCGGGGTGAGCAAGTTCCATCTCCCAGCCATTAGGGGGCAGCTTTCTCTACCTCCCCCCCTGCTGGCTTCTCGCCTGTCTCTCAGTGCAGCACAAGAGATTAACACGACGAGCAAGTAGTCATAACGTGTACCCCTAAAAGTCCCCAAACGGTGGGGTTCCCAAAGTAGCAAACAGCCCCAGAAGACAGGAAGATGTGGCTGCTTCCCTCTGCCCCTGAGACAGTTCACTTCTTCTCAGAAACTGCAGCTGCTAAGGGCCGTTTAATGTAAGATTAGGATCCTGATTTGAGGCTGGTGCTTGCAGCGGGTGGGGGATTGAGGCTAATCTGGTCTGCAGGTTAAGTCCTCGTGGTCAGTCTCTGACTCCAGGTTTCTGAGAGAGTTTCACAATCAAATGATCTTGGCATCTTCCTTTCCTTAAGCCGCATGCTGAGGCTTCAGAGATGGCTTTTCAGCCTGACCCCAGGCAGTGGGGTGCAGTTTTGGGACCTATGAAGGAGAGGAGGTGTAGGCAAACACTGTTGTAATGGCTGAACCCCCTGCTACTGAGGAAAGTCCAGTTGTTTATAATGTGCCCTCACCACCGTGTGTTCAGGTGCTGCACAATCACACGCAGTTGGGCCCCAATCGCCCCCATCAGTTAATAGGAGTTTTGTCACTGACTCCAGTGGCAGCAGGACTGCCCCCCGCCCCCCACGAGAGCTTTTAAAACACACACAGAGAAGCTCTCTGCACACATCTTTGAAGTGCAGAGATTTCTTGTTCTAAAATAGTCTTTTGGCAAAACTGAAATTTTTTCCCAAGTACTTCAACTTTCCATGGAACTTTTCATACAATGGTTTTAGCAAAAAGGCTCTGGAAATGGTTATGGAGCCATGTCGTTTACCCGCAACCTGCCGAAAATGGAAATTTTCAATCATGTTTTCAACAAAAAAAATCAACATAAAAAAATGTGTGAAAAAAAATGGTAAGAAGCCAACGCCTGTGAAAGGGAAACAGCACCAGTGTTATTGGGAAAACTGGCTGTGGATTCAATGCTGCTTTTAGCTCCCTCTGGGCCCCACCAGTTCTGCCTCCTCCTGGACCGCTCTGCTGAGCTGCTCTTGTTCTCAGCCAGTGGTTCTCAACCAGGGGTACACGTACCCCTGGGGGTACGCAGAGATCTTCCAGGGGGTACATCAACTCATCCAGAGATTTGCCTAGTTTTACAGCAGGATACATAAAAAGCAAGAGCAAAGTCAGTACAAACGAAAAATTGTTTATGCTGCTCTATGAACTGAAATGTAAGTACAATATTTATATTCCAATTGATTTATTTTATAATTAGATGGTAAAAATGAGAACGTATTAGTGCAACTGTGACACTTGTATTTTTATGTCTGATTTTGTAAGCAAGTAGTTATTAAGTGAGGTAAAACTTGGGGGTACAAGGGACAAATCCGACTCCTGAAAGGGGTACAGGAGTCTGGAAAGGTTCAGAGCCACTGTTAAGCAATGAGAGGCAGCAGCTACCCAGAGATAACACGAGGAGGGGTCAGGGCTGGCTGATAAAAGCCTCTCACAGGGGCTGAGGGAGAGGCAGGAGGCTGGATATACCCTGTGAATGAAGAGCTTAACCAATCCTCTGGCTGGGTCAGGGTGAGGGCTGGGGCGGATGCTCAGTGGGAGGAAGAACTTGGGTTCATTTGGGAGTGAGGGGCTGAGTGCAGACTGGATTAACCCATCACTGGGCCCTAGGTGACCACAGGGTCGCAGCACCGCTCAGGTTTGGCTCGGCAGCCCCTCTGTCACGACAGGGAAGCAGCTGGGTCAAATTAGAGTGAGTGGCATTGTAATCTGGCACACAGGGTCACAGTGTTGCTGAGATTTGGGGACCCCGCAAATCTGGCACTGACTGTGGGCAGATGCCCAGGAGAGGGTGGTGCTGGGCACTCATAAGAGCATAAGAACGGCCATACTGGGTCAGACCAAAGGTCCATCCAGCCCAGTATCCTGTCTTCCGACAGTGGCCAATGCCAGGTGTCCCAGAGGGAATGAACATAGAATCACAGAATCATAGAAGATTAGGGTTGGAAGAGACCTCAGGAGGTCATCTAGTCCAACCCCCTGCTCAAAGCAGGACCAATTCCCAACTAAATCATCCCAGCCAGGGCTTTGTCAAGCCGGGCCTTAAAAACCTCTAAGGAAGGAGATTCCACCACCTCCCTAGGTAACCCATTCCAGTGCTTCACCACCCTCCTAGTGAAATAGTTTTTCCTAATATCCAACTGTAGCAGGATGAACACCCACTCCAGCCCTGAAGGGGTTGGAAAAGCCCTGCAGAGGGCTGGGGCTGTGAAAGGGAGCAAAACCCTGGCTGATTGGGGGAAATGGCTGCAGCTGGGGCCATGCCCCAAACCAAGCAACTGGGCCTTATAAGAAGGCCAGGGAAGCCACAGGGAGTAGTCTCTCTCTAGCTGTAGAGGGAGATGGGCCTGGCTGCAGGGAGCTAGAGACAGAGTACCTGAGTGAAGCAGGGCTGGGGACAAGCTGGGTAGCTCCAGCCTGGAAAGCCCCAGGCTGCGGCCTAGTATTAGGCCAAGGGGTACTGGGGGTTGCAGAGGGTAGCCCAGGGGTAGGCCAAGGCAGCAGGTCCAAAACCCCTTTGCCTGTGATGAGTGGCTGACACTGCAATCTGCCCCAGTGAATGGGGCTAGATGGAGACTGGGCAGTAGCCAAGACTGAGGCAAAGTGGGGGTAGTGGGTGGGGGTTCCCCTGGGAGGGGGAGACCCAGAACTGTGGGGGTAGTGCCAGGGGGCAGCACCCCAGGTAAAAGGTCACTGGGGTCCAGGGAGGGACACTGGCCTACAGAGGGTGCTCCAGGATGCTGGAAGGGCTAATTCCCGGAAGTAACCAGCTGGAGGCGCCGCAGGGGTGAGTCTGCTCCTCTACACCAACCTAGACCTCCCCCACTGCAGCTTGAGACCATTGCTCCTTGTTCTGTCATCTGCCACCACTGAGAACAGCCGAGCTCCATCCTCTTTGGATCCCCCCTTCAGGTAGTTGAAAGCAGCTATCAAATCCCCCCTCATTCTTCTCTTCTGCAGACTAAACAATCCCAGTTCCCTCAGCCTCTCCTCGTAAGTCATGTGCCCCAGCCCCCTGATCATTTTCATTGCCCTCCGCCGGACTCTCTCCAATTTGTCCACATCCTTTCTGTAGTGGGGGTCCAAAACTGGAAGCAATATTCCAAATGTGGCCTCACCAGTGTCGAATAGAGGGGAATAATCACTTCCCTTGATCTGCTGGCAATGTTCCCACTAGTGCAGCCCATCACTGTAATCCCCAGGTCCTTTTCTGCAGAATTGCTGCTTAGCCAGTCGGTCAGAACAGGGAATCATCAAGTGATCCATCGCCTGTTGCCCATTCCCAGCTTCTGGCAAACAGAGGCTATGGACACCACCCCTGCCCATTGTGGCTAATAGCCATGGATGGACCTATCCTCCGTGAATTTATCTAGTTCTTTTTTGAACCCTAGCTTGATAACCCACTAGGTGGGACTTATGGGCTCCTTCACCTCCTTCGGGCTCATCATGTTGCAAAAACCCTTCAGCTCCTGATGTGACACCCCTCAGTCACACTCGGTCCCCGGCATGGGAGGGATCCTGACACGTTGTCTCCTGGCACTGGCAGTGAGCAAGGCTAAGTCAGTCTCAATCCTCTTTCAAACACCGTTTCAAAAATAGCAGCTGCTTAGCCTGGGGACACAACCCTCCCCCCTCACCTGCTAATCCCTGAATTCCTACCTAGAGTCGGATTTGATGGCAAAACAACACTGGGTAAATCTGTGCTGACTAGGAGCACAGCCTGGGGGCTGGGCCGTGTCCATTTATTCAGATGCCTGCTCTGCACAAGCAGGAACACCATGTGCTAAGCCAGCCGCAGGCTCCTTTCAGGGATGCAAAATACACTCCAAGAGCAGGAGAGTGGATAATACACGGCGTTTAAATGCACGGCAACAACCAGTGAAGGTTCTTAACATCAATATTCCAGCTCAGACCTTCAGTTAATGGCGGCTCCAACGTGTCTCGACTCCCTGCGCACGTTCTGGGGCAGAGCGCCGTTTGCTCGTGGAATGTGCAGCCACGCGGTAGTGCTGCCATTCCGGTGTAATGGAATATTTGTGCAAACTGCCTTCCCTGGCCATTTCCCTGCTGGCTGGGTGTTTGGTAGGTGGATTACATTGCTCCCGGGGTTCCCCTGCACTGTAAGCTACCCAAATCCCTGCACCGAACCTGTCAGGGGTGGGGGGGGGGCAGTTGTGGGGGAACTGATGTAATTATGTTGTATCAACCAGGCAAGGTATTAACAAACTTCAACAGAACTTTATTTACAGTGCAAGTCTCTTCTCCAAGCTGTAGCTGCACCCTCTGTAACTCTCCCAGCCTCCTCAACTCCTCCCCCCCTCCTTCCTGTCCTTTGAGACTCCCAACAGCCAGTGCTCCCAGTTCTAATAATCACATGCAGCATCTAAACACCACAAATTATTACAGCTGCAGGGCTGTGGCAAACCAGCCCTCCAAGATATACCAGGTGAGGCAGGCGCTTCAAACACTAAGCACTCTGGGCACTAACTCTGGGGAGCCCTACAATGACTCCGACAGGGGCTAAATGAAGAGGTTTTTACCTGGGGCTGGCAGAGAGGGGAAGCTGCAAATACCCTCAGTGCAATGGCTTCAATAGCTGCAATTTAATATAAAACAATAATGGTTCCTCGCTGGGCCCTGGGGAGGGCAGTGCACCAGGTTAAGGCTCCTGAGGCCTAATTCCTCAGATGTCTCTTCAGGGGGTTGGACTAGATGACCTCCTGAGGTCCCTTCCAACCCTGAGATTCTATGAGTCAGTCCAGAGTCCACTAGAGACAAACAAGAGTTTCTAGGTTTTCAGGCCTGGATCAGTTAGTGGGGTGTCTCCTTGGGGGTCCTCTGCCCTGGTTACCTGTCCCACTTCTGATGCTTCCCCACAAGTTCTGCACAGGGTGGATCCTACAGTTCTGCATCGTCCAGCCATCACATCCTGTTCACACCCACATCTGCCCTGATGTCCTGCTATCACACCCTGTTCACATGTGGGTCTGCACAGATGTCCAGTTGTCACATCCAGGTCTGCACGGATGTCCAGTTGTCCCACCCCATTCACACCCACATCTGCCCTGAAGCCAAGCCATCACACCCTATTCACACCTGTGTCTGCACTGATACCCAGCTGTCACACCCTTTTTTCATGTGTTTCCCTGGCTTCTGCTGTAGCTGGCTCTGGACACAGCTCTCTGGCAGTTTTCCCTGCTTTTCTAGGCATGCTATGCAGCTGCCACTTCCCCAAGCAAATTTGCCCTCTGCCCCCACCTTTGAGAAGGCCCCAAACTGAGTGGCACTGTGACCTGACACACGAAATCACAGAGCCACTCAGGTTTGCCTGGTGGCCCCTTCGTCATGTGGCAACGCCCAGAGCAGGAAGCCGGATGAAGCCCAGCAGGCCAGGAAGGGATGCTGTGGGGTGAGTGCGGGCTGGGCTTGCTCCCCAGTCCCCTGGTCTTCTCTCAGCAGTAATTTTTTTTGGAAGCGGGGGGTGGGGGCTCAGTTTCAGATTTTGCCCCTGGCCCCCCATAAACATCTGTGCAGCCCAGCCAAGCACCAGGGTCATTCCTGGGTCAGGGTTTTTCCATTGAGTTTCTGCCCCATCTGCCTATTGGCAGGGGAATGGGGTACATAATATAATTGGGTACCATAATATAATTAAATTTAACATCCCTGTGGCGGGAAAAACACCACAGCAGCCCAACACTGTAGCTTTTAACTTCAGAAAGGGGGACTACACAAAAATGAGGAAGTTAGTTAAACAGAAATTAAAAAGGTTTCAGAGTAGCAGCCGTGTTAGTCTGTATCCGCAAAAAGAACAGGAGTACTGGTGGCACCTTAGAGACTAACACATTTATTTGAGCATAAGCTTTCATGGGCTACAGCCCACTTCTTAAATACTCCTGTTCTTTTTGAGAAATTAAAAGTTCAGCACCAAAAGTGAAATCCCTGCAAGCTGCCTGGAAACTTTTTAAAGACACCATAACAGAGGTGCAACTTAAATGTATACCCCACATTAAAAAACATAGAAAAAGAATTTTAAAAGTGCCACCGTAGCTAAACAAAGTAAAAGAAGCAGTGAGAAGCAAAAAGGCATCCTTTAAAAAGTAGAAGTTAAATCCTAATGAGGAAAATAGAAAGGAGCATAGACTCTGGCAAATGAAGTGTAAAAATGTAATTAGGAAGGCCAAAAAAGAATTTGAAGAACAGCTAGCCAAAGACTCAAAAAGTAATAGCAAAAATTTTTTTAAGTACATCAGAAGCAGGAAGCCTGTTAAACAACCAGTGGGGCCACTAAACACTCGAGATGCTAAAGGAGCACTCAAGGACGATAAGGCCATTGCGGAGAAACTAAATGAATTCTTTGCATCAGTCTTCACTGTTGAGGATGTGAGGGAGATTCCCACACCTGAGCCATTCTTTTTGGGTGACACATCTGAGGAACTGTCCCAAATTGAGGTGTCATGAGAGGAAGCTTTGGAACAAATTGATAAACTAAAGAGTAATAAGTCACCAGAACCAGATGGTATTCACCCAAGAGTTCTGAAGGAACTCAAATGTGAAATTGCAGAACTACTAACTATGGTATGTAACCTATCATTTAAATCAGCTTCTGTACCAAATGACTGGAGGATAGCTAATGTGACACCAATTCTTAAAAAGGGCTCTAGAGGTGATCCCAGCAATTACAGGGACCTGACTTCAGTACCAGGCAAACTGGTTGAAACTATAGTCAAGAACAAAATTGTCAGACACATAGATGAACATAAATTGTTGTGAAGAGTCAACATGGTTTTTGTAAAGGGAAATCATGCCTCACCAATCTGCTAGAATTCTTTGAGGGGGTCAACAAGCAAGTGGACAAGGGGATCCAGTGGACACAGTGTACTTAGGTTTTCAGAAAGCCTTTGACAAGGTCCCTCACCAAAGGCTCTTAAGCAAAGTAAGCAGTCATGGGATAAGAGGGAAGGTTCTCTCATGGATCAGCAACTGGTTAAAAGACAGGAAACAAAGGATAGAAATAAATGGTCCATTTTCAGAATGGAGAGAGGTTAATAGTGGTGTCCCCCAGGGGTCTGTACTGGGCCCAGTCCTATTTAACATATTCATAAATGATCTGGAAAAAGGGGTAAACAGTGAGGTGGCAAAATTTGCAGATGATACAAAGCTACTCAAGATAGTTAAGTCCCAGGCAGACTGTGAAGAGCTACAAAAGGATCTCTCAAAACTGGGTGACTGGGCAACAAAATGGCAGATGAAATTTAATGTTGATAAATGCAAAGTAATGCACATTGGAAAACATAATCCCAACTATACATATACAATGGTGGGGTCTAAATTAGCTGCTACCACTCAAGAAAGAGATGTTGGAGTCATTGTGGATAGTTCTCTGAAAACATCCACTCAATGTTCAGCAGCAGTCAAAAAAGTGAACAGATGTTGGGAATCATTAAGAAAGGGATAGATAATAAGACAAAAAATATATTGCCTCTAAATAAATCCATGGTACGCCCACATCTTGAATACTGTGTGCAGATGTGGTTGCCCCATTTCAAAAAAATATATATTGGAATTGGAAAGGGTTCAGAAAAGGGCAAAAAAAATGATTAGGGGTATGGAATGGCTTCTGTATGAGGAGAGATTAATAAGACTGGGACTTTTTAGCTTGGAAAAGATGACTAAGAGGGGATGTGATTGAGGTCTATAAAATCATGACTGGTGTGGAGAAAGTAAATAAGGAAGTGTTATTTACTCCTTCTCATAACACAAGAACTAGGGGTCACCAAATGAAATTAATAGGCAGGTGGTTTAAAACAAACAAAAGGAAGTATTTCTTCACACAATGCACAGTCAACCTGTGGAACTCTTTGCCAGAGGATGTTGTGAAGGCCAAGGCTATAATAGGGTTCGAAAAAGAACTAGATTAATTAATGGAGGACAGGTCCATCAATGGCTATTAGCCAAGATGGGCAGGGATGGTGTCCCTAACCTGTGTGTGCCAGAAGCTGAGAATGAGTGACAGGGAGTGGATCGCTTGATGATTCCCTGTTCTGTTCATTCCCTCTGGGCACTTGACATTGGCCACTGTCGGCAGATAGGATACTGGGCTAGATGTACCTTTGGTTTGACCCAGTATGGCCGTTCTTATGTAGATGTGGGTCCACCTTGGAGGGTCCCAGGTCCTTGGGGAACGGGTTGGTGGGAATGGTAGGTTGCTGCAGGTTCATCACATTGATTTTGATCCCCACTGTGGTGACTTTGGGCACTTGTTCAACCCCTTTGAAATTCATAATAATATTGTAGAGTTTGGTCCTTTGATCTCCCCATGCCAACCCCCCAACATGTAGGTGGTAATTGGGGTTGCCAGCGCGCCCAAATTTACTAAGGCAATATTGGCCTCTGCTGCAGGATCCCACCCCCTGTCCATAAATTAATTCTGTCCCTTCACACGCACCCCATCCGTTCTGTCTCCGAGCCCCAGGCTAGTTCTGTGCCCCCCCCCTCCTGCCGTTCCTGGGGTTTTTCCCTCTCCTGAGTTTTGGTGTTTTAATCTTTGGAGTTGGCCTTGCAGAGTCAGGCACTTGTGAAATCCCTTGGAGGGCAAAGGTCATTCCCTGTGTGATCCACCCCCATGCAGTGTAGCAATGTCCCACATTTGGGCAGTCACTGCCCCTGCTCCGGGAGGAGCTAGCAAAGGGGGTTTTATAGCTCAGGTAGTAGAAGAAGCTCAGCCTTCAAAGTCCAGGGGTTGTAGGTTTGATCTCTGCTCCCTGGGGTAAACTTTGCAGCACAAATTAATCTCCCCCCCCGGGGTTGGGTACTAGCGCATAACACGATAGATTCAGGGCAGATCTATTCTGTCTCCTCCTTAGGAAGCCACTCCTCACTGCTGGGACACTGGGAACCTTCCCCGGTATATTTCATTCAGCAAATGGTTTGTGCCCTTGAAGAAAGGGGGAGATTTGATCTACATAGCACAAGCAGCATAGCGCTGCATTAAGGGCTAGACTGAGCCAGAGAGGGTGGGAGCCCAGAGTGTCTGGTTACTCAGTCACAACTCCTTCCCTGCTCCCCCTTTGGCTCTGCGGAGAGTAAACTACTGCGGTCCTAAAAGGAAGCAGCTTATTTGCCCCTTCACACCAGCTCTGCTCCACTGGCCAGTGAATTAGGGGGAGGGGGGAAAGGCTGAGCATTCCCTCTCCTCCCCCGCCCCCACCTGTGGCAGAGGGCGAGTGAGCAGCAGGTATTTCCCCTCAGTGTCACCAGCCTCAAAACTCACAAGTCAGACCTCCCCAATCACGAGATTCTCCTCAAAATCATGAGATTTTTTTTTTAATGATAAATTCTGGGTTCCTTTATTTGCCTTCTGGGAGGTGAGACTTTAGGGTTGGCATTATCAAGGTTTTAACTTAGCTACAAGCTGAGATTCTCGTGTAATCACCACGTACCCAGAGCTGGCACTTTAAGAAAAACACCATTTGTCAGGAAGCATGCAGTAAAATTGTGAGCATTGGGAACCCTTAGCTCCCTGCACGGCTGTGGTGGAGTGAGCAAAAACTGGCCCTATATGTGGCTAGAGAGAGCCTGGTACCCATCTGCTGAGCAGTGAGTAGCCACTGCGAGGAAAGGTACTACCTCATGTACAGGTGGCCAAACTGGGCCCATAGAAAATATCCCAAACCCTGGTAAATCTTACTGATTTTTCTGCTGATCAGAATCAGGAGATCTCTGCTGAGAGATGTAGTCTGTGGCCAACAGCAATGGCTTTATGGCAAACTCTGATTTATCGTTTGTATTTTTTTCTTATATAGCTGTTGTTTTGTTCAATAAAAATTAAAGAAAAGGAAACACCAAACCAATGTTCTTTACACTTAGCATGAGGTTTATTCCCTGATGGGGCCCATAACCAGGGCCGGCTCCAGCCACCAGCACAGGAAGCAGGTTCTTGGGGCGGCCAAGGGGAAGGGGCGGCACGTCCAGGTCTTCGGCGGCAATTCGGTGGCGGGTCCCTCTTGGAGGGAAGGACCGGCCGCCGAAGAATGAAGTGGCGCGGTAGAGCTGCCGCCGAAGTGCCGCCAATCACGGCTTTTTTTTTTCCCTTCGCCGCCTGGGGCGGCAAAAAAGGTGGAGCCGGCCCTGCCCATAACTCAACAGGTTTGTGGTTTCTAGCTGGAGTAGTTTTGGCATTATAAGTGTGTGAACTTTCTGAGTTACTCACTAACGCTTCAAGGTTTGGCCATTATAGAAAATCTCCTCCCGCACAAGGAAGATGCAGGGAAGTGTGCAGCTGAGCGCCCTCACCCCCCGCTACATCAGGACAGCTTAGTCTGCACAACCAAGAGTTTAAATTACAAGCACCACCCTACACTGGGCCATGAGCAGCCACCCACAGACACACCTGCACCCAGACAGAGCACTGGACTCTTGCACCAAAAGAAGAGATCTGCCCACGAATGCAGCAGGTACCTTGTAAAACATTCAGCCCAGGGTCCATAGAAGGCAGACTATGAAGGGAATCTATGTTCGAATTTGCAAAATCTCTCATGACCAATGTCTGCAAACAGCTTCCCCTGGCTAATCTAAAGACAGTACTGGCTCTGCCAACCCGCTCTCCCTGGTACAGCACGGAGACATTTGCCAGTGAATATGATACACTGTCCTATTCTGTTTTATTGGATGAACATTCCTGCTGATACAGTCTCGGGCTCAGCCCTCCAGCAGACAGATTTCCCAGGAGCCAACAGAGTAGCCGCGTGAGAACGGCCCCCCCAAAAGCGAGTTTGCCGAAGAGATCAGCAGGCACCACCGCTGCCCCCACCAGCATAGGCGGTGGGTATCATAGGCTGGGGGAGGCTCAGCCTCCCCAACCATCCAGACATGGCCCCGCCCACACTGCACCCCCTCCTACTTCCCGCTCTGCGGCTCTTCCCCTGTGCCATGGCCCAGGCTTGGCGCTCCAATTGTAAAAGCTTCTTTGAGGAAGAGACACGATTTCCTAGTGGTGTCCATTGGGTTCTGCCTGGGGCACGAGAGCTAGAAAAGACCTTTGATGTCCCATCAGCCCCTGGGGCCCAGGGCAGAGCAGCCCTTGGCAGTATATCCTACCTGGCTTTGTCTCATCTAGTCAGGGCCGGCTCCAGGCACCAGCCGAGCAAGCTCATGCTTGGGGCGGCAGATTCCAAGGGGCAGCATTCCAGCCGCCTTTTCTTTTTGGTTTGCCGCTCCGGCCGCCCTGTAGGGGGCGGTGGCGTGGAGGAGGGGAGCGCCCGGCAGGCGGCGCGGTGGTCGGGGCCGCGTGGTGAGCGCCCCCGCTGAAGCCCTGGCTGCCCCCCTGCTCTCTCTCTCTGCCCCGCTCCCTCCTCCTCCCCCCCGCTAGACCGGGCGTGCACTCTGCTGCACGTCTGCAGCACAGGGAGTCCCCCTGCACCCTGGCTCGGCCGCCCCGCGGGGGTTTTTTTTTTTTTTTTTGCTTGGGGCGGCAAAAAAGCCAGAGCCGGCCCTGCATCTAGTTGTGTCAGCAGCAGTGGAGCTTCCACGCTTTCCTGGGGGTGACCAGGTCTCAGCCTGACACATCTGACTGCTGGGGAATGTGCCTCCATTCAGCCTAATTGTGCCCCACTCCCTCCAGGGGTCACATTAATTCCCTGCTTCCTCTCATGGCTTGGAGCGCATTCTCAGGCCCTACCCAACTCCCTGAGCCAAGCCAGGCAGCTTCAGCTGTGCCCCACATTCCATCCCTCCAGCCCCTGGGTCCTTTTTGTTGCTCTTCTCTGAGCTCCTGCCCCATTGACAGTCTGTCCCTGGGACTGTGCTGTCCAGGAATGAGCGTGACATTCCAGGCAGGTCACAGCAGAAGCTCGGTCCCCTCCCTGCTTCTTCTCTACAAATGGCCTGGACAGTTTTGCAGCCGTATCGCATTGCAAACGCCAGCCTAACCTGCTGCTCTCACTCACTCGTTCCTACATCCCAGGGTCTCCCTCACAGCGAATGTGCATGTTCCCTGGAGGTGAAGTGGCCAGGCCAAGGAAGTAGGTGGACAATTCCAGGAAGCCTACTTGGGCAAGGGGGCTGAGTGTCTAGCCTACCCAGATGGATGGCCTAGTTGTAGGGTGGAGTATCCATGTCGGATGGTCTAGCTGGGTGTGTGTGTCTAGGCTGGAGGTGGGGTAGCCAGGCTGGGAGGTCCGGTGACCGAGTTGATGGGGGGCTAGTCGGGTAGTCAGGTTGGGAGTTCTGTTACCCCGGGCGGGCTGGGTGGTGGGTGGGGTAGCCATGTTGGATGGCCCTGCTGGTGGGGGGGGGGGTGTCTAGGCGGGAGGTCAGGTGGCCTGGTGGGTGCTCGAGTAGCCCAGTCATGTGACCCACAGGGTGGCCCATTCAGTCGTGAACATAGGCGTCACCACTGCAGCACTCAGCCAACTTCTTCAGGGCTCGCTCCTTAAAGCGAATCTTCTTGGTGAACTTGAGTGTGAGGCTGGTCTCGTTCTCATGGGCTTTCAGCTTGGCGTAGTAATCGGAGAACTTGTTGTAGAGGATGGAGATGGGCATCCCGTTGAGAATGATGCCGAAGGAGATGCACCCGAACGCCACCATCCTGCCCAGCACCGTGTCAGGCACCGTGTCTCCATAGCCCACTGTGGACAGACTGACCTGGAAGGGGGTTGAGAGAGGGAAATGATCAACCCCCCTGAGCTCACATCCCAGCAAGCTCCTCTGGGACTGCTCAGCTTCTGAGCCAGGCCCCACCACTGAGAAACTCACCCCATCCCCCCTCCCCCAGCCTGATCCTGCGTCCTGCACCTGACAGCTGAGGCACAGCCCTCAGGGTCCTTTCCCCCCACTCACCCAAGCTGGGCACCACTCCAGGTGGCACCCCTAGGCCCAACCCTGCAACCAGCTTGAGGGTCTGCCTCACCCTGTCACCCCTCCCCCCAGCTTGCCTGTCTCTCACCCTCACACACTATCCCATGTCACCCTTATCCCCACTACCTGGGCACCAGACCATGTTCTCTCTCAGCCCCGGGGGTCCAGGCATCAACCCATGTGTCACCCCCTCTGCCCTCAAAGCTACTCACCAATCCATGAGTTCCCCTTCTCTGACCCAAATTCCTGGGAAAGTCTTCAATGAAGAGTTAGGTGGGCTCTTACCTGGATGCTGTCCCTAACCCGCTCCTCTCCGCACACAAACCCCTCACCCTCAGGCTAGCTGGGACACTCAGGCTGGTAACCTGCCCACATTGCAAAGAGGATAATGGCTAAATCCCTCGAGTGCTGATAGTTATAGAATCAGGGGCCTCAAGGGGTCATCTAGTCCATCCCCCTGCGCTGAGGCAGCATTGAGTAAACCTAGACCATCCCTGACAGGTGTCTGTCCAGCCTGTTCTTAAAACCCTCCAGTGACGGGGATTCCACACCCTCCCTTCTTAACCTGGTCCAGTGCTTAATTACCCTGAGAGGTAGCAAGTTTTTCCGAATTTCCAACCTAGAGCTCCCTGGCTGTAAACCAAGCCAAATCCTCTTGTCCTTCTCTCGGTGAATATGAAGAACAATTGCTCACTATGCTCTTTATCACAACTGTGACAGGTATGGCAATTTCCTGCTTATCCTTGGGAGACATTATCCACTTAAGTTTAAGTATGTTTGGGGTCCATTGTATTAACTGAATGGCTTTGTTTTAGGATGGGCCTGGATTGGATGTAATCTCTCTAGGGGGAGACGTGACAGATGTGAGACTTAGGAGTTCAAAGGACTATACTGAAAATGTGCCAGGCATGAATGGACTTAGCCATGTCCTAAGGAAAGGGTGATTATTGTTGTTACCTGTTCCTGGAGACTGAAGCTCAAAGGCCGAGCTGTGTAAAGAAATGGCTGAACTGCCTAGCCGGTGCTCTGGTTCTGAATCCGAGACAGTTATGAAATTGTAACCATGGGGAAAACTCAGCCGTGGGGTTTGAAGTACTGACTCCCACCAGAGCCCACGTTTGGAGTTGGGGGATGATCTCTCGTAAGCTTTTCAGGATGCGTGTAAGTTCTTCTACTGTTTTTAATGTGTTTTCTCTGTAATGCTTTCACCATAAGAATAAAGGTGCTTGCTTAGAAAGAGCTGTGTGGTAACTTGTGACTGCAGGCAAAACACTGGTCATAGCCTCTGGAGAGAAAGCAAAGCACAGTCTGGCTTGCTGGGGATATCACAATGTAGGCAGGGAACTGTGTAGCCTGGAAATACCCCAGTCAGGAGGGAGTGAGATGTGGGTCTCCTCCCAAGAGAGGTGATGGCTGGGAGTCAAAAGCCTAAGAGTAGAAGACCTTGAGGGACGAGTTGCCCTGAAACTGTGTAAACAACCTTTTACAGATGGGTGTGTGGCTGGTGCCTGAGCCAACCCCCACGGGGGGCAGGGAGGGAGCACCACCCAGCTGCACTCCTGGCCCCAGCTCTGTCGCTAGCTGCCGGCCCTGCACGCGGGGCTCCATTCCCGCCCCTGTCCCCAGCTGTGACCCCAGCCTCGGCTCCCTTATCCCAGTCCAGGTCCCCCCCTCTCCTGGAGCTGCAGCCCCACTCCCGTTCCTGGGGGGTGGGCAGGGACAGGGATAACGGGGGAGCATGGGGTAGAAAGGTTGGGGGACCACTGGAGTACAGTGACAGGCCCGCAGACAAGCGAGCCTTTGAAATGGAATGAGCCATTGTAAGACATCGAAAGGACATAGACTTTGTTGACTGCCCTCCCCACTCACATGAAGAGGAGTCAGGCACCAACACTTGTTCTATCACTTTGGACGCGGGGGAGAAGCAATAAAAATTCCTGACAAGGAGAAACTGAATTCCTATGCTGCTTGTACTCTGAGGGGCAAGATTTCTAAGCATAAGCAAGGAGTCCCCACCTGTTTTGTCTGGATTAGCCCCAAAGGATACAGAGTCTGCTTACTACAGAAATTTCTAGTAATTTGAAAACTTCTGAAACCTGCCTGTATCTCATTTGGGTGTGTATGCTGACCTGCTTTAACCTTGCAAATAACTCTCGTTTCTTTTTCCTAGTTAATAAACTTTTAGTTAGTTTGTTCTTCTTTCGGTCTAG
The DNA here is from genome assembly GCF_002925995.2 of Terrapene triunguis. Classification (NCBI taxonomy): domain Eukaryota; kingdom Metazoa; phylum Chordata; order Testudines; family Emydidae; genus Terrapene; species Terrapene triunguis. Next base: position 107,486 of record NW_020665013.1, read on the forward strand.
CTCTGTGTAGCTCAAAAGCGTGTCTCTCTCCCCAACAGAAGTTGGTCCAATAAAAGATAATACCTCAGCCACCTTGGCTCTGTAATAGCTTGGGACCAACATGGCTACAACAACACTCCCCTTTTTAGCTTCTGTCCTGCAGATGTCTAAACCCCAAGGGCTCGTCTACACGCAGGAAGGAGCTCCATGTGTAGACGCTTATTCTGGAATGAACTAACACAGTTATTGCACTTTACATCAACGCTCCACCTTAATCAGAAACAACTTTCAAGTGTAGCCAAGCCCTTAACTGCCCAAATCAGGTGAGTGGTGACAAAGGTTTATTTCAAAAGCTTCTAGGAGACATGGGGTTGATTCCCACCCACCCATCTCCCTCCCCTTGTGTCGATGCTCATGCCAGTGAAAGGTGCGTGACAGATGCCTCCAGATCAGGAGGGCAGAGTTTCACACCCACTGTGCCCTGGAGTAAAGAAATGGCTGCACAAAGCAATGGCAGGGCACTGGCAAACCAGGCCCCAGGAGATTGGTACAAAGTAGACGTGCTTCAGATAAAGTAACTCACTGGGGGTCTTCAAGGCTACTGGTGAGGTCACAAAATTACTATTTTCCCACCAACCAAGATGGTGTTTGAATGACAGGAAACAAACCAATGACGGGAAAGGAACATAAATAGAATCACTGACTCAGTGTTTTGATTGTGCAGTTTGGATGTGGTGAGATTGCTGCCACCTAAACATTTCTAGACATGGATTTTCAGAGGGTCACTTGCTGAAGCTTGGCCTGAGGGGCTGGAGTGGACTTCCTGCTTCAGGACAAGGAGTGAGCTCTGTCATCCACTCCCCTGGTACCCAGAATGGACCATCATACTGCTGGGCCTCCACTCTCCTAACCCTCACAGATGTCCTGACCAGCCCAGCCCAGAGATTCAGATACCATCACTGCATGTGTCTGGTTAACTCCAGGGCTGTAAACCTGAGATTCCTGATCACACCCACTCACTGGCAGGGAATTTTCCCACCCCTGCCTCTTTCCTTCTGTCAAATCAGAATCTGGTTTAGTTGGCCAGGACAGCAGCACCTTTGACTGTGAGCCCATGGCCAGCTCTGCACATCCCTTTAGCCCAAACCTGGTAAAAATTTGCCAGCTCTGAGAGAGAATAGGAGCATGCTACTACATCTGTAATTCTCCCAGCAGCTGAGCTGAGCGTTCGTAACTTTTCTTTTTCCTTTGAGCTCTTGTCTTTGAAAGAGACAAGAGTGGACTTTAGCAACTCAGAATAATCTCTGACCCAAAGTGCATCCCCACAGGAACTTCCAATACCATCTAAAGAGAGCGGGAAGCTGTGGGCTCTCCCCTAGAAAAGCCACCACACTCCTGCAGGGAAGGGAATGAGGCAAACTATTGAAAGGAATGTCCTGCTTAACTCTTCAGTCTCCAGTGCTTTAACTGATTTCCTGCCTGCTGTCAGCAGGTTTTCAATGGTGCTCGTTGCATGGGAATCACTGGCCATAACTTGGTGTGACCCCCGTACCACACAAGGTTCTAGAAACACCCCACTGGACCTGAGATAATGTCTATCAATACAAGAGTCCTTCCCTAAGCCCCAGTCTGAGCCCCTCCTTCCCCACCCAAGCTCAGGCCAGAATACCCTCCATGATGAACCCAAGCTCAACCTGTGTCGCTCTCCCCCTGCACAAACCCAGGCCAATCTGTTTCCCCTTCGTAGACCCATGTGTTTGGGTTCTGAGCTGGGCATTTTCCCCTTAGGCCCTACAAGCCCAGGGCTGAGCCATGCATCTCCCTTCCCCTGCATGAGCCCCAGACACATCCATGTACCTTCCTCAGTCCCCAGGATCCTGATCTGTGCATCCCCCTTATACCTAGGCCGCAATCTGACTTGTGTGCCCCTCCCCCCATGACCCCTGGCCCAAACCCCTTCACAGTTGATCTCCATGCCCTCCGTCCCCTGTCACCGGCTCTGACGTTGATCCGGGTGTACCCTCCCCCTCCTTCTGGTGGCCCCAGACACAGCTCTCCTCTCCAGCATGATCCCAGGCACTGCTGCATGTGTCCCTCTTGCCCCATCCCTCCTGCTGTACGCTATGCGGGAACTCCCTTCCCTGTGTCCTAGGGACTGGGAGCCATGAGTACCAGCCACAGATGCTCACTGTCCCTGGATCCTGAGGGTTTAGCACCCTACCCCAATAACTAGACGTGGTGCTCTGCATGTTCCCAGTGCTGCATGGATGGTCCTGGTGCCTGGGCCATGAGTGTCCTGCGCTCCCTGGCACAAGGCTCTCAGTTCCTGGTTCACATCGGCCTGGTTAGACACTAGCCCTGCCAGGGTTTGGTTCTCAGCTACAGCTCCTCACTATCCTCGAGTTCTCTGAACTGCTGTGCCACAGAGCCTGTCCCCACCTTGGCATCCCTTACACCATGGCCAGTGTCCTATGCTGTGAGGCAGGAGCCCCCAAGCCTGGTGTCTGACTCCCTGATGCCAGGCTTGTTTCGGGACCCAGGCAGCTTTCCAAGGGGCTCCCTGTGCTTCACTGCCATACTCCCAGTCGCCAACTTCCCCCTCCAGAGTCAGCAGGGGCCTGGGCAGCCTCTGAATTCAGGCCTGAGCCAAGCAGTTACTGCTTACATTGGGGGAGACTCCTGGCCAACAGAGGTGGGGAATGTTCCTATAGCACTTAGCTCAGTCCCAGCAGATTCAGTTGCCCATGTGTACCCCACCCACACATTTCCCTTTACGTGGGGTGACTGCATCTTACCGCTGCCCACCACCAGGCATCAGGGATGCTGGTGAAGTTGGTGCCGGGGACATCATGTTCCACGGAGTGCATCAAAGCCGAGAAAGTGAAAACTCCCAGGGCGATGAAGAGGAGGAGGCAGCACACCTGCTGGTAGCACTGGCGCATGGTGAAGCCGAAGGCCCTCAGGCCAGTGGAGTGACGTGCCAGCTTGAGGATGCGAAAAATCCGCATGAGTTTGATGAGTTTCAGGACTTTCCCCAGCTTGCCCACACTCTCCATTTTGTGCCGCTCCTCGTGGTAAAGTGCATCCCCTTCATCCAGGTGCTCAAAGAGAATCTGGATGTAGAAGGGCAGGATGGCCACCAGGTCAATGGCATTGAACGCTGCCCGCAGAAACTTCGGAAAGGTGGCCGTGGATATGAGCCGCATGAGGTACTCGGAGGTGAAGAAGATGGCACAGATGGTCTCCAGCTGCTCCATGAATGCCTTCCCAGTTTTGTGCTGCATCTCCTCCACTGTGCTGAGCGTCATGCCCACAATGGAGATCAACACAAAGAAGCTGGACATGACAGCGATGATCTTAGCAGGGATGGAGGAGTAGGGTTTCTCAATGAGGTTCCAGACAGCTTTCCGGAACCCCCCCAGACACTTGCCCTCAAAGTTCTCCTCCCGCTCCATGGGCTCTAGCTCCGCCTCCAGCTCCCGCTGTATTTTCAGGTACTCTTTGAGCTCGTCTTGCTTTTCCTCAAACAGGATCCGGCAGCACTGCTGGGAATATTTCAGGTGGATACCCCAGTACTCAATTTCCTCCACAAAGTTTGTGGGGCACAGCTCATCCATGATCCACAGGACCCCGCTGCGGTAAAAGTGGAAGATGTAATGGAAGATTAAAGGGTCTCGGTCGAAGAAGTACTCATTCCTCTGCACCGAGTAGTCATCACAAAGTTTCAGCTTCTTCATGGGGTCCGTGGAGATGGCCAGCTTCCCGATTCTGGTGATGGGGTAACGGGCAGCCATTTTGTAAGCGATCTGGAAAGATTTGCCCCCAACGTTGATGTTGAGGAAGCATCTGCTCCGTCGGGGAGGAGCCTTGCTTTTCTCCTGGTTCCTCTCAGTCACATTGTGCATGGAGCTCCACTGCTTCACCACACTGTCTTGTGCAAACGGGAAGAAGACCTCTTCTTCCTCTGGAGTCCGACAACACCCATGGTGGTCCCCGATTTTCAGATTGGCAGAGAGGCTTGCGCGCCTCTTCCCCAGTTGCCTCATGGTACCTGGCATTTCACATCAGAGATCCCAAAAATGACAGCCTGAGGGTTGACAGCTTTGATTTCATGGTAATGCTTCCATTAGGTGCGTGCTGACTAAGAAAAGCTCCCTATACTTGTAAAGAGGCTATCAAGAGCACCCCACCTTCAGCCTCCACGGGCACAAGCTGCATCAGCGCTTCATGTGCTGATCCCCTGCCGTGCTGGGCTGACAAAGCTGATTGCTTATCAGACTGAGCAACTGGGCTTATACTGCGGAGGCCGGAGACAGCTAAGTTCTAGAGCCTTAAGACAATAATAAGATTGACGTTTTAACCCTTTATATAAGGAACTATTTCCATACAAGCATTTCTTTCATTCTTTTCCTTGTTGCCTCCATTTTAGCTGGTTGTTCCTACCACAAACTAGCCCACTTTCAGGTCGGGAGACAACCATTTATCATTTGTTTCTGAACCTAATTGAAGGGCACATGGCCTGTCTCATGGTCATTTAACTCCTGCCACTGTCTCAAATGCCAAGGAGGCAACAGGAATAGAACTGTCTGGGAACTTCTACCAGCTTTAACCTCCACGGGCACCCCCAGCTGAGATACTGCTCAGAGATTTATTCATTCATCAAGCACCTGTGCTTTAAAGCAATCGCTACCGCTCCATTCTGTCATGACTTTTCTGTGTCACTGCAACAAGAGACACTGCAACACACAGACTAGGGATGGAAGAAACCTATTGGCTCCTAGCCCATTCCCAAGCCGGTCCAGGGCACTCCCTGTAGCGTCGCTCGATGCTTTGTACAGTCCAGTTATAAGCGATAGCGGGCTTCCACCACTTGTGTTAGGTTGGAATACCGGTGCTGACCTACTTTTCAGAGAGGCTTAATTAATTAATGTTTGTAAAGTGGAAAGGGCTAGATGCTAGAGAAAGACAATGCTCTATTACATATCCAGCCCTCCTCCTGTCTCTCACCCATTCCTGTGGCTCCTCTCTGAACACTATAAATTGTCTATCACTTTCTGGTAATGAAGTGCCCAGAGCTGCACAGAAGGACCTCCCTGCTCCATGACTTGATGCCTCTTTGCATGGAGCCTATTCTTTTGCTACTATAATGCACTACAGAACCCCTAGTTAGTGACTGTTCCAAGACCACCATGCTTTTTGGATTGAAGCAGCTGGGTCTAATAACTCTGTGCATTTGCCTACTTAGACTTCCTCTAGAGGCACGGTGCCATATTCAGAGGTGGCATGTTAGAGCCCCTTACACTGGCATAGAAACACGCCCTCCCCCCGCTTAAACCTACTTGCACCTACTCTATCAAAGTTGAAAGGAGTCCCAAGTTTGGTGTAACTTGCAAGCTAAGGAGTTAGAAGATGTTTAAGTTCCACTTCTTTACTAGCCCTAACTCTGCTTTAAATCACTTTTTCTTCTGGTAGCAGAGGACCTGCTGTGCTTCCCTATACCTTGTGCAGTCATTTACACCAATGTATACCATTCTGATTTGGTAGCATTTTATACCACTCTGCACCCTGTAAATGAAAACACACAGGGCAGAGCAATGGCGAACCAGAATTCAAGTCAGCCAACATTAGACTCCTATAAACATGTGTAAGATATAACACGAATTCGGATATAATGCAGTAAAGCAGTGCTCCGGGGGGGGGGGGGGGGGGGGGGCAGGGCTGCGCACTCCGGTGGATCAAAGCAAGTTTGATATAACGCGGTTTCACCTATAACATGGTAAGATTTTTGGCTCCCGAGGACAATGTTATATCAAGATAGAGGTGTATTGATTTCAATTATAACACAGAATACAAAGTGTACAGTGCTAACTTTATATTTATTTTTTATTACAAATATTCGCACTGTAAAAAACGAAAGAAATAGTATATTTCATTTCACCTAATACAAGTACTGTAGTGCAATCTCTTTATCATAAAAGTTGAACTTACAAATGTAGAATTGTGTACAAAAAATAACTGCATTCAAAAATAAAACAATGTGAAACTTTAGAACCTACAAGTCCACTCAGTCCTATTTCAGCCAATCACTCAGACAAACAAGTCTGGTTACAATTTGCAGGAGATAATGCTGCCCACGTCTTGTTTACAATGTCACCTGAAAGTGAGAACAGGCGTTCGCATGGCATGGTTGTAGCCGGCCTTGCAAGATATTTACGTGCCAGATGTGCTAAAGATTCATATGTCCCTTCATGCTTCAACCACCATTCCAGAATACATGCATCCATGCTGATGATGGGTTCTGCTCAATAACAATCCAAAGCAGAGCGGACCGACGCATGCTCATTTTCATCATCTGAGTCAGATGCCACCAGCAGGTTGATTTTCTTTTTTGGTGGTTCGGGTTCTGTAGTTTCCGCATTGGAATGTTGCTCTTTTAAGACTTCTGAAAGCATGCTCCACACCTTGTCCCTCTCCGATTTTGGAAGGCACTTCAGATTCTTAAACCTTGGGTTGAGTGTCGTAGTTATCTTTAGAAATCTCACACGGGTACCTTCTTTGTGTTTTGTCAAATCTGCTGTGAAAGTGTTCTTAAAACAAACATGTGCAAGATCATCATCCGAGACTGCTATGAAATATATGGCAGACTGTGGGTAAAACAGAACAGGAGACATACAATTCTCCCCCAATGAGTTCAGTCACAAATTTAATTAAAGCATTATTTTTTTAACGAGTATCATCAGCATAGACGCATCTCCTCTGGAATGGTAGCCGAAGCATGAGGGGGCATATGAATGTTTAGCATATCTGGCACGTAAATACCTTGCAGCGTGAATGCCTGTTCTCACTTTCAGGTGACATTGTAAATAAGAAGCAGGCAGCATTATCTCCTGTAAATGTAAACAAACTTGTTTGTCTTAGCAATTGGCTGAACAAGAAGTAGGACTGAGTAGATTTGTAGGCGCTAAAGTTTTACATTGTTTTGTTTTTGAGTGGTTATGTAACAAAAAAAAAAATCTACATTTGTAAATTACTTTCACGATAGAGATTGCATTACAGTACTTGTATGAGGTGAATTGAAAAATACTATTTCGTTTATCATTTTTACAGTGCAAATATTTGTAATAAAAAATAATATAAAGTGAGAACTATACACTTTGTATTCTGTGCTGTAATAGAAATCAATATATTTGAAAATGTAGAAAAATATCCAAAAATATTTAATAAATTTAAATTGGTATTCTATTGTTTAACAGTGCTATTAATTGCAATTAATTTTTTAATCGCAGTTAATTTTATGGAGTTAATCATGTGAGTCAACTGTGATTAATCGACAGCCCTACTGAAAATCTTTAAATTAAGATTGGATGTTTTTTTCAAAAGATCTGCTCTAGTTCAAACATGAATTAATGCAGGGAAGTTTTTTAGCTTGTACACCTCTACCCCGATATAACGCTGTCCTCTGGAGCCAAAAAAATCTTACCGCGTTATAGGTGAAACCGTGTTATATTGAACTTACTTTGATCCGCCGGAGTGCGCAGCCCCGCCCCCCCGAGTGCTGCTTTAACGCGTTATATCCAGATTTGTGTTATATCGGGTCGCGTTATATCCAGGTAGAGGTGTATTATGTCCGACTAGCTGATCACAATGGTCCTTTCTGGTTTTATAATCTATGAAAATCACAGACTAAATTCATAAAGATGGACCAGACCATTATGACTGACAATAAAAACTACCATAAGCAGTAACGATGCAGCACAGGTAAGTGCATGTAAGACTGTAGAAAAATCAGTATGTTGCACTGTTATCTGAGAGATGGCACATGATCACAACCAACAGACTGTATGGGAACAACAGAGACTCACAAGGGGGCAGAGCTAATGGTGCACTTTAACATAGGCATTTCCTCACTTTTGGATATTTAATTGTGCAGTCCTATTCCACAGATCGTAGCTTTTTGCATTTAATGCATGGAGTTGAAGTGGGAGCTTGATTAATATCCCTGATGTATCCAGTCAGTTACCAACTCCTGGCTGCACTTGAAGTTTCTCCACATCCCCCAAAATACCACGCTTCCTTTCCTTTGCTATAGTAAAGCATTCTCACAGGCCTAGGTCACACTGTCTCACTGACTGCAACCTCTTCCTCTCTACCATACCCAAGTCACTTCTTACCCCCCCCCAACAGGCAAAAGCCCCTTCACTGGCTACTGACCAGCCCCCCCTCGCCTCATTCTTCAAGTCTGAGCTGCTCTTTACCAGGATCACAGCCATGCACAATTGTGCCTCTGCCCAAAGCTCCAGCTGCATCTCCCCATTCCTTGTTTTGCTCCCTTTGCTTCAGCCAAGCCTCTCTGCTCCCTGTATTTCTCTTGGTCATTCTTGGCTTTGTGCTTTTTCCCATGTTGGGACTTGCATACAGAACTTACTTCTGCCAGCCTCTAGCTAAATCCTTCCTTAACTCCAGACTCCTGAGCAGCGATCAATGTTAACGCTCCAAACTAAGTGACATTGTCACATCCCCTGCCAAAAAAGCATTGTGCTGCATTTTGGACTCAGCCATCCTCTGTGTTTGGTATTGGAATGTTTCTGTCCATACACTTGTCTGTCTGTCTGTCTGAATGCTGAGCAGGGACTGAATCAATCATAATAATGGAAATGACCCTCAAAACAAAATCCAGGAAGCCACCAAAAGTTTTCTAAAGATCTTTAATTCCCCCATGGTCATTCAGCACCCACCCAGTTGCCAACTGTGGTTCTTTGTCCATTGTACAGGATGCAGCACAGAGCCCTCAGGGGTTCAGCCTCTCACTGGGAAGAGCCAAGATTCTAAATATGTCATACCTCTTACAAACTCTCTCATATTACGTATGCACATACACCCACTATACAAACCCCCAGGGAGTCCTGCCCTGGAGTGTATGCCCTGCAAGCAGAATCATCACCTTTAAGGCACCACATTCAGCCAACAGGGCAGCAAGCTTCTACCATATGTGTGCGTATTCAGCGAGCATCTGTGCAAAGAATATAATAGGTCTTGAATGTCAACAACGGATTAAAGGGACAAGACAGTGCTCGCCCTCCAACAGTTTCTACACTGGAACTGTTCCCTCTACAGTATTAGTGCTTTACACTTATTTACTAACAGTCCACGAAAAAATGTTGTACAGACCAAGATCTGAAATGGAGGCACATTGCAGCTACTAGCTGACCTTTGAGACCAAGACTACTCACAGGTAAAAGCGAAGAAGAGCAAAGCTGGCTCCAGATGTTTGTCAAAACTTAAAACATCTGCTAACAAACTCTTCTGACTGCACAGAGGATGCAACGTCCAGGGATTTCAGTGTCAAAGTGGAAACTCTGGGCCCAATCCTGCATTGAGTGCACTGGGAGTTGAGGGCACTCAGGCCCTGAATGCCCTGTGCTGTGCCTAGGGGCTGCTGCACCACCTGTGACCCAATGCAAAGCGAAGCATACAGGAGACTCTTCATTTTTCCATCTCCTTGACAGTTCTCCTGCAGTCAATGATGTTTTAAGAACTTCTGGTATGTGAAGTTTGAGCTCATGGCTTAGAAATATGAGCACTATCCTCGGGGATATAAATTATATACCCATGTCACTTTGAGCTCTGTCCCTCATAGGTGTGTAGAATGGAATGGCCTGCCTGGAACAGGAGCAAACAGCTATGCTTACAGGCAAGATTCAGCATGGTAGGAAGAGGTAGTTTTCAATGGACTCTTGGGTGGACATGGAAGGGAGAGCAGCCAAATGTACTGCAGAGGCTACATAGTGCACTGTCCAGAGCTATTCCAGCAAGAAGTATCTTGTGGAATAACCCACATTGGGGTGGGGGTGTTGTGTCTACAATGGGGGAAATGGATGACCCATTGTGACATTCCAAGCGTTTCCATCACATTCTTGTAGGGTTGATTTTAGAGCACGAGTGACGGTCATTTCTGATTCCCCATTGCCACTATAATCCCACAATCTAAACTCCCTGTGTCAAAGGAAGAGTCCTTGATTACTCCAGTGTGATTGTCACCCAATCAAACTCCAGAAAACTTGTCCCAGAAATTGTGCAATCAGCATTTGGAGGGAGTGTGATGAGGACACCGAATTGGGTCCCCATCTCACAGCACTGCAACTTCCTGCAAGATGAAGAAAAACCAAGACACCTGGTTATTTAATATCATAGAATATCAGGGTTGGAAGGGACCTCAGGAGGTCATCTAGTCCAACACCCTGCTCAAAGCAGGACCAATCCCCAGACAGATTTTTGCCCCAGATCCCTAAATGGCCCCCTCAAGGATTGAGCTCACAACCCTGGGTTTAGCAGGCCAATGCTCAAACCACTGAGCTATCCCTCCCCCACTGTGCCAAAGGCTTTTGTTTCATTTTATTTTGCAAAGCTTGTGGGGAAGCCATCCACTGTAAAAAGCTCCAAAATTAGCAGTCTCTTAGTGTCTAGGGACTCAGAGCTTCCTCTGGGTTCATCAAGCCCAATTATCTCCCCACTGCAACAAGCCAGTCATTGAAAGAGATGCCAGCAGTCTTCCCAACACAGAGAAGCTGGGTTTGTGTGTGGGGAGAGACTCCTTTCCTGTCCCTCACACAGAGAAAGGAACTCACTGCAGAGTGGACAGTAGGAAATCATTTCCACCCCACCAGAGAGCTAACAGAGGGCTAAGGGGTCAGAAGGGGAGGAAGGCTCAGCATGGGGGAGTTTGGCTCCAGTGTGGAGTGGGAGACATACCCATCAGGGAAACGAGTCCAAAGGTCTCCTGTCCGGCACCAGCTGCTCTTTGGAAGCTTTCTCGAGGCTGAAGGTGGAGAAGTTGTTCTTTCCTCTGAATTGGCCCCATCTAACAGTGCAGCCTGCAGCCACCAGCACACTCAGGAGCACTGCAGAGAGAAGAACACACAGGCAGTGAGTTGCTGTGATTTCTGCCCCTGAAGTAGGCAGCAGCACTGAGGCTAAGCTGCTCCATGCTAGTGCCCCAGCATTTAGACAGACAAACCAGTGACTCATAACAGTAAGAAGTGGGGCTGTCCCCCCTGAAGGGACGATTAGTGCCAAGTCCCATGCAGTGGGACTCTGTTTTCCACAGGAGAAGGAAATAATGTGCCTTTTCCCAAAGCTGGAAATTTAGAACCTTGGACTTTGCCACCTAAGCGCTTGAGACAAGATGCCTAAGCCACACTGCAGCGAGAGTGGTTAGAGGAAGTCCTAGGGCAGCCATTAATGAATGAACCACATCCTATCCAATCCGATATGAGCCGAGTTCAGTTTTCATTAACGCTACTCAGCAAAAGCCAAGATCAGTTCTGCAGCACCCTTGGAGTCTCACATACCAAAAGCAGCTGTCACCCACAAGGTGCCTCGAATCTCAGACAACACAAGTTTCCCAGGTTTGGAGATCGCTGGATTCTCTAAAATGAAAGCAGAGGGCACTCAATAATTGGGCTTTCAAAGGTCGCTTTTGTTAAGCTCAAAAAGGGTTCAAAGCAGTTCCCATTCTGCACCTCACCTTCACTTTGCTTGCCAATTTTGGGGGTTTCACCACCAGATTTTCATATTTTAAAAAATGTCTTTTCTGCCTTATTGCTGTATGAAAAGCCCCCATGAACAACTAAGGAAACCTGACTACTGGGGTAGGGGAGAAGGGAAAACAGAGAGAGTTGTTGTAGGAAAGACAAGGTGGGCAAGATAATATACAGATAAGCTCACCCACCTTGTCTCTATGACAGGGAGGACCAGAAAGGACGAGATTGCGGGGGTGGGAGCAAAAAGATTGCCACCGAGCACTGTCACAGGCATAAAAAAACTAACTAAAGGAAAAAACGGAGAAAACGAGGGGTGTGTCTATTCTTAAACTCCTGCAGCAGCACAGCTGCTGGCCCTTAGCACTTCAGAGCAGACATGATCTATCTATGGTGACAGGAGGGGTCCTGTAATCCACCTCCTCTAGTGCTGTCTACACCAGGGCTTAGGTCGGCATAGCAATGTCTCTCAGGGATGTGAGAGACATGGCTATGCCAATGGAAGTTCCCAGTGTAGCCCAGCCTAAATTTTCTCTCAGCCGTCCAAGAGGCAGGAATCCCTGGTGTCACTTGTAACAGGTGTCAGGTTTACAGACTAAAGGAAGATTTAAAAATTGATTGTGTTCCTTTAAGTGCTTAATGTCCCAATCCCCTGCAGTGCATTCATCCCAGCCACCAACCTGCCCAAGCACTACCCCCCTCAGCTCCCAACCTGCATGCACTCTCACTTGTCCCTGCCCTCTCCCACTCCATTTGACCCCCAGCCCATCCTGGTTGTAAGATATGCAGTCTCCCTGCACCCCTCACCTGTCCGGGCAGTGCTCGGTGCTAGGGAAGTCCCAGGTGAGTCTGGACTGCATTCCCGCTCATCCTGCCCATCCTCACAGTCCGCGTGGCCGTCACACCCCCACGTGGATGGGAAGCACTCTGCACCCTCCGCACACTGGAACAGGCAGGGGCAGCCAGGGGCAGGCGGGACTCCCCAGTGCTGACAAGCCTCTGCTGATTCATCGGCGCCGTCAGGGCAATCCGGGCGGCCATCGCAGAACCGCTCCTGGGGCAGGCTGCGGACGTGCTTTGGGGTCCAACACAGCTCTCCGTGCGGGCTGCACGGCAGGCCGGACGCTGGATCCGGAGGAGAAGCAGGTTAGTCCGGCCCGGCGATGCCCGCTCCCAGCCCTGCTCTGGGGGGTTTAAAGCCCCAGCCCCTGGAGCCACGCGACTGCCGTGTCCTCGGCACCAGCCTGTGCACTGCGGCGGCTGCGCCCGGGCCTGGCTGCCGCCAGAGACCAGACAGCGGCTGATGCCCCCGCCCGCCCGCCCGCGGCTGGGCTCGACCCCGGGGCTCCCGCCGTGCTGGGGGCAGGGAGTCCCGTAGGGCAGGCGCAGCCCGTGCACCGCCCGGGGAGTCGGGGGGGAGGAGGCGCTGCCCGCGATGAGAAGTGTCACCCCGGCATGCAGAGGGGCGGGGCCCAGCGATGCCCGCGGTGACCAATAGGGAGGAGGCAGGACACGAGCCCAGGCGGCTCGGGACCAATAGGCGCCTGATAGGCGGGGCCACCGGGTGGGGGGGGGCGGTGTCGAGTGACCGCTGCTGAGAGAGAGGATGAGCGTCCGGCAGTGCGGTCGGTCACCCGCCGCCCGTCCCCCCGGACCGGGTCCTCACCGTTCCCCGCAGGCGACTCCAGCCCCGCGGCCACCAGCTGCCTCAGGAGCAGCGCGAGGAGCTGCCACATACCGCCCGCACCGACCACTCAGGTCAGAAAGAGCGCGTCCACGCGCACAGTTGCGGCGCATGCGCGACAGAGGAATAAGGCGGGGCAGTCCAGGGAAGACGCATGCGCGGGGCAGGAGCCGAGGGTTCCCCCCCTCCAAACAGAACGCATGCGCAGGAGGCGAGCCAACGAGGCGCGTGCGAGGGAATTCATTGCCCTGCAGCAGCTGTGCGGTGTGCCTGGTGCGTGCCCCAGCCCCTCGCGCGGATTTCAGCCTGCAGCCATGGAGACGCTGGCTCAGCTGCAGCCTGCGAGTTACGCTGCACGAGACAAGGAAGCAGCGGGCCTGGTTGCTGCAGGACAAGCCCCAAGCAAAAAAAAACCCCCAAAAACCTGCGGCACAGCCGGAGCGGCGAAGCAGGAAAAAAAGGAAAAACAAACCCTGTGGGGTGGCCGGAGCCAGGGTGCACGGGGACTCCCTGTGCGTGCCCTGGCTACCGGGGGAGGGGAGAGAGAGAATGGGGGTGGTCAGGGCTTCAGCGGGACGCTCGCCACGCGGCCCCAACCGCTGCACTGCCTGCCGGGAGGGCTCCGCGCTGCTCCGGTCGGCGGGGAGGGAAGGACGCGGGCTGTCCGGCCAGGCTTGCTACAGACCTGGGGCAGACGGAGCCTGCTCCCAGCAGGGCACTCCCCTCCTCCGCGCCGTCCCCTACAGGGTGGCCGGATCAGCGAATCAAAAAAAAAAGCGGCTGTGCTGCCCTAGGATTGGGCAGAATGCCATCCCGTAGAATCTGTGGCCCCAAGCACGAGCTTGCTCCGCTGGTGCCTGGAGCCGGCCCTGGTAACAATCTGTTTAATGGGACTGATTTCTATGCCGCTACATTGCAGTCAGATGATAGTTTGGGCAGGCCTGTTGGCTCTCACTCACTTTCTTGCGTTTCCCAAAACAAACCCAAGATGTGTTCAAGCATTAAACGTTCAACCTCAACCTACTTCCCTCTGTCCGTGGCCATTTAAGGCACCATGGCTCTTTTCCCCGAACACTTTTTGGGTTGGGGAGGGAAGCTAAAGGAAAATAGAAATGACCAATATTCCAGGAGAAAAGCTTTGCTAAGAGCTAGGGGAATGTGGGGAAAACAAGGCAAAAGGGCATTTAAACAGTTTCCCTTTCAGCAGCTAGCCCTGCCATGTTCGCTTGAAAGTATTCCTTCTTTAAAACTTAATTTTTAGTTGCCTATATTAGTAAAACATGGTGTTTTTTGTTAACTCTAATACTATATTTGGGCTAAACATCTCCCTACTGCTTTTGAGTTTATTCAGCCCAGGATCCACTTATTACCTCAAACAGGAATGACCCTATCTATATAACGGGATAAAGCTAAAGGGCAAGTTAGATATAAATATCAGGAAAAAAAAATCTTCCTGACACTGTGAAAGGTGTATTAAGGTGCAGAATAATGTCCCAAAGACAATAGAAGCCAAATGCATTAGATGATGAGCTGAAATCTATTTTGATCTCTACTTTCCAGGATTTTATGACTAAGAATCCCATCTCCAGTTGAAAAACTCAAAGGATTCAGAGAAGGCAAAGGGATTTGGGAAAGGTTTCTTTCAGGATGTGATCCCCATTGAGTATGTGTTGTAATTGTTTAATTATACCCCATCTGGGTTCCCGTGTGGGATGGTATGTGACAACCAGGAGTGTGTGGGTTGGTGGGTTCCCCCCCTCCCCCAATCAGGTTCTCTCCGGCTATTTGGGTGGCCTGTTCCTGGTATTTGAGTACTTAACTGTAGATAAGAGATGCCTTGGTGTGTTTGAGATGGTTACTGGATATATGAAGGTAGGTGTGGTGATTGTGGGGTTCCTTTGTTGAAGCTGATCTTGGTGTCCAGGAAGTTGATGCTGGCGTGGGAGAGTTCTACAAAGAGTTTGATAGATGGGTTCTGGTTGTTGAAGATGTAGTGGAAATCTGAGGGAATTTAGGTCATCTCTCCAGAGGATGAAAATATCGATTTATCTCAGACAGATCATTGGTTCTGTGGTGCATTTGTCCAGAATTCAGCTCTTACTTGGGTGCTGCCATTAACACTCCCTCCTTTCCCCACACAATACCCTCTCACTTGAGTTTGGTTGTGCTTTCAACCCAAGCTAGCCTGCCCAGCTGGGGGCGTGGGTTTTTTGCCTGGGTTTCGCTTTCACTCAGGCTGCTAACCCACCCACTTTACAGGAAGGATGTAGGTTAAGCCACTCAAGGGCTGACAGTTCTCCAATACCTTCCCACAATCCCTCCCTGCCTCTGCCCAAGGGGGCAGACATTCTCCCATAATTCACTGGTAAAGAATCTGAGCAACTTGGCTTACTGCAGCACAAAGATTCATGGGATGTGTCTTCCAGAGGTCCTACCAACACATAGGCGAGTGCAACACCACTGTGGACCCAGTGACTTGATTATGTCTTTGCAGTGTGGCTAGGCTAAGCCAGGTGCCATCACCCAAGTTAAGTGTAATGAAGACATATCCTTAGCTTTTCTCATGTCCTTGAGATGCAATTAGCACTGGTGAGTGAAACAACCACTTTTCACAGCCCTGGGGAAAGTGAAAAAAATGCTGGGATTGCTTGGAGAATGCATGGTAGTCAAGTATGATAATTTATGTACATTAATATCCTTCATCCTTTAGGATACCATAGTGCAGTACAGTGTCTATAGGAAATAGCCTGACTAAAAATGCAACCATTTCTGCGATAGAATGAACAGACTGTACACTAGCAATAATACTACACAACAATTCTTCAAAGGAGAAGCGAGTAACAAGTTAAAACTGGTGAAGTTTGACCAATTAGGTCACTGGACACAAACATTTCTAGTTAACCTCCACACCCCATTCCTTTCCTCCCTATGACTGGAGTTGTTTTTACTGGCTATTTCACCTTGAATGGTCTGCTGAAATGTGATAATTACTTATATTAAACAATCTGTTCCATCTTGTATTTAGCTGTGACACTTTGAGCCCTGGTTTTCATTACAAAATTATGTTAGCATAACTACGTTGCTCAGGGTGGTGATTTTCCACTCCCCTAAGCAATATACTTATACTGACTTAACTCCTGGTTTAGACAGGGCTATGTCGACAGTCGGGCTTCTCCTGTCGACATAGCTACTACCTCTTGGGGAGGTGGAGTACCTGCGCCAACACGAGACGCTTTCCTGTCAGCATAGGTAGTGTCTTCACTAAGCACTTCAGTGGCGCAGGGGCAGCTGCACCACTGTAAGTGTAGCCAACCCCTGAGTAAGTTTCCCAGACATAAAGAAGAGCTCTGTGTAAGTTCAAAAGCTTTTCTCTCTCACCAACAGAAGCTGGTCCAATAAAAGATATTACCTCACCCACCTGATCTCTCTAATATCCTGGGACCAACATGGCTACAACAACACTGCATATAGCTCCGAGTTGTAAGTCTCATTCTGACTATGGTACCTTTTGCAGAACTGCACCCTCTAGCACCATACAGAGACACTGTTTTAATAATGATTCAGACAAAGTATCACCAGCTCTAATTTGTACACGACCTGTGTTTTGAGGATTCATCCCAGGAGTGATTAGGATCAAATCTGTTCATCTTGTGAGAGCTGTTGAGTTCACACCTCAAGATTATCTATCCCTCATTTCCATAAAATACAAGTTTACTCCGAACCTTCATTTGAATAAAGAAAGTTCTGAAAAGAACGTTAGCTATACATTAGATAAATATGTTTAATCAGTCATGCCCCAGCAAAATGGTCTCTTTTCCAGAATAAATTCTACACAGCGTTACTGAAGTTAACCCCATCACTGGATCGCCAGCCAGACTGCTTCTTTTCAGTTAATCCAATCAAGTCCATTCTCATTCAGCCTTCTCTTCATACTTGGTCAGCTCACAGGTAAGGTTGATCTTTCGATAGTTCCCACTTCTCAAGTGGAACACCTGGTGTCACTGGCTTTTTCTCAGTTGTTGCTACTGCAGATTCTGAGCTAGGGGAGAGACAGAGACTGGCCTTCAGAAACTGTTAGTTTATATAATCAATTCATATTTAACAGCAATACAGGGTTTATTAGTAACATAGAACATTTTAGGGAAACCATTCCCAACCCTAACATCCCCTCTTACTCAAAAGAAGGTACATAGAGACTGCACACTAATTCAGCATTCACTCACTAGCAGCAACACCTACTGAACAGTCAACATCATTTATTGCAGCAGCGATGTGTTATATGGTGGTGCACCAGCCAAATACTGACCAGACTTGACCCTGCTTAGCATGCAAGATCACAATATCACAGCCAGAAGTTGTATGGCTGCAGATCATAGGATAAATAGGACCTACCTGGCACCTTGAGCGCATGATGGAAGGGATTTCTGCGGAGACATAACAATAATTGGAGGGTAGGACTCCCTGCGTCCATCACGAGTACAGTAGTAGTTATTTGCAAACTTGTGACTGGGACCCAGTGGAAGTTTAGGAGGTGGTTGAGTTCTAAACAGCAAACAATCCAAAGAAAGCATCAGCACACACACCAGGCTAAGCGAGAACTATATTCTCAGTCTTACTCTTGAGTGGAGTATTATGAGAAATAGGCGCTGTAGTGTTATGCACAAGACACACTAGCATTATATCTTGAGCCACCTTCCAAGATTTCAGATTGAGCACATAAAGCCTTAGACACAGTCATGGCTACAAATACAGAACTGGGGCCATGAATTCAGAGCATCTGTTAATGTAAACAAAGGCTCACAGGGCAAAGAATAACAGCCCAATCTCATGTACAGAAACAGAAAACAGGGCAGAGTTCCAAACATGTATGTTCTAATTCCCCTGCAGTATATTAAAAGTTAGGGAAACATCATTGCCCGGTACCAAACTAGGAGAGTAGGGCACCTGCAGAGAGCAAGTAGCCGGTATCTGGACTATGTTAACAAATCTGAGGAAAGAGCAAGCAACAAAAAGGATATCCAGAAAACTCACTCACTCAGCAGACTCCTGTAGTCTTTAAAGGACAATCATTTACACTAAAAACAGAGACACCTCCTTCAAATGAGAATACATCTCTTAATACAACATCATTACTGGGTTCCAACATACAGGTGGAAAAGAACAAGTTAATTCCAGTTGCTCGAACAGGAGTATAGCTGCTGCTGAGAAGACAGAAATCAGGAACCAAACCTTTAAAGAACAGAGTGAGAAGAGGCAGAATCTGATATCTTGTACAGTAACTTTCGCTTAATGTTGTAGTTACGTTCCTGAAAAATGCTATTTTAAGTGAAACAATGTTAAGCAAATCCAATTTCCCCATAAGAATTAATGTAAATGGGGGGGGGTTAGGTTCCAGGGAAATTTTTTTCACCAGACAAAAGACTATATGTACATACATTAAAACTTATACTGTGTATATGTGTGTAACAATTTAATACTGTACACAGCAATGATGATTGTGAAGCTTAGTTGAGGTGGTGGAGTCAGAGGGTGGAAGAGGGTGGGATATTTCCCACGGAATGCCTTACTGCTAAATGATGAACTAGCACTCGGCTGAGCCCTCAAGGGATGTTGTTAATGTAGCCTTACACTCTACAAGGCAGCACGAATGGAGGGAGGAGACACAGCATGGTAGAGAGAGAGAGAGACACACACACCATGTGAGAGACGCGCATTGCCCCTTTCAGTACACTGACCCTAATCTAAGTACATTGCCTTTTTAAGTAGGCCAGCAAGTTGAGACAGCAGCTGCTGCCAGCAAGCTCCCTCTGTCCTGAGCCCTGTTGTGTCCCCCCCTGCTCTGTGAAGATGGGGAAAAGGAGCGGGGGACACCCTGACATTAGCACCCCTCTTCCCCTTCTTCCCCCCGCCCCCGCAAGCAGGAGACTCCCAGGAGCAGCTCCAAGGCAGAGGGCAGGAGCAGCACAGGCAGTGGGAGGAGATACAGCTGAACTGCCAGGCAATTGATAGCCTGCTGGGCAGCTGCCGCACAGGGAACTTAGGGGAGCTGCTGGTCCACCCTGGTTCCAAGCTCCCACCAGCTAGCTCCAACGGGCTGCTCTTTCTGCAAGCAGTGGACAAAGCAGGCGGCTGCCAAATGACGTTATACGGGAGCATTGCACAGCTTTAAACAAGTATGTTCTCTAATTGATCAGCAATGAAACGACGTTAACTGGGGCGAGTTAAGTGAGGAGTTACTATATTTGGAACACGATCCAGCCTTTCACTTACAGGCTGCCACTCCAAGTTCAAGAACATGGGTAGTGAAGGAACATTTCCACCTGCATGCGGTTGGCCTTTGGGAGAAATGAACTGGAGGTCTTACTCTCCATTTCCTACCAGGCACAGGTCTACATCCCTATTAACACTAAATGGACCTAAGCAGGGATATCATAGGTGATCCTCCCCATGACCCCAAATGTGGTGGTCTGAGCGTCTTTCCTTATCAGATGCTAATCAGCCATTATGTGGGTAACAGACATAACTCTTCCCACCAGGAGATGTAGAACAGCGAGTTTGCAGCCTCTTTTTCTTTTTAAGCAATGCAATGGTAAGGCTGTAACTTTAAATACAAAAGTTGGGAAACAAAAAGTTAATACACCTCTACCCCAATATAACGCTGTCCTCGGGAGCCAAAAAATCTTACTGTGTTATAGGTGAAACTGCGTTATATCAAACTTGCTTTGATCTGCCAGAGTGCGCAGCCCTGCCCCCCCGGAGCGCTGCTTTACCACGTTATATCCGAATTCATGTTATATCGGGCCGCGTTATATCGGGGTAGAGGTGTATTTCCACAGCAATATTAATTCAGCTATGTGAAACAGGATTTTGAGTTCTTTGCAAGGCTAAAAAGTAACTATCATGCAATTATATGCAACAGAGAAAGTTAATGTTGCTATTGAAATCTTAAATGTGACTGACAAAAGAGAAAAAGTAGGTATTGGTTCTTTAGGAAGTGTAAAGAGGTCTGAAAACCTTGTGGGTTTTTCCCCCCAGCTTCATTATTTACCTTAGAAATACCAAGACTGTCCAGTCTGGTTTTGTACTCCAGAGATCTCAAACATAGTTCTGAACACTTTTAGTCCCTGATTGGTTGGAGCACAGTCTTAAAAATTCAATATGTTTCTCCAGCATTTTAATTAACTATAATAATTTATTTAAAACCCCCCACCCCCACAGGTGTAAACTGTTTGAATAAAACTCACTCCCCTTCATGATCAAGTTTTCCTTGCATGGCATTGGATATGATTACCCTATTAGATCCTCAGAGTTTCTCCCCCTCCCTGCCTCCCAAAAAGAGAGACAAAACTTGCGTTTCTAATATAAAATAAGCAGAAAGAAACAGAGGGCAGGGAGAAACTTTCAGGTCTTTATGTACTGAACTCAGAAAATAGCACTAAACCATTTTTCTACTTTTGAAGGTCTCCTTTAACTTTTACAGTTCCTGAGATTTGTATTTAAATTGGTAGCAACAAGTTACTAATAAATATTATGATAATTTTGTCTAAAGTTTACTTTATCTTCTGCTGTTACATTTAAGGTTCCTATACGTGAAAGATTAGTGAGAACAGTTGTTTTCTCTCTTTTGACGCCAAGTTGCACGTCTGTATTCAACAGCAGTTTGGGTCCAGTTAGGCTTCACCCTTTCCCCTTTGAGAGTTTCAGCTGCAGTTGGTGCGGAGTGTCACACATACTAACAGGAGGAGAAGGGCTTGCCTAGGAGCAGTCCAGCTCTGTCCCCATCTCCCCGGATTTACCTCTTGGAGATCTCCGTGTACCGAAGCTGCAGCTTGGCTTGAAGGTCCCGCTGTAAAGAAGACGAGAGGGTCTCAGGGAGGTGCCAGCCAGCCCGGGGACAGGGGAGAAGGGGTCACAAGCGCCCGGGCCCAGGGCGGGCAGGAAGCACAGGCTAGTAGGCAGACCCGGGGGAGGGGCCCGCGCTACACTGGTCCCACCACGAGGGCGTTGCTAGGCCCCGGGGACCGCGTCCCAGGGATTCGGACAGGCCCGCGCGAGCCCCCCCCCCTTACCCCCGCCGCCCAGTTGCGGAGCCGCTGGATGAAGCGAGTGGCGGACGCCATCTTGGCCGCTGCGAAGGGCGCCTTCGCGGTGCTTGTCGGGAACGGAGAAGACGCAAGCGGTGCGCGGCGCACGCCGGGAAGGGGACAGAGCGCGGTGCACGCTGGGTCTCGCGATAGCTGGGGTTATATAAACGCGCGAGGGGGCCGGGCCCCCCCTCTCCTATCCGCACCCGCCGCCATGGATACGAGCCGCGTGCAGCCCATCAAACTGGCCCGGGTGCGAGCGAGCGGGGCCGGGCTGGGCCCGAGGGCGGGCGAGCGAGCGGGGCCGGGCTGGGCCCGAGGGCGGGCGAGCGAGCGGGGCCGGGCTGGGCCCGAGGGC
>NW_020665013.1:129527-158769 GCF_002925995.2 Terrapene triunguis
GGAACAGGCGTTCCCCATCTGCCATTTGTAGACAGTCCATTTTTATATCCTCTCATCATAGCGCCTCCTGCTCCTCCCCTGTGACTTCCAGAGTGCACTGAAACTCAGTGGGGCATGTGCGCTGAGGCCTGGGACCCACAAACTGATCCGGCATGTTCGAGGGCAAGGGGCCCAGTAAAATGGGTGTTTAGAGCATTTCTGTTCATTCTCTGCTGTCGCTGTCAGGTTCGTGTTGAATTCATGGACGACACCAGTAGATCCATCATCCGGAACGTAAAGGGGCCTGTCCGTGAGGGGGATGTCCTGACGTTGCTGGAATCTGAGCGTGAAGCAAGGCGATTACGCTGATCTACATGCTACAGCTCGGTAACTCATTTCATTTTCAGGCCGTAATTAAGCCCTTATTGTCTCTGAGATGTTAATCTTCATTGTGAATAAATTAAACACCCAGCCAGAATATTTTTTTTTTAAAGTGAGCTTCTGGTTAAGAAGCCAGAAAATCATTAGTTTGTCTAGGTCTAGAGCATGTGCCTGGGTTCTGAGACCCCTTCTCTGTAGAGTGCTCACGGATGTTTGCTTTGAGGCCATAACAACCTCAACACTAAGTATTTGAGTCTTGTGCTTTGTCTTGAAGACATAATAAGGTTAACCCTAAGGTTTGCTCTCTAGGGAGTGGTGCACGTTGCTTTACTGCATATAACTGTGACACGCCATGTGTTGGTCTGCACTGTAGCAGTGTTTACAGTGTGTGAACACAGCTGTGAAGAATTGAGTTAGCAGTCATGAGAACTGACCACAATTTGTCTGTCTACACTAACTGCAAAATCATAGTCGTTGCTTGTCATCTAACTCAGTTCTTCATAGAACGATGTTTTTCAGAACTGTTCAGATACAGTAACTTTTTGTAGTGTAGACAACAAAACAGATGGAACAATGAGATCCTGGTCCGTGCCTAGGGCTTCGATCCAGGCTGAACTTCAGGCCAAAGAGGAGCCGTATGTAATTGTTATGGAGTGCTCAGGTTCTGCTGGCTGTGGCTTTTCCTATGTGTAAACTGGAGAGCGCAGCCTGTTTCTGTAGTAGAATGTTCTACTTCTGGGGCTCAGGCATGTGTCTGGGCAATTAACTAGCTATTTTGAAAATGACCCAGAATATTTCCATTTATGTAATGATCTCCTGGCCACAGGAAGCTGTAACTGGTCCTCAAGTTTCGATGAAATACGGTGGGTGAGAGCAGGCAGGTGAAATCCTGAATTCCACTTACTGCAGTGACATGTGCAAATGCCCCATTAACCACGTTAGGGCTGTTTGGCTCCTGAACTAACTATAGGAGCAAAATGAAACTCTGATTTTTCAGTTATCTCTAGTCCCTCTTCCCCCCGCCTCCCCTCCCAAGTCTTGGAAGATAATGTAAGACTCAGATCTGCATTACACTTTCTTTATAGATGGCAAGCCTGATGCGACTACCATTTCTGATTTCCTGTAATGAAGAGGCGACAGTTCATACCTACTCCGCTTGACTTAGTGAAGAGGAATGTTGTGTTTCAGAGACTAAAATAAAGGATTTTTTTCCAGTAACATCTTTCCTTTCTTTCCTTTATTTAAGAAAAAAATGTTTGCTGAAACTTCATGCTGGAAGCCAGTGCATTTCTAAACATCCTCAGACTTCAGCAGTACCAAGACTGACAATATTCATGAACAAAAAAAGCTTTGAGACCATGGACTGTCAGGCATGAGATAATGAATGCTTTTCAGCTGTAATTAAGGCTAAAATTATGTCATGGAAGTCACAGAATCCATGACTTCCAGCGACCTCCGTGACATTGGCTAACCAGCCGCTGCCGGCAGCAGGGGACCCTACAGCAACCCAGCCTCTGCTGGGCAGCTGCGGGTGGCAGGACCCCGGCAATTGACCGGCCGTTGGTGACGACCCCTGAGCTGCCCAGCTGCTGCCACTGGCAGGGGTCCCCCCTGCAGCGGCTCAGCTGCTGCAAGCAGCTGCCCCAGCCCAGCCACAGCCACCAGCAGCAGAGGGACCCTGGAGCTGCTCAGCGTTGGCAGGGGGTCCTCCGCAGTTCCCAGCTCTGCAGGGTGGCAGGGGGACCTCCCAGCCACTGGGCAATGGAGTCCCTGCAGCTCCCAGCTGCTGGGTGGGGGTCAGGAAAGATGCTGGACCCTCCCTCAGGGACAGGTCATGGCTTCTGTGGGTTTTTTTATTGCCTGTGACCTGTCCATGACTTACTAAAAAAATACCCATGACACAATTGTAGCTTTAGCCATAATGCCCTTTGGGGGGGAGGGGGGAGGATTAGAGTTGTTTTATGTAGTAGCAGCTAGAGGCCTCAACATAGATCAGAGGCCCATTGTGCTAGGTGCTGCATGTGTACAGAGTGAATGATAGTCCCTGCCTTAAAGCTGCCCCGTGCCGGTCTTAAGCTAAGAGCTTCTGTGTCTGGGTAACTTGCACCAGTTGAACTGTGGGTGTGAGTTAGTTAAACCAGTGCAACTTTCTCAGAGGGACAAAATAAGGGGGCTTGGCTAAGGTCACCCCAGCAGAGCAACAGCTGAGCTGGGCCAAGAAGCCAGGTGTCCTGACTTTCATTTCACTAGCTCTTTCTGCCTCCTGTAGGCTAGGTTACCCCAGAGCAGTGGTTCCCAAACTGGGGTTTGTGAACCCCTGGGGGTTCGTGAAATGTTACAGGGGGTTCTCGGGGAAAAAAACTCCCTAATGGCGGACAGAGCTGTCCCTAGGGACCCCAGGCAGCACCGGGCCAGCAGCCTGAAGCCCCTGAATATCCAAGAGCTAAGAAGATCAAAGCCAGCATTTCTATCACACTGAGGAGATTTAAACGTCAAGATTCCTTATAAGAAATGGAAAGGGAGGTGGATATTTTTTGCTGTTTTTAAAATTAAATAGGCAGCTAGTATTGTTTTTAAAATTATTATGAAGAACAAGTTTAAGCTTTGTTGTAACGTGCGTTGTTTGCCTGGACTACTCAAGACCTGAATGCTTGTCTAGGAGGAACTCTTTGAGTTGTCTTCTTAAATATCTTCATGCTGTTTCATATCTGATACTCCTTGACGAAACATGGGAGCCTTGTCTTATAACAGGCTTATTCAAAGTGATACAAGCTACGAAAGTGAGATCTTGGAAGAGTGTTGCCATTTTCATAATGTAATACAAATTCTGTAATGATAAATAATAATTAATAGTGTGTAATAAGCATGTCATAAAAACACATTTTATATTTCCAAGATCACTGCTTTTATAATTTATACTCAGGTAAAGGAGAAAATCCCTGGAAATATTCATTTTTAGGAGGAGGTTCGTGAGACTTGACATTTTATTGAAAGGGGTTCACAAGTTGTTAAAGTTTGGGAACCACTGCCCCAAAGTTATCAGGACTGGGCCATTTCCCCCCATTCTGGGTACAAATACCTGCATCTTGACTGGCTCATCAAGAGTCTGTGCTTTTCTGGACCTGCCTCTTACAGCCAAAATATGCATGCAGGCCCCCTAACCTCTCACTGAGACTACTGTAGCCCTACTTGACAGACATTGCCCCATCCAGTCAATCGCTCTCCTGTTGATCCTATAACCTTCACCCCTCCCCTACATCAATTTCAAGCTGCTTCTGGCACACAAGTCCCTGCTTCCCACCTGCCCAGTCTCTTACTGAGGTGCCTCCATTAATGATGCCCCATTTGTTTATTTTCACAGCCATCGGTGCAGGCTTCCCCTCAGCATAGCCTATGCAGAAAATATCTCCCCTGAGCTGGCATATCAGGCTACTCCCTCTTATCTCAAGTTCCTTTTCTACCACGACATCCATAAAGAATGAGTTAGCCACAGCTCTGTCAGTGTATTTGTAATATAAAAACAAATCTCCCCTGGTTGTGCCCACAGCCAATGATCCTCTGCCTGATCTTGTTGCTGTGTCCCCCCCCCACCCTGTTTTGTCCCCTCCCTGTTATATGTCACTTAGAGCTGGGGCTGTATCTTTTGTGGCCTTATGATACTTATCCTGCTTTTGGGCACTTAAGGGGCCCATGTCCTGGTTCTGGGTCCACTCCGATCCACAAAGCTCCCACCCCACACCATAGACATGTAATGTCACTTGGCACCCAAGTTTTCAGGGTAAAAGTCTCCTCAGGGCATGTGGGCTGCTGCCTGTTAGATATCTGAATGCCTATCCCTTGCCTAAGCAATTCACAAAGCTGGGGAAGACAGACATTTGTCCACCTGTGTTGTGGGCAGGGTCCTGGCCGGTAGGTGTGCTCAGAGACTGCCTATTGGATTGGGTCGAGTTCAAACTCTAGCAGGAGGAGGTGCTGCTGCCACATTATAACTGACCCAAGCACTTGCCTGGGATGTGGGAGTCCCAGGTTCACTTCCTCCTGCTGGAAGAGGAGAAAGGCTTCAAAGAGGAGATCTCTGTAGGGTCCACTTTGGTCAATTTCATCGTCATAGGATTTTTAAAATAAATTTAACGATTTCAGATATTTAAATCTGAAATTTCACAGTTGTAACTGTAGGAGTCCTGACCCAAAAGTCACAAGATTATTATAGTCAGGTTGTGGTATTGCCACTCTTACTTCTGTGCTGCTGCTGGCGGCTGCGCTGTCTTCAGAGCTGGGCAGCTGGAGAATGGTGGCTGCTGTCCGGGAGCCCAGCTCTGAAGGCAGCAGCGCAGAAGAGTGGCATGATATGGTATTGCCACCCTTCTGTGCTGCTGCTGCTGGAGGGGTGCTGCCTTCGGAGCTGGGTACCTGGCCAGCAGCTGCTGCCACTCTCCAGCCATCTAGCTCTGAAGGCAGCGCAGAAGTAAGAGTGGCAATACTACAACATCCCCCAGCAATAACCTTGCAACCTCCCTTTGGGTTGAGGATGGACACACATACACAGTTTGAGAACTGCTGGTCTCCCCTGTGAACTCTATATAGCATAGGGTAAAAGTACACAAAAGACCAGATTTGACAGCTGTGAATTTGGTAGGGCCCTACTGATAGGTGCAGCGAGTGCTGAGTGCACAAATACCAAAGAGATGATGCTAGCACTTGAGCTGGCCTCCAATGTAACCATGTGGGCCTTAGTCTAACTAGCACATCAGGACGGAGCAAAGGGGCCAGGGATTGCAACTGAGAAATTAATTCATAGATTTTAAAGTCCGACGTGAACATTTTTGCTAGGCTGACCTGCCTAACACAGCTGAATATTTCACCCAGTGATTCCTGCATCCAGCCCACACCTTCTGGAATGCTGAATGGGGGAAGGCAGGCAGAACTGCTTCAGCCAATGCATAATAAACTTGGAAGAAATCAGGTGAAACAACAAGCTGTGGTAGCCAGCTCAGGTCCCCTTGTTCTGTAAAGTTCAGGTTCTGGACACCTCAATTGGAGGCGGCCTTAAATGGTTAAGGGGATGCTGATGGTACCTTGACTTGATTTTAAAATATATTTAACTTTACATTTTATTTATATTTTAAAAAATAAACAATATTAAAATATTAGCAAACAGACACCAGGCAAAAGCATTCTAATGGGTGATACATACAAAGCGAGTGTAATCAGCTGGGTTTCAGTACTAGAAAGTTGCTGTGAGCATCCCCCATCGACTTCACTGTATAGCAGACACAGGCCTGCTGCAACAAGCATGGGAGCCTCAGCCCAGATCCTTAAAGGTATTTAGGCACCTAACTTCCACTGAAATCAATAGGGATTAGATGCCCAAATACCTCCAAGGCTCTGGGCTTTTGCCCATCAGAAGAGCAGTTCTCAGATGCTATAAACTTGGCTCAGACAATAACAACTGGTCTGGGAGAGACAGGCTAGAACTGCTGGCTCTATACCAGTGATCCCCAAACTGTGGATCGTGCTCCCCTATGGGGGCGTGGACAAATGGCCAGGGGCTGCGACGGCGCCCTGCTCTGCCCCCACTCTCAGCCCATGGTCCCCACCCCCAGCCACGACTTGGCTCCCGGCTGGGGTGGGGGGAATGTGGACACATCCCATTACTGGTAAGCGGGAGGGAGAGAGGAAAAGTTTTGGGACCACTGCTCTATACTGATAACATGGAAGCAGTCAGTGGTAACAAACCCAGCTGTAAGCTCTCAAATGCTCCAGCATGGTTGTCCACTAACCCAAGGGCGTGTATGTGTGTCCTGGCCCAGCCTTTGCTGTTCTGAGCTCACACACCTGCTATGTGACGGGAAGGTTTTTCACAGAGCTGCTGGACAGCGTTGCTGTACACGAGAGGAGGCGATCACTTTTTCAAACCCCCTTACATTTTTCATGACCAAATATTCTGATTTTTATAGCTGGCGGGAGGCCCCTCCCAGAGTTAGTGAAACCTCACAGTGCAGTTGCTAGTACCATGCCCTGTAAGCGGAGTATGTTCGGCCATGCAGTGCGTTTAACACTGATTGACAGGTTCTGAGTCCTTCAGGAAGGGCCGAGTGAAAAATTGGGCTGAAAAGGGGCTAAGGACCAGATCCTCAAATGAATTTAGGTGCCTAACTCCCATATAAGCCTAAGTGAGCAGGCCCTCTTGGAATCAGGGATATCAGCCCATCCCATGCACAAGGGGCACTGGGAGGCCATGGACTATGATGTGTTGGATTGTGAGTGGAAAGGTGCAGTGCTGGTGTGAGGCCCACACAGTGTCTCCTGTGCGGAGATCAAGGGAAAGGAGTGGGTCTCTCCACCTGCTTTTCAGGCTGCTTCCGGAGGGCATAACCAAAGCTCCAGGCTAGAGCTTCTCAATGATTTTCAGCGGCTGGGTCCAGCTCCTGCCCCCGTGAAGGAGGTGGCAGGTTTCTGGGAGTGCCAGCCCTTTGCTCCCCCAGCTACTGGAAACTGGTGGGGTCACTTCCACTGTAGCTGAGCAGCAGAACCTAAAGCCCAGTTGTGACGTGTCCCAGGAAAGCCGTGCTCTGGTTTAGATAGTTGCTGTTACATTCCATGGGTGTGTCGCCCCCCCCCCCCGGCTGCATTCATCCCCAAGGACCTATAATCTTAGCTCTTCCCCTCCCCGCACAAGCTTGGCTGCCCTGTCAGCTGCTACTTCCACTTTTCGCTCACTTATGTAACCTTCCCAGCTGCCTCTGGCTCCTCCCCACTGACAGGGCTGGATGGAAGGGCGGGTAAGGGGCAAAAGCTGCCAGATTCTTTAAAAGAGAGGGGGGGAAGTTCTAAAGGGAATTTCCCTGCCTCCCTCCCCCACCCCATTGGAGAAGGGGGCCGGCCCCAAGTGGGAGGAGGCAGTACCAGCTGTGGGCACTCCAAAAAAGCCCCAGCTGACCAGTCTGAGTGGATTCATGGGTATGGGGCTACCCCACTCTGGTATTCTAGCCACCTCCCGAACCAGTGCACTACAGCAAACACAAGAGCTAGTTCCTGCCAAGCTGATTAAACTAGTAATTTAATTTTTCCATTGAAACTTTTTAAACTAAAACACATTTTTTCATTAAAAGTGCAGGTTCTCCTACAGAAATGTCAGATTTTTTTGTTGAAAAACTGAATGCCTGAAAACCAAAGTATTTTGATTTGGAAATACTGCCATGGTGCCTCATGGGAGGTGTAGTTCAGGTGCTTCATGTCCCCATTATCCTCTGTGGGCCTGCCTCACCAGATGGACTACATCTCCCATGATGCACCCTGGCCACGGACTTCGCCAAGAGAGGAGGCTAGTGCATCATGGGAGATGTAGTCCAACAAGGGAGCACAGCCTATGTGCTGAGGCACAACTCCAGGAAGAGGTAGCATGATCTCTTGCAGGAACTGAGCGCCAGGTGCAGCCAGAACACAGGGCAGTGAGCAGTAACACAGCCACCTCCCAGAGTTATGTTTCAAATGCTAAATAAAATCCTTTCTATAAAACAGCATCCATTTCATAAAGTAGCAGAACAACAGGCGGTACCAGAAGTGGCCGGAGGGGAGAGCACTGTCTGGAGAACATTTAAAGGCAGCATGTTAAGGAAAGAGGGATTGTTTCAAGCAGCCTTACATCAGAGGAGCTCCCCCTTCTCCCTGCTCCCTAAACCCACCTCCTCTGCAACACAGGCAAAAAAAAGAAAGAATAGCATAAAGCCCCCACTGGAACTCAGGTTAATGGGGAACATAGAGGAATCCTGGACGAGGTTTAAACATTGTTTGTTCTATACATGATGGCAATAGATGCAGGCTCCTTGAGTGGAAGCCCAGAAAGCAGCCTCATTGCTAACTGTAGCTGGAAGGGAAGCTCTAGATCTTTTTAACAGCTTCTAGCTGTCCCCTGAGGACAGTGAAGATTTTGATAAGGTCTTAGCACAATTTCAGACTCATCGCATTCCTAGGAAGAAGGAAACTTAATTTTTTTCCACACGAGTGCAAAAGGAAAACAAAGGCATTGAGGATTACATCACAGACTTCAAGCATAAGAGCCAGTCTTGCATCTTTGGGCCCCTAAGAGATTCCTTGATTAGAGATAGGCTGCAATGATCTAAAGCTACAGGAATGTCTACTGAGAGACTGACTTAACTTTGGAGAAAGCCATAAACACCTGCAAAGCAACAGAATAGGCAAAATTGTAAATCTAGGCTTTAAGCAAAGAGGGTACCAGGGACATCGTGCAGGAAGTTACTGCATAGCAGGACAAGGAGATGCACACAAAAAAAGTGATAAACTGACACCAATCAAAATAAGAAAGGGCAAAAAAAAAATAATTCTGTGGAAGAGCCATTCCAAACAAATGTATGGGACGTGTGGAACCAAACTTGTGTACAAACAATGCCCAGCATTTGGACAGAAGTGCAGTGTGTGTCTCAAGTACAACCATTTTGCTAACCAATGCAGCCAGCAGCAAACGGTGGGTGCAATCCAGGAATATGGTGATAGCTCCAGTGAGGAGGCAGTGTATGTTGATACCCGACAGCTGCCAGAAGACAAGAACTGGTTCATCGCTCCTAATACTAATGGCTCACAACTCATATAATGTAGATACAAGATTGACACCAATGTACAACCAGCACAATGGTGGTGAACTTTAAAATATAAGACCCCACTGACGAAACAGGCAAACGTCCAGACAGCTCATGATGGACTCCTGTGGTGGGCTGATGCTGGCTCATTCTCACATGCAAGAAAGAAAAGACTAAGTACACCTTTCCTATAGGACACAGAACACCTATATTGGGCCTGGAATCAGGTCAACAGTTGGGACTAAGATGGAAGCTGATTAATACAGGGCACAACTTGTCGCAAGGCATCAAAACTTTAGTAGATACAGATACAGATGTGTTCAAAGGCTTGGGAAAATTGACAGTCACGCATAAAATAACTTTGAAGAAGGATGCAAACCCTGTTATACATACAGCCAGGAAGGTACCTGTGGCCCTGAGAGGCAGACTCCAGCAAGAACTGCCATGTCTCTAAGCCATGGAAGTAATAGAAAGGGTTGAGGAACCCCCAGACTGGTGATAGTACAAAAGAAATCTGGATCTTTGCACTTGTGTCTCAAACCCAAGGAATTAAACACTAACATAAGACGAGAGCATTATCACATACTGACCAAGATGAACTCTTGGGAGAGATGGCGGGTGCCAACATTTTCACCATTCTAGATCTCTTAGAGCTCACGGCTGTGTGCAGTACTTGTAACAGGAGTGTTACAAGATACTGCTTTGGCAGATACTGCTTCCAACGTCTACCTTTCGGAATTTGCTCTGTACCTGGAGTATTCCATAGAACGGGGTGGGCAAACTTTTTGGCCTGAGGGCCACATTGAGGTTGCAAAACTGTATGGAGGGCCGGGTAGGGAAGGCTGTGCCTCCCCAAACAGCCTGGCCCCCTCCCACTTCCCGCCCCTCTCAGAACCCCCGACCCATCCAACCCCCCCTGCTCCTTGTCCCCTAACCACCCCCTCCCAGGACCCCCCCACCCCTACCTGCCCCCCAGGACCCCACCAAGCCCCCCAGGACCACACCCCTATCCAACCCCCCTGTTCCCTGTCCCCTATCCACACCCCCCCCCCCTGACAGGCCCCCTGGGACTCCCATGCTTATCCAACCCCCCCCCCCCCACCCACACCCCCACCCTTTTCCAACCCCCCGGCCCCGGCCCCCTTATGCCGCTCAGAGCAGCATGTCTGGCAGCCGTGCCGCCCGGCCAGAACCAGACACGCTGCCCTGCAGGAGTGCCCAACCCTGCCGCCCAGAGCGCTGCCCGCACGGAGGCATGGCTGCGGGGGAGGGGGGACAGCAGGGGAGGGTCCGGGGGCTGGCCTTCCCGGCCGGGAGCTCAGGGGTGGGGCAGGGCAGGGCCAGATGTGGCCCGCGGGCCGTAGTTTGCCCACCTCTGCCATAGAACCATGCATGTTTACTGGATGGCACTGAAGGTGTCAAGGTTACATAATGATATTTTCAGCTGGGGCACTACAGAACAGGAACACTATGCAAGGCTTGCAACTATTCAGCAGCTTGCCAGGGACAAAGGATTGAAGTTGAACAAAGGAAATGGCCAGTTCATGAAGACAGAACTTCTCTGTACAGGGGAAATCTTGTCAGAAAGTGGTGTCAGGCCTGATCTAGGAAAAGCATCCTTAGGATGCCAAACCCAAAGCAAGCGAAAGACTTACAAAGGTTTATAGGTTTGGTGACTTGGCTGGGCAACTTCATAGATAACCTGGCTGATACAACAAAAAATACGAGAAAACTATTACTTAATGGTGTGGAATGGAAGTGGACTAGAGTGCATGAAAATGAATACAGCAAACTTGGATAGAGAGACATGCAAAAGAAGGGCATGGGAAGCACTCGATTGGCCAGGCATGAATGACGACATCACTGATATGGTAAATACCTGTGCCACATGCCAAACCCATAGGCCAGCCATATCCAAAGAATCACTGTTACATATAGATGTGTCAGCTGGTGTTTGGGTCACAGTGGGAACAGATACCTTTACCCTACTGGACAGAGACTATGTGGCTATATTAGATGCATACTGAAACTACCCAGAGGTAGAAATACTGACGGATGCCACATCCTACCCGGTCATACTGAAACACAAAGCGACTTTTGCCAGATTTGGGATTTCACAAGTAGTGAGGACTGACAATGGACCTCAACTTGTGAGCAGAGACGTCAAGCCTTGTGCAGATGCATATGATTTGAATATACAACTTCTAAATACCTGCAGGATAATGGGCTTGAAAATGGGGCATGAAATTTCAGAGTGTTTAGAATGTGGTAAGTCACCTGTAGAGCTTGTGCTATGATGTCAGGTACGAAATCAACTTCCTTAGCCTAAGATCAAACAGGGTGCAGCTAAAGAACAGAGGCACAGGTGCAGAAGGAACGAGAAAGATGAAGGCATAAAAATGTGCTATTATGACAAAACCGCGGTGCACCCGAGGGAACTACGCCCTGGAGAACCTGTTAACATTTGGAATAATGGTTCAGGGGGGGATAAGGCTGAGGTGATTTGTCTGGTTGCTCCAAGATCACACGAGATCAAAACAAGGATTTTTGTTGAGACAGAGCCATAAGCATCTCTTACTGGTACTGGTGATAAACGTCCCAGATGAGCTACCTCCACATACAGTGCAAAACCACCCACACACCAAACTAGGAACATCCTGATAGCAACACTGACACATACCAAAGTGATGGCACCTGCTGGGACTACAAGGGATGTGGACCTATCAGACACAAGATCATTGGATACCTGGGTCGGTTATCTAGGAAACACACCGCCATGACCACAGGAAACTGATGCTGTTCCAAGACTCCCAGCGGAGGTGAGAACACATTACGACACAATGGTAAAAAAAAACAAAAAAAAGACTCATTGAAAGCTACTGAGCAGCAGCAGAATCACGTCTCACCATTGTATGAACAATGAGGGTATTGTTTTATTTGTAGTTTTTTTTTTTTTTTTTTTAAAGGAAAGATGTGTGGAGTATGCTAATGAAGTTATGCATATGCATGGCAAGGGCACAAACCCAGGAATGGCAGTCAGACATCTTGCAGGAACTGGGAGCAAGGCAGAGCCAGGGTGCAGGGCAGTGACCAGCAGCCCAGCCACCACCAACAGTTGTTATGTTTCAAACGTGAAATAAGAATTCTTGGTACGACAGAGTGTACGTCTCAGAAAGCAGCAGAACAATACAGCCCGGAGAGGAGAATGGGACCTGAGCAACTACAGCTGCAGCTGCATTTCCCAATCAAAAAACGTTTTATTTTTGGCCTTCTGTTTTGTTTTCAGCCTCAGGTATTTTGGAATTCAAATTTCCACTGAAAAATAGAAATTTTCTGTGGAAAATTTAGATGCAGATGATTTTTTCCTATTTTTGCTGAAAATTTCCATGATGAAACCCAACTTTTCTACCAGCTCTAGGTCTGATGTTATAAACAGTGCTCATGGCTGCCCGGGGTAGGAGACTTGCCTGGTTTAGCTGGACGAGCATCTAGGTGGGGAGAAGAGAGGAAATGCTGGAAGTGACCCTCTGTTTCACTCTACAGCAGCCCCCGTGATACAGATTAGTGCAAGCTGCTTCCCTTCAGTGGAGATTGGGTTAATTAGGCTGAGAATAGATGCCTGTCACACTTGACAGGAATATAAACACATGGGACCTTGGGGGATGGTACAAAATATGGACTGGGCTCGAGTTCTTGAATGTGATGAGATATGGGGGAGTTTCCGTTTTCAGGACTATGAGGAGTGAGTGCCTGGAGAATCCAGCTGCCTGGGATGTGAAGGTTGCTCTAATGCTTCTTCATTAGGTTGCTAGAGCTCTTCAAGGCGATCGGTGGGGTCCCCTGCTGCAGAGAGAGAGAACATCAGTCACTAAACTTTTCTAGGATGCAGAAACAACAGCCTCCTCCTCAGCCCCACTGGTATTCCTGTGTGTGGGACCAAAGGGGAAGCTCCTCTCGATCCAGCCCCTGATGCGCTGTTCAGCTAGGGCAGTGGGAGGACAGGCCCCAGCAGTTCAGTCTGGGGAGCCTGCAAAGCCACGCCTGAGCTCTGCTCAGTAGCCAATTCCTTGTTGATGCCTTATGAGAATTTTTCATCTACATTATGAGTCACCCCTTCTCTTGGGTGTAACCCAGATGGGCATCTCTGGGTGAGCCCCTGCGGAGAACGCCAGTCACTGCAGAACAGCATGGATAGGGTTAAAAAAAAATCTCTTCCAATTTCATCAGTTCAGCAGAGTGGCTCCTTACCCCTGGCCCAGGGACAGGACACAATTAAAAGTTTGATGCTGCTTCAGAGTCAACTAAGTGCAAAAAAAAGCATCTGAAAATATATCTGAGTGCATGAAATTACCTCTCCGCTTCCAAACGCAGAGAACTCCCTAATGGCTGAAGCTGTCTGCTTCAAACTTTCACCCAAAATATGCATCCCAGCTAAGAACCACCCTGAGAGATGCCAGCCTAGCTCTTAGTCTTCCTAGTGTGTCAGTGCTGCAGCGCTAGGACATATACTGACAATTCTGGAAGTTCGTCCAACTTTATAATACAATCAACACCAAACAACAGAAAATCACGTACAGTTTAATAATTATTTCAAATATAATAATGTAATTTACTTCCTAGATTCTGCTTTCCTCCCATGTATTGTGATTTATATGCATTTGTATGCGTGTGTCATTGGGGCACTAGGTAAAGCTGATGTTCTGATCGAGAGCAATAATTCCTGAGTCTAGAGGCAAGATGGAAAAATAACAACTGCATTTCAGAAGAGCTGAGCACTAGAGAGGAACTTCTGGGATGTTCCTTAGAACTCCACCCCCTCGTCTCTCCACCACCAGGTGGGTTGAGTGACAGCTCACTAAGCCAATGAAACACCAAGTGGGAACTTAGCACAAACTCTCATTGAGGTGGGTGGCACATAGTTCTGAGGCCATTCAGAAAGACGCCTTTTCCGAATTCCCCCTTTCCTGGGTGTCAGAAGCCAGTTTCACATACATTGTAGAGCAGATCACTTGACGATTGCCTTGTTCTGTCAATTCCCTCTGAAGCACCTGGCCACTGTCGGAAGACAGGATACTGGGCTAGATGGACCTTTGGTCTGGCCCAGTATGGCTGTTCTTATGTTCTCATGAATAGTTCTCGCATATGTGGGAAATCCCAGCTGTTTTGCCCCCTTAACAATTCCTAATATATTCAGTACAGATTATTCTCCCTCAGCCTGGGCAGGCGGTCCCCACAGAGCCTACCCTGGAGCTCGGTCTTGCTCAAGGGTTAAACAATTCCAAGGCTGGGGCTTTCACCACTTCCCTTGGGAGACCTCGCCACTAGCCCTGATGGGAAAGGTTAGTTCCTATTCATCTTAACCTTGCCTTTGTGCAGGTCCATTGGGTGACTTCTTGTTATTCCTCCCCGAGCCCCACCTGGAAAGATCCCTCCCTTTGATAAGCTGGCAGCAGAGAGTTCAATTCCTGAGAGATTTATTTGCAGTCAGTTCACCCTGCTGTTGTCTCAGGTTTTCATAAGCCTCCAGGCTTGGAGAGGACCGATGCTGGGACCTGTGCTAACCCCCCTGGCCTATCACCCAGTGAGAGTTCAGCAGCCAATTGCATTTAAAAGCCAGCTCGGGAAATGTCCGGACAGTGCTTTCAGCAGGTCCCGGTGAGCACGGTGACCTGTTTCCTGCGCAGTACTTTGGACGGTCTGGATGGGGCCAAAGCTGTCACTGGGGGAGCCTTCGGTTACTTACGGGTGACTGTGCCTTGGAGTTGTTGAGGTGGGCGTACATCAATACTGCAATGTTGCTGTGACCGGCCTCCAGGGCGATGGCCACGGCATTGTTCCCATCCTAGGGAAGAAAAGGAAAAGGGTTCCTCAGAGAGCTCCCAGCAGGAGACTTGGTGTGACCATTTAAGTAACACAATACTCAATGTTCGGCGCTTCCAACGCCTTGGAACAGGCAGCAAATCACAAGGCCAACAGCCAGGGCCTGACAGGCTGGGCAAGTTACTGAACTTCTCTCCCAGGTAAAGGTCCGGGGCTGGAATAAAGGATGATGTGATGACATAGGAGACAGGTTCTAAATGAGAACTGGCATGGCTTTTAAAAAGCAGGGCCTGCCAGACCCACCTCCCCTCTTGCTTTTGGACTGGCCATGGAGTGCAGGTGCGATAGGGCCGGGTGAAACCTGCACAGCAATGCTTTCAGTCTGCTGTTGGCCCTCTAGTTGTGGGCTGTTTGTTTGAACGGGTTGGTGTTTCCATGTGCTTCCATGGGGCAGTTCTCTGGCCCGTGTTGTACAAATCAGACCGTGGGCCCTTCTGGCCTTGCAGTCTCGAAATGTCTGGGGCACAGCTGTTCTTTACCATACCTGGTTTCACTTGCAAACAAGGGCATGCGCTGTGCACTAGTCCCTGTTAGGCAGGCAGGCAGGCAGCAGAAACACCACCCGAGGCTGTAGATGATCAATCGGATGCCGTGTATGGTGACTAGTCCAAGTGGACGGTTTGTGAGCTCCCGACAGGCTGAGGTTTGTTCACATAAAGGGGTTAGTCAAACAATCCCTGAGCACAAATACACTGGGAAAAATCAAACTCTGTTTGTGGATAATTTGCAGGCCAAGAAAAGGTGAAAATCCCCAGGCAGGAGTGATTCACCCAGCTCTGTCATACAGGGAACTGGTGAGGTGGCAGCACATCGGCGTATGCAGCACAATGCAGCAGGGGTGAGAACCCAGCACTACGGTCCCTGGGGGTGAGTGGGGCAGGCAGTGACTTACGTTATCCACAATGGAGACGTCACAAGCTGGCTGGGCCAGGAGCAGCCTCACGGTCTCCAGTCGCCCGTGCTCGCAGGCGCACATCAGGGCTGTGGAGCCCTCCTCATCCTGCAGGTTGACGTCGGCTCCGCAGGCCAGCACGGCTTCAACCATCTCCTGCCTGCCATGGCTGACCGCCAGCATCAGCGCCGTCTGGCCAGCCTGCAAGCGAGAGGAGAGGTGAGGGGAGCCGCATGCAAGCAGACATGGAGAAGAGACATGGCACGGTCCCCTCCAGCTGGGAGAGGGGATATTAGTAACAGCTGGATGCTCTCCTAGACAGACAAGTGCCCAGGCCCCACAGACTCATACTAGGCCAGAGGGGGTAACGACTGCAGCGAGAGGACAGCGGCTACTCAGCCATGGCTCGTGTGCCCCACAGGGGGAGGAGGGATTCTCTCCACTTCCGCTGGATCTTCTCCCCCGAGGAGCTGCTCGGCTTTGCCCATCCCCCAAGTCTGCTGGCTACCCTCTTCCGCCCCAGTCCTGGTTCCCTCGAGGTCCCAGGCACTGAAAAGGGGCAGCTTCACACAGAAGGCAAATCTAAATAAGGAACATGCTTGGTCCTGCCAGCGACAGAGCACTGAGCACATGCAGGACAGAGGCACGGCCTGGGAGCTCCGCAGGGCTGAATCTGGGGGTCTAGAGTAGAGGTAACAGCTGCAGGGAGCAGCCCTGCTAGCACTGACCTGGCTCGCCTTGGCATTGACGTTTCCCATGCTGAAAAGTCTCCTGACAACATTCATGTCATCTTCGTGCTCCACCGACGCCAGAGCTGCCAGCATGAGGGCTGTGTAGCCGGCTTTATTCTGATGGTCGACGTTGCAAACCCCTGCAGAAAGAGAAGTGGGCCAGAGCAAACCCCAGCCGGCCAGAACGTTCAGCAGCAAACCTGCCCTCGGTTCTGCTTCCAAGAGCTCGTCTCCAGTCAAGGAGCTGGTGGTGCTGAGCTATTGCGCGCGGGGAGGTCTGGATTCTGGGTGGCCAGGCTCATTGTGCGGTGGATGCAGAGCACCTCTTGCGCTGGCACTGCTAGGCCAAGGCACAGTCACCAGACCGTCTGGCCCCCACCCTTCTCAGGCGCGGGGTCAGACCCACTCGCCGTGGGATGCTCTGCAGTTTGGAAAGGCCTTGTTCCCTTGATGTTGCCATATGGTACATGTTTGCTGGGCAGCCCCCTCCTCCACAGCTGCGGTCCTGCGGGGAACCCCTTGCTGGATTCCTGGGGCTGCAAAGGAGGTTTGACATGCTCTGTGCAGCACCGAGCCTTGAGCGGCTCCATGCAGGACTGGAGGATCTGCCGCTGCATGGAATCTCCTGTTCTGTTCCCCACTCTGCCACGGGTGGGCCACGTCAGGGCCCACGGAAGCTATTTCAGCTACCTGGGCTCATGACAAATGCCTAATGGCTGCACTGAACAGTGTTCTGCACAGGGACCCACTTTCACATGCCCCTGCAATGGCCACTGCCTGGGCTGCGTCTTGCTCTCTGAACGCAGGCGGCACCTTGGACTGCAGGTGGGGCATGAATGAGGGCAGCAAGCTCAGGCCCCTTGTCACAGCACAGACACCAAGACCCTGTCCATGTGTTTGTCACTGCACCCGCCCTGCGGTGCCCATGGGCAGCACTTCTGCATCAGAGTCTACCACTGCCGGAATCTGCTGGCAGAGGAACTGGGGACCCTGGAATGGATGCTGAGGGCAGGGAAATGCTTGTGTAGTAGGTTCATTTTCAGGCCTAATTCACTTGACATGTCTCTGTAACCCCAGGGCATGGGCCAGTGATGCATTCTACACCTGGAGCACAGGCTAGTTTCTTGGGCTAGAGCCTGGCCGCTAGGGGGCGCTAGGAGAGGGAGGCAGACTGGCCTCCTGTCGGGAGGAGGCGGTGGGTCAGGGCTCCCGGGTGGGTGTGTTTCATGGGAGGGCTCAGGATCAGCAGCCAAGAGGAGCTCGGGGACCAAGGTCTCTGCTCCCGTCCCCTAGTGCAGAACCCTCAGCTGAGCCATCCCCACTTCCGGGCTGGACCGGGTTACATCGCGCCCAGGGGTAAGCAGGAAGCACTTTGTGCTACTAACCCGTGTCCAGGAGCAGCTGCACGATCTGGAAGTTGGAGTGTGAGACGCTGTAGTGGAGAGCTGTGTTACCGTTCCCATCCGAGAGATTGACCACGTGGGCCAGCATCCCCGGAGAGACCTCCGCGAAGGCCAGGAGGTGGTTGGCAACCAGCTCTGGGACAGAGGACTTCTGGCTGGACACTCGGAACCACTCCTGGAGGAGAATGCTGCTACTGGACAGCTGGGGAAGGAGAAGCGCAGGCCTCAAGCTGGGAAATGCTTATCTAACATGCTCATTGGCCAAAGCCGTTGCTGCGCTCAACACTTCCTCTGCTAAGTTTCACCCTAACACGAAGCCCGGGGAGCCTGAGTTCCCATGAGCAGCTGCACTATCCCCAGCCAAGTCCTCCCATTGCCACAAATACAGAGCAGTGCAATTCCCTACACCTCCCCCCTCGATAACATGGCATGGATCCGAGCTGCACCAAGGCCCTGGATGACAGGCCAGTGCCGAACCCTCTGGACTGAAGCCTTACACATGGCGCTAGGCATTCCCTGGGCGGGGAGTGGACACGGACAGGAAGCCCCAGGAGGGAAGGCACAGATGTCTGGAGACATGGGTAGCAGGCAGCAGCTGGCTCTGTACTGGCCCTCAGGGCTTTCTCAGCATGCTGAGGGGATTGTGTATGCAGGGTAAGAGCAGCCCTGGATAAGTCCCCTGGGGTTCTGGGGATGCAGGGAGCACGGGCTGTTCGGCCTCCAATCTCTTAGGGTCTGTGATGCCTGGAATGTCAGGCTGAGCCCAGCTGGGAGGAAGGGTTAGTGACTCAGACCATGACTCCATGGTGATGGTCTCGTCTGACCTCCTGGTCTCCTGCCAGAGACCTGCCCAGAACAATTCCTTCTGCACTAGAGCAAAATACACCCCCACACCTCCCCAAAGGGGCGCTCCAGGGTGAGCAGGGTGTCCAGCGTGTGGCATGCAGGGGAAGGACTAGTCTTCCATTGTCCTGGCTCACACACCTTTTCCTTGCGCTCAGTGTGGCGGATTACGGGCTCTAGCCATGGGGCCAGGCAGGGCTGGTGTACAAGGGGTTGCAGAGGAGTTTGTGGATCCAGGCTCTGATGAGCTAACTGAAGCCTCTTTGGGGAGAATACCCCCGACTGCTGGTCTCCATCCCACCTAGGGCAAGCCCAGCCGTTTCACTTCTCGGCACCCCCTCCTACTCACCACC
This sequence comes from Terrapene triunguis, assembly GCF_002925995.2. Lineage (NCBI taxonomy): Eukaryota > Metazoa > Chordata > Testudines > Emydidae > Terrapene > Terrapene triunguis. The sequence goes on from NW_020665013.1 coordinate 148,587, forward strand.
TCTTTGCTCTTCACGGCACTGGGATGGCTGAGGTGGTGCTTCACAATCATGCAGGCCTCTCTCATCCTTGGGCTCAGTTCAAACCTGTGAAAAGCAGTGGTGGGACGGAGCTGTCTGCAGTGTTACCCCAGAGAAGTTGGTGGCCTGCGGAACAGCAGGGGCAGGCCTCGAGCGGGCGCAGCTGCTGGCTAACAACCTGATCCCAGAGTTCCTGACGGGCATGTGCATAAACATCACGCAGGTGCAGCCAGGAGCTGCTTTTAAATCTCTGGCAGGACAGGCTGGGGGGGTTGCAGCAACTAAGTAAGTTGCTCATTAAAGCACAAAATGGGGGGGGGGGGGAATTCATCAGCAATAGACTCAAAGGATTGTTAGGAGAAAAGAAAACGATCCACATGCTGCTTCCATGCATGAGTGGAGACAGCCCTGAACCCTCCCTCGGTACGCCCTGGCACTACCTAGCAGATACATTTGTGGCTCCCCTTGCCAGCGGATCTCAGCACCTCACAAACATTCACAGATTCATCTGCTACTCCCCATTTTGAAGACAGGAAACCGAGGCACAGACAGGAGGGCCCATGGCTCCCCCAGGGAGCATGAAACGGAGCGAGGCATTGAACCAAAACGTCTGAGTCTAAGGCAAGTGCCAGAGCCACAAGATTATCCTTCCTCTTCTGCAGTAGGGACGCTCTCACCACTCAGGTGTTGGGCATGGGATTCTGACACATTAGACATTGGTAACAGCCAGAGACTGGATCCCAGAGTAAAGGCACGAATCTGATCTGGTGCAGCAGGGAGGGTCAGGCTAGAGGGGTCAAAGGGCCGATCTGGATTCCTGCCTTCCTAGGGGGTTGCCCTGGAAAAAGCCCCCATTATTTTCATCATTCAGAATCCCATTTGTGTTCTGCACAGGCCCAAAGGCTCCCGGACTGCAGTACTCGGGGAGCGTGCGTTTCAGTCTCTGCTTCCCAGGAGCTCCCAGAGAAATGATTACAGGCCCTAGCAAGCAGCAACATCGGAATGGAGGGACTGCCCAGCTGGGTTAGACCAGAGCTCCATCTAGTTCAGTGTCCCGTCTCCAACACTGGCCAGTCTCAGATGCAAAAACCCCACAGTGGGCAATTATGGTATAACATGGCCATAGCAGAAATTTCTTCCTAACCCATCATTTAGTGCATGGGTCGGCAACCTTTCAGAAGTGATGTGCCGAGTCTTCATGTATTCACTCTGATTTAAGGTTTCGCGGGCCAGTCATACATTTTAACGTTTTTAGAAGGTTTCTTTCTATACGTCTATAATATATAACTAAACTATTGTTGTATGTAAAGAAAATAAGGTTTTTAAAATGTTTAAGAAGCTTCATTTAAAATTAAATTAAAATGCAGAGCCCCCTGGACCGGCGGCCAGGACCCGGGCAGTGAGAGTGCCACTGAAAATCAGCTCGCGTGCCGCCTTTGGCACGCGTACCATAGGTTGCCTACCCCTGATTTAGTGGTTGGCTGATGCCCAAAGCATGGGGTTTTTTATCCATTCCAAGCTTTGTGGGTTTTTTAATCCTAGCCAATGTGGATGTTCTCATATAAATGTTGTACCTATTTTTTAACCCTGCTGGGCAATTGCCCTCAATTATATCCAGAGGCAGTGAATTCCACTGGCTAATCTTGTGTTGTGTAAAAAGGAAGTGTCCCTATTTCAGTTTTAAATTTTCTGCCTTGGAGGTGTCTTTGTTCTTGTTTCAGTAGTGCCCGATCCAGCTTTTCTGTACCATTCATTATTTCCTATACCCTTATCATGTTCCCTCTTATTTGTTTCCTGTCTAAATTACATATATCATGTACCTTGCCATTTATGAATGGTTTTCCAGTCATTCAGAAGGGCTGCACTGGGGAACACATGCTACCCCTTCTCAAAAGTACAGCAAGGCTCTCCTGGACACATGCTCCCGATTGCCCCTGGAGGCGTTATGGCTTTTCTTGCTAGGAGCTTCAGCAAAGGGCAGTGCACTTCCTTCCTCTGGCCCTAGGAGTGGGTGACTGCACCTTTAGCAAGCTGGGTGCACCTGCAGATCGAAGGCGGCTTTCTTTGTGCATGCGTCATCACAGATTTCAAATGGGCGGATTGCTAAACTGAAATCTGTTTTTTCCCCCAACAGAACAATGTCCCCAGAGTAGTTTGCACCCAGGCCTATTTTCAACCTTCCACTGTTTTAATGAAGCCCTGCTCAAAACACCAAGCAGGGAGAATTCCCTCCTGACCCCCCCATAACACAGATACAGCTGGCAGAATTTTGCTCCAATTTCCTGAAAGATTCACCTTCTAGCAGAGCCCAACCAGGGCCGATGCCAGCCCCCAAGGGGGAATGTTTTACAAAGCTAGGAGCAGGTGGAAATGGGGGTAGAATGCAAACTGTTTAGCAACCTTAGCTTCACTGGTTGCCACTAGTGATGGCTAACAGCGTCTGCTGGCAGCGCCCAGCTGGGAGATGCTGGCTTGCCCGTGGGGGTGGGGCTAGGATGAGTTTGAATGACCGATCTTTTTACTAGCCAATTCAGCTGAGATTAGGGCCGGTCGGATTTTTTAAACTCAATTATTTTTTCTGTCAAAAAAATACAATTCAAATGTTTCACCAAATGGGTCCAATTGTGGCCACAAAGAGTTGGAAACGAGATGAACGTGGTGGCTCTGTTTTGTCTTGTTCACTGGGGGAGGGAAGGAATTGTCTATGGCAAAATTAGAACGAAATCGTTTCTTTGGACATTTTTGCAGAAATAAAATTGGCTTTTTCGGCCAGGAGAGGGAGACGGCAGCTGGAACTGCTCCTGGCCTGAGACGTTTCTGTGGAAGGGGCTCTAGACAACTCCTCCTCCCTCCCCACTGGCTCCAGGGGGTTTGGGGCTGGAGTGCTCTCCAATAACTGGGCCTTTCTGACTAATTCCAGCCCTGGGGAGACTACCCTGCACTTACTTCTCCTTCACCTCGGTAGGGTCCAGAGCTGGTGCACTCTCTGTCCCCTGCTCCCCGTTTCTCTTCCTCTGCTCCGTGCCCGGCTCAGGACCCTCCACGCCGCTAGCAGTCTCACCCACGTTCGCACCGATCTCCTCGTCCCAGGTGTTTGCGTCGTCCTCCGCGTCGCTGTCAGAGCTGGTGGGTGAAATCTTCTCAGAGGAGCTGTCTTCACTGTCCTCCTCCTCCTCCTCCTCACTGGACGTGCTCTCGTACCTGCCGGGAGAGAGAGCAGGGTCAGGGCACTGCAGTGAGATCTGCCACCTTCTCCCATGATGCCCGTACTGTGCAGAGGGAGAGCTGGGGTGATGCTGCTCCCTGCCCCCAACACACACATTGCATGTTGCAATCATGGCAGCTTCTTGCCCTGTGGTGGGACTAGGATGCAGCCAGGTTTACAGAGATCTGCAAGTGCTGGAGCTTGCGCCCTGGCAAGAGATGGAACGAAGGGCACATACTCCCCATTCAGCACCCCCACGAACTGCAGGCTCTTCCTCCCGCCCTCGGCCTCGCTCTTCGGAAACCCGTCTCGCTTCTTCATGATCGACTTCAGGGCACCTGAGGAACCAGAGATGGGAAGTCACATGGTGGAAAGTCCTGCCTCTGGCACAGACACAGGGCCAGGGTCTCACTCCACCCACCCCAAGTTCCTGGAAAGGAGGCTGGGTGGGGCGGGAGGCTGGGGTTGGGAGCGCTGGGGGTGAGAACAGGCTGTTCCTGTCCAGCGCCTGCTGGGCTGGGGGATTCTCCGCTTGTCACTCCGTCTCCCGCCCCAAAGGCCTGGAATTTGTTCTACCTTCGTCTCACTAGAGAGTAACCAAGCACAGGGGAATCTGCTGCTCTGTCCATCTGGACACCCCGAGCTTCAGCAGAGCCACAGGCCCAGGCAGCGTCCTGCATGTACCGAGGAAGGCAGCTCTAACCCACAGCACTCGGGGCTCTAATTCTCAATGGCTGCCCAGGTGTGGGAGCTCCTAGCCGTGCCCAGGTCTTGTCCCCCCAAACACAAGCGCACAAGCCCTGCCCTCTTACCCCTCCCCCAACACAATGGCTCCACCTGTCCTGCTCCACACAAACACTGCGCTCCCCCTCCCCCAGCCTGAAGATCCTCAGTCACCCCACAAACCTCTGGGCTAATTCACTGGGGGGCTGGAAGCATGTGGTTACCAGAATTGCTGTCACATGACCTATGATGAGGTCATCTGCCCAGGTGCCTGATCAACACAGCCTCCTCTCAGGTTGGAAGTCTCCTCTCACTGACACTGCTGAGTAGTTCCATTGAAGTTAATGGGATGGTGTCAAACCGGTGTGAGTGAGTGGAGAACCAGGATCCTGGGGGGTCAGGCTCCAGCTAACTGCTTGAAAAGAAATGCAAATGGGCGTGTTCCGCCAGGGCCTGACAGGTGCGAGGCTTGTCAGCATGCAGCAGATGCTGGCGTAAGTGACTCACCAGCCCCAGGACTCAGAGGAGCGTTACTGTCCTTCTCCAGAGGCCTTTCCCGCGTTGCACTCACACACTCGTGCACCCCTTTCCTGGAGTCCTGGGGAATTAAACGTGACCCTTGCTCCACTTCCACTGTCCCTGTCCCTCCCTGAGGCATGGCTGTCTTAGTGCCACTGGCGACGCCAGACTCAGCAACGTCCACCTGGTTTCCACCTTCTCCGGCACCATTGGGGGTTTGTTTAGACTTATCACCAGCCACACCTTGATCTGTTTCTTCCATTGCTGCATCGATTCCTGCCTCTATATCAGCTTGGGTGTCCTTCTCTTCATACAGGGCTGGTGAATCTGGACCTACAGCAACTTCTCTACTTTCCAAATTGCAGTTGACTCCAATGCACAACATCTCTGGCGAGCAATCCACACCCTTATCGATCATTTCCAAGTGGCTGCCCACCCCCTGGCTCTGCATTGGTACTGCAGCCTCTGCATGTGCTTCTACCATCTGAGGCTTGGCCATTATTTCCTTATCTATCAAAGTTCTTGGCCTTCTGGAACAAACCTCTACTCTTAACTCCTCAAGCTCCTTAGTCGCGTCCTTCAAGTGGCCTTCCATCATGGCGATGACCTCTCTCTGGTGGCCAATCGTGTGCTGCAGCAGCTCCATTTCCTTCTCTGCTTCCGTCGGAAGCCCTAACAAGGACTCCACGACCCACACTGCAGCGTCCTTGGTCTCAGTCTCTTGGCCAACGGCAATCTCATGGCATGGCTTCTGAGATCGGTAGTAGAACACGGCCTCATTCATGTTCACCCCCTCGCCCACACCTACAGACTTACACGCTTTCTCCATGGCCTTTGCGGGGCGGGCAGCTGCCCTGCTGGCTCGCACGTTCCTGTCCGAAGCAGACAGTTTCTCAGTGAGTCTCCTTAACTCTGTGATTTTACTTGCTCGAGCCTTCACCGACTCCAGTTCCCTTTCCAGTTCCGCAGGAGCCTCCTGGCTTGCCCTGGCAACCTCTGCGCCGAGAGACCTGGGTGGAAAGCTGAAAACAGAAGCCTCGCTCGTTTCGGGCAGGGGTTGCTCCTGCAAACCCGCCATCAGCTTCTCCTTCTCCCGCTTCAGTTTGCAGATTTTCATTTCTAGGACTGGGATCGTCTTAACTTGTTCCTCCAGCTCTTTGAGTTGCTTGAGGGCAGCAGCCATCTGCTCCCGCACATGCTGCAGATGCGCTGGGCTGATGTTGGTGGCCGGGGTGCTCCTTCCGGAATTCAAAGGGCTCATTCTCATAGAGCCCATCAGAGACGGGCCAGGTGTGGCTTGGCTGTCCCCATTTCCATTCAAAGGGACAGCAGAGGAGGAGCGGGTCTGGTGAAAAGAAGTGGTACTGGAGACGGAGATCCATGTTTTAGAGGGACTGCTGGGTGGCCCAGTCATCTGGGCATCTCCACTACTCAGCAAATGGAGCTGCTCTAGCTCCAGCCTCCTACTTGTCTCTTGCAGGGTTTTCTCCACCCGGGGATTTCGCATGAGGGATTTGGGGGCAGGAGGTGGGAGGAGATTTATAACTGGAGTTGGAGACACAGGGTTGGAAGCCTGTTTGCTCAGGGGCTCTCTCATTTCTGAGGACCCAGACTGCGTTCTGATGCGTGGAGATAACAGGAGCATGTTCCTTCCATCCTCGCTGGCCGTGGATGCCAGAGACTCGGTGGAGGTCCATCCACTGGCGTGGCCGCTGGGGCTTCTCAGGGAACTGGGCTGCTGCTTGGGCCCTTTCACTTTCCGGTGCTTCGGCACCTTCTTGAGAGTTTGGCCACTCTCAATGTCATCGACATATTTCAGAAAATCGAGGTCTAGCAGGAAGCCATAGGGGGTTTCCACAGAGTAGGAGCTCTTCTCCCCATCGTCCTGATCTCTGTACAAGAAGGGGCCACCTAAATCTGCCAGGAAAGCCAAAAGGAAACCATTGGTACAGTCAAGAAAGACCTAAGTTCGTCAAACCCATCTCCTGTCCCTGTCTCCAGAGGTGCTGGAAGTAGGGGTGTGGGGGGTGCGGTAGCACCCCCTGGCTTGAAGCGGTTTCCATCATATACAGAGTTTACAGTTTGGTTCAGCTCTCAGCACCCCTGCCTGTCTCCATGTTCTCAGCTTTTCCTGCTGGATGCAGGGCAAGTGTTTGATGCCACAGAAAGTTCACGTAGGTGCCCAGACTGGACAAAAAGGCCTGGGGCTTTCTCACCTGGCAGAAGATGAGATGCAGGGGTCTGGAATAACCCCAAGTGCCCTCTGCTCTGAGCACCACTTGGAGCCTGCGGGGAAGCCTGGACCCATGTGAGTGTCACACCCAAATTTGAGGGTGAGGATTAATTCAGGGTCTTTAAGAGGGAGGTGAAGCAGCGGTCAGTCCATGGACAGAGGATGCTAAACTGGGGCATGTTCAGCAGGGACAGGGCCATGAGACAAAGTGACCTAGGGCCTGATCCAATGTCCATTGAGGGCAGCGGTGGCAATAGGCTTTGGATCAGGCCCAGAGAGAGGTTAGGAGTCTGCGCTTCATGAAAAGGCCTTCACTCTGGTGTTAAAGTAGAGGGGAGTAGCGGGGGGGGGAGGGGGGAGGTGCCCAGCTCCCCATCCCTGCCTGGTGCAGCTGCCAGTCAATTCAGGCGTATGGCTGAGCCCCGGAGCATCTGAAGGAAACCCTCCGTCATTAGTGTGAATGGACCGACAGCGAGAGTGTCTGAGCCCTGGGATCCCCTCTCCACTTGACTCAAGTGTGTGACCCTCCCACTGGATTAGCTCTGAATCCTCACTAGAATCCTGCTAGAGCTGGTTGGGAATTTTCTGTCACAGTGATTTTCTGACACAAAATGCAGTTTCCACAAAGTTGACATTTTCAGTAGGAAAATCTTGATTTTACCAAAAATTTTCAATTTTCCATCATTGATAAATCAAAATAAAATATTCCACTTTGTCTGCGTTTGACCCAAATCAGAATATTTTATTTTGTTGAACTGACTCAAAACAGATCATTTCAAATGTGTTCAATAAAACATTAAACTACATTTCCCTGAAGCACAGGGCCTTGTAGGAATTGTAGTTCAGCCCTGCCCCCTGCGTTAGAATCATAGAATATCAGGGTTAGAAGAGACCTCAGGAGGTCATCTAGTCCAACCCCCTGCTCAAAGCAGGACCAACCCCAACTAAATCATCCCAGCCAGGGCTTTGTCAAGCTGGGCCTTAAAAACCTCTAAGGATGGAGATTCCACCACCTCCCTAGGGAACCCAGTCCAGTGCTTCACCATCCTCCTAGTGAAATAGTGTTTCCTAATATCCAACCTAGACCTCCCCCACTGCAACTTGAGACCATTGCTCCTTGTTCTGTCATCTGCCACCACTGAGAACAGCCGAGCTCCATCCTCTTTGGAACCCCGCTTCAGGTAGATGAAGACTGCTATCAAATTCCCCCTCACTCTTCTCTTCTGCAGACTAAATAAGCCCAGTTCCCTCAGCCTCTCCTCCTAAATCATGTGCCCCAGCCCCCTGGTCATTTTCATTGCCCTCCCCTGGACTCTCTCCAATTTGTCCACATCCTTTCTGTAATGGGGGGACCAAAACTGGACACAATACTCCAGATGTGGCCTCACCACTTCCCTCAATCTGCTGGCAATGCTCCTATTAATACAGCCCAATATGCCATTGGCCCTCTTGTCAACAAGTGCACACTGCTGACTCATATCCAGCTTCTCATCCACTGAAATCCCCAGGTCCTTTTCTGCAGAACTGCTGCTTAGCCAGTGTGTCCCCAGCCTGTAGCGGTGCATGGGATTCTTCCTTCCTAAGTGCAGGACTCTGCATTCTCTCCTATGAGCCAAGCTCCCTGGAGGACTACATCTCCCATAATGCAGTGTAGATTTCCCTCAGCCCAAGCTGTGTGGTGCATCATGGGAGATGTAGTCTGGGAAGGGAGTCTGGTTCATAGGGAGAATGGGACTCCTGAGCTCCCATGAGGCAACGTACCACAACAGGTCCATGCAGTTTAACATTGAAATGACTGGAAAGAAGCATTTTGAGTCATTTCAACGAAGCAAACAGTGAGCATGGATTCACCAAGGGGAAGTCATGCCTGACTAACCTAATTGCCTTGTATGACAAGATAACTGGCTCTGTGGATGAGGGGAAAGCAGTGGATGTGTTATTCCTTGACTTTAGCAAAGCTTTTGATATGGTCTCCCACAGTATTCTTGCCAACAAGTTAAAGAAGTATGGGCTGGATGAATGGACTGTAAGGTGGATAGAAAGCTGGCTAGATCATCGGGCTCAATGGGTAGTGATCAATGGCTGCATGTCTAGTTGGCAGCTGGTATCAAGCAGAGTGCCCCAAGGGTCAGTCCTGGGCCGGTTTTGTTCAATATCTTCATTAATGATCTGGAGGATGGTGTGGACTGCACCCTCAGCAAGTTTGCAGATGACACTAAACTGGGGGGAGAGGTAGATACGCTGGAGGGTAGGGACAGGATACAGAGGGACCTAGACAAATTAGAGGATTGGGCCAAAAGAAATCTGATGAGGTTCAACAAGGACAAGTGCAGAGTCCTGCACTTAGGACTGAAGAATCCCATGCACAGCTACAGACTAGGGACCAAATGGCTAGGCAGCAGTTCTGCAGACAAGGACCTAGGGGTTACATTGGACGAGAAGCTGGATATGAGTCAACAGTGTGCCCTTGTTGCCAAGAAGGCTAACAGCATTTTGGGCTGTATAAGTAGGGGCATTGCCAGCAGATCAAGGGACGTGATCATTCCCCTCTATTCAACATTGGTGAGGCCTCATCAGGAGTACTGTGTCCAGTTTTGGGCCCCACACTACAAGAAGGATGTGGAAAAATTGGAAAGAGTCCAGCGGAAGGCAACAAAAATGATTAGGGGACTGGAGCCCATGACTTACGAGGAGAGGCTGAGGGAACTGGGATTATTTAGTCTGCAGAAGAGAAGAATGAGGGGGGATTTGATAGCTGCCTTCAACTACCTGAAAGGGGATTCCAAAGAGAATGGATCTAGACTGTTCTCAGTGGTACCAGATGACAGAACAAGGAGGAATGGTCTCAAGTTGCAGTGCGGGAGGTTTAGGTTGGATATTAGGAAAAACTTTTTCTCTAGGAGGGTGGTGAAGCACTGGAATGCATTACCTAGGGTGGTGGAATCTCCTTCCTTAGAGGTTTTTAAGGTCAGGCTTGACAAAGCCCTGGCTGGGATGATTTAGTTGGGGATTGGTCCTGCTTTGAGCAGGGGGTTGGACTAGATGACCTCCTGAGGTCCCTTCCAACCCTGATATTCTATGAAAGGTTTCAACATTTCCAAATAGAAATTTCTCAGACTTTCCATTTTATGAAAAAGTTCTACATTTCCACTTTTCATCCCAATTTGTGTGAAAAGAAACGTTGACATACAGGAATTTCCTGCCGGGTGGAAATGCTGGGTTTTGCTCAGCTCTACCAACAGCCCACAGAGAGATACGGCTGCAGCCAGGGCCAGCCTTACATAGGGGCGAACTGGGAGAAAGCCCAGGGCACCGTTATAAACGGGGCGCCTCCAGAGCAGGGGTGCCCCTCCCCCTGCTGGTGCCTGCAGTCCTACGGCTCTGCCCCCTGCCTTGGAGCCGCCCCTGGCCAGCTGCTCCTAGGAGCTTCCTGCCTGCTGTGTGTGTGTGGGGGGGTGCTGATGTCATGGTGTCCCCTGCCCTCC
>NW_020665013.1:158779-191506 GCF_002925995.2 Terrapene triunguis
TGTCATGGTGTCCCCTGCCCTCCCCCCCACCCAGGTACCCCATCTCCGCAGAGCAGGGTGTGTGTGTGTGAGGACAGGGCTCACCAAGAGAGGGACTGAGCTGCTGACGGCTGCTACAGTGTCTGACGCTTTCCTTAAGAGAGCTGCACTCAGCCGTCTGAAAGGGCCGGAGCGCGGTCTCTCACACACACTGTCTCCTTCACACTCAGCCCCCAACACATACTTATATTGTTGGTACTTCCTGCACTGCGTATATGTTCTCTGTCATTTTATTCTTTCAAAGTGCTGTTATTTTAGTTTTTTGACTGGTCTGTGCATTTCGTAATTGTATTTCTCTCTCATGCTTACATTGAATTCTTTGAGTAGTGAGTGCTAAAATGCCTAACCTGTCCTGGCTGGAGTAATTATGATTATTACCGTTATTATCATATTGTGCTTTGTCATTCATTATTTAAAGAGGTACAATCAAATAACAGTATCCTTCTAGAATGTAACTTTAGCTTGTACTCACCGTAGCAGTGCCAGTTTAAAAAACATTAGCTAAACGCATAACTTTAGACACTGGGCAGATGAAAGTCGCTTATTTTCAAATTGTATTTTTAGTTATATCTGTAAAATAACTTAAAATTTGCATGAAAATAACTGCAGTTCCAACTCTGATACCAATAGCAATAATGGAGTCAAATGTTAGTGAGTCACATACATGATTGTGATCGGTAAACATAAATGCCAAAATAATTAGAAAAATAAATTCCCTTTCTTAATAAAAGAGCAAAAAACCCTTATCACATATGTTAAAATTATGTTTTTAGTGAAAAACAATTGACTAAAGTAGATAATGGCAGTAACACAGATTTTAAGCCGATTTTATTTATTTTTATGTATCTCTAATAAAGATAGTGTACAAAGTATCAAACGTGTAAAGCTCCAGAACTGATACCTCAAGGTTTGGGATTGGGAATATCTTGCTGTATTATCTCCTGATTGTTCTAAATTTACATATAAACTTTAAACGTGGCTTTAATTGGTGTTTGTATATTTTTTTTCTTTCTTTATATAACAATTAGATACAGTGCTCCTGTCAGCTAATTCCTACGTTATTATCTGCAAAAACCCTGGAGTTTTCAGGTACCTAAGCAGTCCCTGGACTCACGGTTAAAGTTTCCTCCCCCCCAAATCTGAAATGGTGCCCTGGATGAGCCAGGAGGTCGTGGGCTCTGGCAAGACGCAGCCCCCATGTGACAGCGCGAAGCCACATGCCGAGCATCAGGCACCACAAGCCCCAGCAGCAGCGCAGAAGGGTGTCAATACACCATATGCCAGGCCCCCCTTCAGCGCTGCTGCTGGGGGCGCTGCTGTCAGAGCTGGGTGCCCGGCCACGATCAGGCCACCCTGCCAGTGCTTAGGTCTAGCCTCTGGCATCTCTTTCAATACAAATTAAACACTAGGGGAGGCAGTGGGGCCCAGAGGTGATGGGGGGAGGGGAGGGAAAGCCCAGGGAGCCTGTGGGGGCTAGGAGTGATGGGGGGAGGGGGAAATGCCAAAATACAAGTTCCCCAGGGTGCCACTTTTCCTAAGGCCGGCCCTGGCTGCAGCCTTGGAGGTGCGGACGACTCTGATTAGGCTGCAGCCCCTGCCATTTGCATTCACGGCAGAGGTTGATCACCCCTTTCCATCTCTTTTTGTGGGAGGGCAGGGGGTGCCCCATCTCTACATTCGGAGCTGAGCACTGGGAGAACACATCATCCTGGTACCCCTTAGGTAGGAGCAGCCCATGTCTTTACCTGGGAGATTCTGGTTCAGGTGTATGGGCTGTGCCATCTTCTCCTAGGGGATCACAAAACCATAGACCAGCGGACTGCGAATCTGAAAAGACATTACGAGCCGGAGTGAATTCCTTCCTGGTAGGTAGGTTGTGACTCTCAGCAGCACAGTCTAGAAGGAAGCCCGTCTATGCAACCCCAACTGCCCTCCCGCCTTCACACCCCAATTCCACTTCATACGCCAAAACATCACAAAGAAACCCCAATCACAGGGGAACAGCCTCCCGCCGCATCACACCACCAACATGGTGAAACCCGCCTCCCTCAGAGAGCTCTGTGCCCAGACAGCCTCCGCGTTCCTCCTCCTGCAGAGACGGCCTCAAGGAACGCTCAGCGCAGCAGAAGCCTGCGTTTCCCACACAGATTAGACGGGGACCCTCTGTCTCCCTTTCCCCAACTCCATTCTGCAGCATTTGTGTTGGCTCCTGCCCTGGAAGCTTTTAGCCACCCCCACCCCGTCTGGGCAGCCTGCCTCAAAGCACAGCATAGGAGGATTAGGGGAAATTGTAGCTAGACTCTGCAATGCATTCTGGGGCACAGAGGGAAGGGGGAGACCTGAAGTGAAACTTGGAAAAGAAAATATAACCTGAAAGGTAAGGGAGGAGAAGACCCTGCTCAGGCAGCAGTTGCATCAGAGAAAGGGCAAAATCTGTACCATGCCCCAGCTTCTGTTCAGCACTTGTCAGCTGGAGATCTTGAAGTAGCATAAGGGCTGCTGGAGAGAGCACTGGACCGAGGCTCAGGAGACCTAGGTTCTGATCCTGGCTCTGCTGCTAGGTGACCTTAGGTACAAGTCACCTTTCTGTGCCTCAGTTTCCTTATTTGTAAGATGAGGAGAATGACACTGACCTTCTCTGCAGATCTACTGAGGAAAAGCACCATATAAGAGGTAGGGATGGTTATTAAAATGCTTTACAATGAAGATCACCTTCCCCAAGATCCCTAATGCAAAAATCTCTGTGTGGAGAAAACCGTCCTGGAGACAAGGTGGAGGCTTGAGCAAGAGCCGGGCTATTTGCTGAAGACTGGGAGTGTGGGGGATCTGAGACACAGAGAGGAAATGACTCATCCAAGGGCACTCAGCGGTTAGCTCTATGGTGCGCCCACCCCTTGAATACTGTGTCCAGTTCTGGTCACCTCATTCCACAAAGGATAAAGTGGAACTGGAAAAGGTCCAGAGACGGGCAACAAAGATGATCAAGCGTATGAAATGGCTTCCATATGAGGAGAGTCTAAAAAGACTGTTCAGGTTAGAAAAAGAGACGATTAAGGGGGGATACGATAGAGGTCTATAAAATCATGATGTGGAAAAAGTGAACAGAGTTATTTACCATTTCCCACAATACAAAAACAACAGGGGTCACCCGATGAAATTCATAGGCAGCAGGTTTAATACAAACAGGAGGAAATACTTTTTCACACGATGCACAATTAATCTGTGGAACTCATTGCCAGGGGATGGCCAAAGGTATAACTGGGTTCAAAAAAGAACTAGATAAGTTCATAAAGGATAAGTCCATCAATGGCTATTAGCCCAGATGGCCAGGGATGCAACCCCATGCTCTGGGTGTCCCAAAACCTCTGACTGCCAGAAGCTAGGAGGGGAAGACAAGGGTGGATCTCTCCATAGTTGCCCTGTTCTGTGCACTCCCCTGGAAGTTCTAGCACTGGTCCTTGCTGGAGAGAGGAAGCTGGGTTAGATGGACCATTGGTCTGATGCAGCATGGCTGGTCTTATGAACACGGGTCTCTCAAGTCCCAGACCAGGACCCTGGCCACTCGACCCTGCGGCCATAGTTAAGGTAACAATGGAGGTGGAGGGGTTTCTATCTGAGCAGGGCCTGGGGCTGTCTGGGACATGACGAACACACTGAAATGAGCTCTTCTGGAGGAGCCACTCTCAGCTTCTCAGTTCCCGCTGCAGTCTGGCTCCCCGGGCACCAGTGAGATTTTTAGAATCAAACTGTCTGCAAGACCTGGGGTTGTAAGTGCATTTCTGGAATGTTTTCTAAGCCGTTTCTGGAACGTTTGAAAGGCTTTTGGGCCTGTCTCCCACCTCAGAGGGAGGTTCGCTCTCCACTGCTGACACCCCCACCCCAGCAGGGGCTGGGGCCTTACGAGCATTTCACGCAGCTCGTGGACAGAGACATTCAGTCCCAGGACACCATGGCCAATCCCCTCCCCGCTGCTTAGGGAAGAGCTTCAGAGAGGGTGTGCTCATACCCCAGTTCTCCCCTGCCAGCCCAGGCCGCTCCAGCAGCCCTCCCCTCCAGGATGGCAGCGGGGCTCAAGAGATCTCACTGGCGTTGAGGGGCAGTTTGGACAAGGTGTTTTGGAGGTTCGGGGTGGGGCTGGCATAGGCACGAGCTTTGTGCAGTGGGACTTTGCCCTGCTTTAAGGCCTTGTGTAGCAGGCTGCGTCTCTCGGTTTCAGCTGGGTTTGTCTGTACTGCAGAGGGGACTGGTTGCTACTGGGTTCCTCGTTACAGAATTGGCTGTAGTTTTTTATACCACTCTGGCTACTATATGGGCATCGTTGCGATCAAAGCGAGGGACACCAAAAGAGACAGCTTTTACTTCCCAGGGAACAGGCCAGGGTCTATTCCATTCTCTCTGCTTTGGGGAGGACACAATGTTGGTCTGGTATCAGAGGGGTAGCCGTGTTAGTCTGGATCTGTAAAAAGCAAGAGAGAGTCCTGTGGCACCATAAGCTTATGCTCCAATACATCTGTTAGTCTTAAAGGTGCCACAGGACTCAATGTTGGTCTGGCTTCAGCAGCACACTTACTGTAATGCTGCAAAGTCTCCGAAATGCACAGTGAAGCATGAAGAGGCTGGTGCAGATCCTGGGCTGTCTCCAGCTGGGTTGAGGTTGCTTTGCACCCCCAGCACAGCATAAATCAGACTTCCTATTAGGGATGTAAAAGGTTAACCGGTTACCTGGTAAGCATTAGACTTACCATTAACCCCCCTGGCTGGCTGCACCTGGCCAGCCGGTGGGACCCCAGCCCTGGCCATGCCTGCGGGGCCCCAGCCCCAGTCGTGGCGGGCGGGCCGGAGCGGCCCCAGCCCTGCCGGGCAAGCTGGAGCAGTCCCAGCCATGCCGCGCCCAGCCCCAGCCACACCGGGCCGGCAAGACCCCAGCCCTGGCGGGACCCTAGCTTCTGCCTCCCCATGCCAGCCCGCCGCTGGAACGACATCAGTTAACGGTTAACCAGTTAAATGATATAATTTTAATCGTTTAACCGGTTAACTTTTTAAACCAATATTTGCATCCCTACTGTAGCTTGGTTCCTGCACCAATGATCTAGTGTCAGTCCAGAAACCCTGCCAGGCAAATGAAGATCTCCCACTTTTCACTTCTGGCCTGCTAGTCTCCCTGCTTGGTTCCCAAGGTTTGCTGGATCTAGGGCATCTCCCATCAGTCGTGGGTTGGGTCTTCATGAGGACAGTTGGCGCCTAACTATGGTTACATGAACAGAGATGGAGGTTCCTGGATGTCTGACATGCTCAGAGCAGGAACCATAAATGGAAGGGTGGCCAGTGGGTCGCTTTGGGCCCGAAGCTGAAGGCAGAGACTGCCCTTCTCCAAGTGTCATGGTAGAGGTCGGTGTGGAGGGCTTTCCGTTCACCTTGTCCACGTCTCGCCACACTCAGCAGTCGCTGATTATCTCTGTTGCAAGGGGCTGTTCATGAGCTCTCGATGGAGCTGCTGCTCTGAGTCATGCCTGCTAAAATTAGCTCCTTGTACACGGAGCAATTCCATACTAGGTGCAGAGACAGAGAGCGAGAGAGGGAACGCTGCCCCTGCTTCACTGATAACACAAGAGGTGCCAGAGATGAGGCCCAATCTCAGTCATTGCCAAGGAGAGTGCACAGGAAGGGGGAAGGGACAGTAGCCAGGGATGCAAGAAGCAGCAAATCAGACTTTTGAGGAGCTTAGGCCACAAGAGGGCCTGGAATCCTTCTCACCCTTTGCATGGCCAGATCGTGAAAATGAGGAGGGAGGAGAAGCAGAGGGAGAGGATGAGAGGAGACAAAGATGAGGAAGAGAAAAGCAAATGGGTCACGGAGAGGTGCAGAGCTGAACAATTTTAGTGTTTCCTTTAATCCATGTACGTGGCATGTTGCTATCACAGTGAAGGCTCATTAGAAGATGCCCCAGAGACACCTCAGTCACCCTCCCCAGATAGCCACAGGACAATCAGGATAACTCGTTCAGGCCAGAGAAGCTAAACTCAGAGCCGGGCGCAGATTCCAAGGGTGTAGCCCAGGGCTTTATGGAACTTGCGCCTCGCTGCTAAGGAAATGATTATCTGGGACCAAGACGGTTGGATTTGGGAGGCAGACAGGTTGTTTTATACCCAGCCTGAGGGCAGCTAGAATGCAAATGACCAATGACAAGGCTGCTGCCGCAGGGGAGATCACGGCGTCCAATGGACTCGGCAAGGTCTGAATCTAGTCCCACTTGTCTCCTCCCTGTTGGCCCAGCTGGGATTCCTGTGTTCTAGTGCCCATGTGACCAGATCACCTGACTAGCTCCTAGAGCACCTGCTCCAACATCCTGCAGTGATAAATGTGGCTCAAGCAATGTCCGACCATTCTGCAGTTCACCTTTGGAAGCCCAGTGGCTCCTGGCTGCCAGGGCTGGGTGGAGCTGGGCTATCCCAGGGAGGAGAGGCAGCAGGCCAGCACTAAGCATGGCATCAGGACATGTTGAGAACCACACTCCTAGCGCCAGAGCAGGGGCAGCTAGGAGGAACCTCTGGGTGTGTCGTCAGGCAGTTGCAGGGGGTGCGGTTTGGCTGGTGTGAGCTAAGCTAAGGGAGCGAGAGGCACACAGCCCACTCCCGTGCCATCTGTCACCTCAGGCCTGTAATCATTTCCTGGTGACCACACCCTGCTGAGCAGGAGCTTTCCACAGGGTCGATGGCTTTCCAGGAACAGCGTCCGAGGTGACCTGCAGCAGGAATGGCTCCTTCGGCAGCGCGTTCAGGCCGTGCAGATCTGCGAGGACGGGAATTTCTGGTCACATGGGACTGAGCTCTCCCAGGGACAGAGTGTGAGCCGAGCCCCAGCAGGGAGTGTTGGGGCTGCAGTCGCCCAAAGACAGATTTTCTAACCCAACCTTCAGATGCACACGGCGGGCTGGAGTTGAGAACAAATGGGAATCAGTAACACTATAGCCACGTATCAGGGGGTAGCCGTGTTAGTCTGTATCCACACAAACAACAAGGACTCCGGTGGCAAATACATCTGTTCGTCTTTAAGGGGCCACTGGACTCGTTATTGTAGCCGAGGCCTTGGGGGGGACACAGTGTGAGGAGGGAAGGGGGTAAGAGCAGGAGAGGGAGAGGGAGAGCGATCAGGGCAGTGAAATTGAGCAGAGCTCCAGGAGCGAGTCAGAGAATTCCATGAAATGTGGGGGGGGGGGGGAATCTGTTTTTGAAAGAATTCCAAGAAGTGAGTTAATTAGCTGGGGAGCAGAGAACAGCGCTGAGCCGCTGGAACATCTGTCTGCATCTGCTGGCCGACGGCACCGGGGCTGCGGGAACAATGATGTTTGCTTTTGTGGGAAATTGCTGGAACAAACAACCCTGCAGTTTGGGGAGCGAAAGGGAGGGGAGTTGGTAATTCCCAGAACCAGTGCCAGAGCGGAGCAGCCAGCACCCCAGCCCCAACAGCTCAGGATAAACTCCAGCTCCAAAAACAACCCGCTTATCAGATGTGATACATCATTGAAAGCCGCTCAGCCAATCACAAGAAATTTACTGCGTCCCACAGGCCGCTGCTTAGAACAAACCCATACAAAGTGACTGCAGCAATATCTCAAACACTGGGGTCCTCCTCCTCCTGCCGCACCCAGAGATGAGCACAAGTCACCAGACTTGGCTCTGCCTCTGGATTTGGACTCCCACAAAGGGCAGTGGGGCTGGATCCAGAGTTTGGGGTGAAATCTGCAGCTCGATGTGGACTCCCCGAAGTCCAGGGATGCTGAGATCTGGGGTTTGGTTTCAACCCCTTGCTAGGAACGAGATGGAACATAGTGACATGGCAGCATGTCTCTGAGTTTGAGTCTCCTGAATGCACCAGAGCTACTCAGATTCCCCTGAATTTTCCTACACCAAGAGCGTGTGGATGTGCTGCTATCCACAGTGACTGCAGAATTGTTCCAAATAATGGTCACGCTAGACGTGTCAGTGACAGGAGAGGCGATGGTGGGGGGAGTCATGCGAGGTCATGTGCACCCCCAGATTTGCTGCTTGTGAGCATGCTCAGTAACATTTGCTGAAGCCGCTGCCCTCACTCCCCCTCCCCCCCACGCCCCACTCTCGGCAGGTACAGGTAATCTTTGGACTGATGCACATACAGGTTTCACTTGGTAGACACATACAGAAATCTGAGATCTCTGGGCTCTGGCACACTCTGTCTCCTGCAGAGATCATGGGGCTCCGGCATGCCAGATGAGAAGCCTGTGATTACAGCTGGGACACAAGAGACCCAGGTTTAATTCTTAGCTCAGCCACAGACTCTGTGTGTGACCTCAGGCAAGTCACTTCATCTCTTTGTGCCTCCCTCGGCTTCCCTATCTGTGAAATGGGAACAATGATCCGTCCCTGCCTGGCCAGATGTGGGGAGGACGAATGATTGTGATGTGCTCAGCGCCTGCAGAGACGTGGGGCATACAAGGGTCCAAAAGGCAGGCTAGGAGCTGCCAGGATAAAAGGGGATAAAAATAAGAAACAGAAAAATGAGAGTGACTATTAGGGAAAGACTCTGCCAGCCTCCAGGGCAAGGCAGGGGGTGGGAATCTCTCTCCAAGGAGGACTGACAGGGGTCTTGGATGGGCTAAGAGATCTCCAACATTATCAGAGATGTTTATTCTTTAAACACTGCAGCACATTTACAAGAAAAACCCAGTGTTGGGGAGGGGGAAGGCAGGTTTTGTCTGATAGCTGCAATACTTGCGGCTGGCAGCAGGGGGCACCATACTCTGCTCCTGATCAGAAAGGAAGAAAATCAGAGCAGGGAAGCTGCTGAGAGCAGGATTAGCATCAGCCTGTGAGAACAGGACATGCCATACCAGACCTTGTGTGTCACACAGCCATGGCCCAGACGGGGTCAGAGCAGAGTCCAGCTAGGCCAGGATCACAGTATCAGGTGTTTCAGAGGAAGGTGAAAGAACCCCCTAGTGATCCTGGTCATAGGGAATGTTTGTTCCTACTCCCTGTCACTTAGTGGTTGGCGTATACCCTGAAGCTGGAAGGTTTATAACCCATCTGCCTAGTGTGACGATGGACGTGCCCATTATCCATAGAAATGTCAGTTCTTGGTTTGAATCCTGCTCTAAGTGCTTGGCCACAGTGATATCTTGTGGCAGTGAGTTCCGCTGGTCATTGGGTGGGGAAAGCATTCCCTTTGATCATTTGCTGATCTTTCAATTTCTTTGAATAGCTACTTTCTCTTGTGTTATATATGGTCATGATGGAGGGGCAGCCAGGCCAAACCCGAGTGGTGCTGCAACCCCGTACACCAGAGCAGGGCCCAGCCACCACTGCAGGATGAGTGCAGGGAAGGCATGATCTTCAGCCTCCACCACCTGGGCCCTCCTCTTCCCACTGGGCCAGCAACCCACCATTTGGGGAACACTGCTCTATTAAAGTCACGGACACACAGAAATAGCCCAGTATCCATGACTCTTATCATTGTGACAAACCTGCGGAACAAGTTATAACTATATAACTTCTGCTGCGGCAGCATGTAGAGGACTCAACCAGAAGAGGAAAGCTGGCCCCGTGGTAAGGGCACTAGCCTGGGGCACAGGAGACCCAGGTACAATTCGCTGCTCTTGGCAAGTTGCTTAGCCCCAGCTCCTCAAAGGTATTTTGGCTCCTAACTGCCACTGATTCCAATGGGAGTTAGGAGCCTTCCATACCCTTGAGGGTCTGGGCCTTGGCCTCTCTGCCACTTGGTCACCTCTCTGTAAAACGAGGACTGAGACAGACGTGGCGATTTCCTGCACTCTGCTGGAGAAACCTCACCGAAGTAAGCTTTAGTGTTTTCCAAGGTCATTGTATTGACAGTGCAAATGTTGATGTGTTGTTGTGGGACTGTCAGTAGCCCCTTTAAGGGAGAGCCAAGACTACATAACCCCTGGGAAGTGCCGTGAGCGTCAAAGGATTCTTAAAAGAATGGGCCAGACGAGACTGAACTGTTGGTTGGGTGTGTTTCCCAGGAAATACTTGGGAGGCAGGGAATGCAGATTACCCACCTCTGGACCCAGCCTTTCCAAGCTAGGCCTTGCAGAGAACCCCACTGTCTGTCTGGTTACTTCCTCACGGGCTCTGCAGACCACACACACAACATTGGCTAAAGGGGCATCTGCAGAGTCATGGGTGGGCTTGTGCTGAGCTAGGCTGGATGGGGCTGGGAATAAGTTTACTGGCATGGGGGGAGGTTCGTATTGTTTTCAGTGTGGTGTTTTCTCTGTAATGCTTCAACCTTAAGAATAAATGTACGTGCTTAGACAGTGCGGAGGTAACTTGTGCCTGTGGTAATTATGCCAGTTATCATAGCCTTCAAAGAGTGAGCAAAGCCCTGTCCAAGCCATCGGTCTTGCTGTGGAATGACCCAGCGTAGGCAGGGAACTGTGCGGCGGGGAAAGACCTTGGTGAGGAAGGAGACAGAGGCAGGTCTCCACCCAAGAGAGAGGCCAGCCGAGGAGCCAGGTGCCTAGAGTGGGTTCCCACGAGGGGGGAAATAGAGCTGCCATTGCCCAGACTATGCCAGGGCTGAGAGCTCTGTCCTACCCACGGGGTAAATCCATTCAAGATTGGGTGGTGCTCAGATCCTACGGTGATGGAGCTAGGTAAGTCCCTTCGAGGAAATCCCTGACCCATTGTGCTAGGTTCTGCAGAAATGTGACAATTCCTGACCCAGGGAGCTTAAAGAGAAGAGCCGCCAGACCGGAGAGGTCAAGACGAGCAGTAACAATCCTAGCAGGGAGTGGTAGTGCAGACTAGCTGTGTGACCCAGGCATGGGAGCAAGAAGCCAACCAGCAGCCTCAGCCAGGGGTCGTCTTCCATCACCCCCTGCAGTTGTCTGCAAGCATCGGGGCAGGGATGAGTTTCTAGACGTCTGAGCAGCCTCAGACTGGGCCGATGACCGAGCCGTGAATGAAAGTGCTGGGTCTCTGCAGCTAGCCTGCCTTCTAGTGCCACTAGCCATCGCAGTGTGTGAACGCAGCGGGGGTCGGGAATTCCCAAAGTGGAGGGCGCAGCACTGCCCAGATCTCCAGCTTCTTAGCAGTTCAAAGGTGCCTGCGGTTGGTGCGGAATCTGGTTGCCTGCACCCAGGGGCCATGCCAGGGCAGTGATGCTCTCGCTGCTGATCAGAAATATCACACCTCCGCCAGGGAGCTGACTGTCAGCAAGCGGCCCCTGAGAGCCCAGATGTCAGCGCTCCCAGTGGGTGGACACGACGCAGCTGCTGTGTGGGCTGCTAAGAGAAGAGGAGGGCTTGCTCTCTGGAACTGCCGGCTCACAGAGTCGCACCTGCTTTGGGAATTGCCAGCAGAAGAGCTTCAAACCAGCTCCCTCTGACAGCAGAGAATATTTTTTCAGACACGCTGGCAATCGAGTCCCCTGGCTCTAAGCCCTATAATTACACGGCTAATCACAGACATTAGACAGCAGCCTAATGCAGCCTGCCAGTTCCTCGAGGAATCAGTTACATTCACGGAGAACATGCATCTGGAGCTTGTGTGTGTTTCCTTGTTTATAGGCCCCATCTGCCTAGCGAAGGAATGATACCTACTGGCCCAAGACGGGAGGTTTGTAACCTTACCGCTGCTCGTGGGCATCCATTCACCAGTCCTGTGCCCCTGCTTGCTACAGCTGTACAAATATTCCTTCCAGGCTTCACCTGAGCTTTTCGTAAAGTCCTCCAGCCCAGAGGTTCTTCCCAGGAGCTCTGCAGGTGCTCCAGCCGCGCCTGCGAGCACAATATAGTAACAGCTATCTGCTGTGTTTGCTGGACTCCACCCAAGGCCTTCGAGCGCATCTGGCACATGGCAAACTTGCCAGTTTTACAGATGGAAGGGCCTTAAACCTCTGCCCGGGGCCCTCCCTGACCTTCCCAGCTGCTCACTGAGCAATGTCCCACATCCAGACATTCATGGAAATGGCAAAAGTCACCAGCGCTCGGCCAGGGGACCAAGTCCCTTGGGATCTGTACATAAAGGGGCTCCTAGTCCTGCCTGGACGGTGGGGTTAGCAGCCAGGTCTGCACACCATCCCCTTCCCTCCCAGTCTGGGCCGGCGGAGACTGGGAGCCACACATGGGGACGGGATGGAAGGAGTAGGTCAGAGGCAGGGCTGGGGACACTGTCCCTCTGAACTACAGCTGGCAACGCTTGGCAACCAGCCCCGAGTCACCGCGAGAGGCGCACACTGCGTCTGGCACTGGCTCCAGCTACAGACCGGCTTCGAGGTGCAGCCCCCGGACAGCGCCCGGCAGGGATCCAGCCTCCAGGGCGTGCCTGCAGGAGGAAAGGTCACACCTGATAGCCAGGTGCAGCTGAATCAGTGCCCTGGGCGCCTGGCAGGTGCCGAGACACTGATCGGTATCCAGGAAGTCAGACTCCCTCAGCCAACAGGGCTCGAACAACCTTTGCCAGGCCAAGCTCTGACAGGTACGGCCTGGTGCCACAGCAGTGGGGCAGCCCCGAACCTCTCCTTCCCCCTGAATCTGTGTCTGGGTTTGTTCTGCCCCTCCCCCAATCGGTTAGCCCTATTTGTCCAGTCTGAGTCCCAGGCAGTTAGCAGCCACTCAATTTCCCACTTCTCCAGGGCCTGATCCAGATCCCACCGTGTCTCTCCACTGACTGCAGTGGGAGTCAGATCAGACCCTCTGCCGGCACCGTCTCCTTGGCATCCACCCCCTGCCAGTTCCGGGAGGCCAAGCCAAGGCTCCGGGACGCTCTGATGCTCTCTCATGGGATGAGTCGTCACAGCTTCAGCCTCCAAGCCCATCCCAAAGCTCTCGCATGCTCTGCCCACTATTATCAGGAGCGGTGTGGTGCAGACAGACCCTGCTGCGCGGAGCTCTGGGCCAGGCACTTCCCCCTCCCAACTGCCAGGCAGCGAGTTCACAAGTTAAAGCCGAAAAGGCCACAGCCTTGTTCTTCAGAGCCAGCTTTGTACACAAGCCTATTCCGGACAGATGGAGGCTGAGGGGAGCAGCCGGCACGGAAACCCAGCAGTCACCCTGGATTTTCCCCAGCTGCTGCAAGGAAACACCGGGACCATGAGAATAACATTGCTTTCCTTCCCCTTGCCCACAGCTCTGCAGACTCCCTCCAGGCACACAGCAGCCCTGCAGAACCCCAGCGCCTTCCGCAGCCAGCAATGTTCTCACACTTTTTGTCCTCCTGAGAGACTCAGGCTCCCAAACACACTGGATTAGATTTTGCTCCCAGTAACATCCCCACTGAATTCAAATGGGTCACTTCAGATTTACACTAGTGTCATTGACAGCACAGTCCAACTGCACCAAGGCCGGAGCTCCCAGATTTTGCAGGGCATTTCACAATGCAGCTCAATCAGGTTCCCTGTTCTGCAGAGGACAGACAGACCAACCTACCATTCAAATGCTCTGTAGCTTAGGGGGAAGTGCACTGAACTGGGAGCAAGGAGACCCTGCACTCGAGTATCCCACCTACTGACCGCTGTTAATGTCTCTATGCACTTCCCAGCTCTTGCAATCGAGCGAAGGCCCGTGTCCTGTCCTAGGCAGTACCTTTCCCTCGTTTGATAAACATGCTAAATGAGAGGTTACCCAAGATCATTTCTGGCAGAGTGCAGAATAGAACCCAGGTTTCTGCTACTCAGCCACATTGCCTTCCAGGCTGATTGTACCAGATCTATGTGTGTGGCTATCCTGTCTCTAGCCACTAGATCACGCTACCCTCCCAGAGCCAGGAAGAGAAGCCCAGGTTCCCGATCACTTGCATTCTACTGCTGTCTGGCAAATAACTATGTAACCCACTGGCAAGGGGTATGTCACACCCCTCTAGTGGTAAGTCCACAAAGAATAGGAGTTGCCCCTTCACCTCATGTGGTAGAGGTCTGGGGATCTGAAAGTCCTGTGTTCAAAGCACTAAGGATGGGCCATATGGGGAGAGCTTACAGCTGCTCAAGACAAAACTTCTGGTTTCCCAGTTTCCTCTTTCAGAAAATCATGGATTATTGCACTGACACCGTGAGAAAACAACAGCTTCTATAGCAAGTAACAGTCATAATCTGGCACTTGTGGTGGGACATGCAACAAAGCCCAGATTCCCACATTCTGTGCATCTGCAGGGCCGGCTCCAGGCACCAGCTTAGCAAGCAGATGCTTGGGACAGCCAAGGGGAAGGGGCGGCACCTCTGGCTCTTCAGCGGCAGGTCCCTCGGCCCCTCTCGGAGGGAAGGACCTGCCGCCGAATTGCCGCCGAAGAAGAAAGCGGTGCGGCTGAGCTGCTGCCGATCGCAATCGCGGCTTTTTTCTTTTTTTCCCCCGCCGCTTGGGGCGGCAAAAACCCTGGAGCCGGCCCTGCGCATCTGTCATATGTTTATCCAGCTAAGGTACATATCTGACCCTCTCACCACAATATCTGAGCACCTGCCAGTCGGTACCGTATTTACCCTCCCAACCACTCATGAGGCAGGGCAGATGGGAACTGAGATACTGGGAGCCAGTGACTTGCCCGAGGTCACACCGGAAGTCTGTGGCAGAGCAAGGACTCTCCAGAGGCGGAGGGTAGTGCTCTAGCCTCTGGACCATCCTTCCTCTCAGGGGAAAGAAGCCATGGATTTCCACAGCTTGTGCCACACACTGGCAGGTTTGAAGGCTGAGAGGACATGACCACCCACAGTGTCAAACTCTGATGCACTGGAAAGGTGGTTATATAAATCTGGGGCAGGGGGTCTCCTGGCACCCCCACGCAGAGGTGCTGCTCTGGCCCCACCCTGGGAGTGGAGGGGCACTGTGCATTTCAAACATGGGCAGAGTAAATTCTCCTCCCCTGCACCGGGCCTATCCACAGCTTCTGTTCCTTTCCGAGGGCTCAAGCGGGACATACAAGGAGCACAGGACTCAGGCTGGCCCCAGGCACGGGGTGAACCCCACCCTATTTGCACCTACTGCATGGGAAAGGAGGGGAGGGAGATGGACATTCTCTGGCAGCAAAGCCAGGAGAACTGCCTTGACAGAGCCCCTCACACAAAGGCTCCTGCTGCGGGGATTGCGGCTTGAGGGAGGCCGCTGGCTCATCACACGCTCACAGGAGGCAGGACTAGCTCAGTCTCTCTGCTCGCTTAGACAGAAAAGCCTGGTGCCGTTATCTGCCAGAGCCCCGCCAGGCTCTGGGACGCACCGCGAGGAATCAGACAGACAGACAGACTCCTTAAAATAACCCCAGCAGGCTGCCTCCCCGCACTGCTGGGCCACATCCACTGACCTGAGTGACCGAAACAAGTGTGTGCTGCTTCTTACTCCTGGTAGCTCTGCCGAGCCAGCCCAGGGGGAGCGAGCAGGGCCCTATTCCTGCATGGGGTGATCACCCTGCCTCGGGGTTTCTTTCAAATCCAAGCTAATAACAAATCAGCCAGCGACGGGCTTGTTCATTACGTTCCACTTGGTGACCTGTGCAAACCCATCCCCACCGAAGGGATTGCACAGGAGTCACCGGGGCCTACCTTGGTGCAGCATCTCTGTTACTGGGAGGGCCCAGCTTGGCGCTCAGAGGCCAGGCGGACACGGCGCTGACAGAGCCAGCTCTTAAGCTTCCCTTCCAGCAGCCCCTGGTGCAGAAGGAATCTTGGGGGCCAGGAGGAGAGGAGGAGTGGCTGGAGCACATCACAATCCATCTGTGCGCAGCTTTGTGGATGGTTCCTCAGGGACCGCTACTGGCTAGCGCACATTAGAGCATCCCGCAGGCTGCTCTAACTTGTGCTGGGGCCAAGCAGAGAAACATACATCTCCCTAAGGGGCTTCTCCATCCCCTAAGGCTCCAATCACAACATGACCCTGTATTTTTTACTGTTTGTCTTCATCTGGTGTTCCCATGCTCCCAGCGCTCCAAAGGGCATGTCTGTCTGTCTGCCTGTCTGTCCAGGCATTTCTACTGCACTCCTCAGCATGGTAAGTGAGTGCTTCTGTTAGAAACCTGGCCACATATGGGCCTTTAGAGAAAGACCTGCTTTAAACCTCTTTGGGGTGATTTTCAAAAGCACCTTGGGGATTTAGGAGCACAAATGCCATCCAAAGCCAAAGAGATTTAGGACCACAGTTTCCTTAGGTGTTTTTGAAAGCATCAGAGCATGCTGGGAAACCACTAACCTCCTTATACCTAGATCTTAACACTCCTTCCTCCAGCAGACTCCAGGACAGGCTGACCCTCCCGGGGGGGTTCGCACCCGGAGAATAAATCAAACCAGAGGAAAAGGGACAGTGACAGACGGACAGCTATGTAGCCATCTCTTGCATCACAATTAATTACCCTGCTTCCTGAGAGAAGGGAAACAGAGGAGCAGCTCCCATCCGCTGGGAAACCTGGCTCTCTCCTGTGCGGGGAGCATGCCAGGAAAAACCTTCCGCACTCCATCCCAGACTTCCTGAGGAGCTTCAGCCTGCAAACAAACCATCTGGGAGACAATCCAGGGCTCAGCCACTCTGCCTTAGAAAATATCCCCAGCTGCCTTGTCCTCTCTCCTGCCCTCCAGCCAGAACCTGCATCCATGTCGTCTGCCAGCCATGGAAAGTGGGTTTCTCCTAGAGTCCAGTCCCATTTCACAGTACATCGCAGTCACAGGCAAGGAGTCCTGGCATGTCAGAGGTTGCCCTGCACATGAAGCAGCCAGGAGGCATCCTAACAGAGTCTGTTCTCCTCGGAGCTAGGCTCCAGATGAGCATCCCCCTGCATCACTCTGCTGCTGTGATCCGGTCCCTCCCTGCCCCTGTTGCATGGCAACATTCCCAAAGGAGATTCTGGCCAGCACCTGTGCAGAGGTGCGAGGGGGAGGTGGATTCCTAGTCTCCTCTCCTAGCTACCCAGGTACCTGCTAGCAGAAATGGGGCGCTAGACTGGCAGAATTGCTATAGCCTCAAGGTGCCACAGACATGGTGAGGGCAGCCTTGACATATTTATTCCAGCTGGTTTAAACTGATACCACTGTTATGTGTCGATCAACCCTGGGGAGAAATTAAATTGACTGGAAGATCGTGGCCCGTGTCACAGATCCACGGGATTGGGGCTACGCCCCCAGCTTTGGAACAGTCTCTAGGATGAACCCTTCAGTGTGGCAGACCCCCTAGGGGTGCCACTCTTCCTCCAGAGTGAGCCACACCACCCCCTCCTTAGACTGGACCTCTGGGCCTGCAGCCCTCCGGCTTCACCCCCTGAGCTCTGTTCAGCGAGTCCGGCTGAGACATGTGCACTCTGCAGGCATTGCTGCAGCTCACCAAGCATTTGCAGTGACACTCACAGCGCTGTCAAAACAGTCGGGATTTTTCCTTAACTGGAAGGCAGCATGGTAAGTCCTTAGCTTAGCAGAGAACTGAAGGTCCAAACAGAGACCATCCTGGTCAGCCCAGAGCCCAGCCAAGCTGCAGTGAACCCCACTGTTCAAGCTCTCTGTCTGTGGTGAGAACCCCGACTCCTTCCAACAGCCAGCTCTTGTGCCCCACCTCACCCCTCCCAGTCCTTTGTTCTCAAGCTTCCCTGATGAGAGGTGGGGAGATCTCTCTCCCCGGTGATTGCCAGGTGTCAGTATCTTAATGGATTTTCCACTGATATGGGGTCGGCCTCAGCCAGTCTTTTTCCAATGACCCATCCAGGCTCAGACAGCTGGGCAACATTCATACCCATGTCTCTTCGCCTGCCCTGAGAACAAGCAATTCTGTCCCGCCCACTGGGTAACAGTACAGCATATAGGAGAAACTGAGGCATACATAGGATTCATGAAAATGTTACAGAAAATTCCCACGTCCTCACAACCAGGATCACTTGTCTGACTTTTTTTTGAAAATCAGAACCGCATTTGCTTTCTCCAGTCTCCTGGTAGCTCCATGGTTTTCCATGACTTTTCAGTCGTCCGTGGTACAGTACCACATTTCTTAGCGCATTCCCTCGTTGTTCTGGGATGTGAACCAGACAATCAAGATGGATTTGAATAAGTTATCACTCTCTGGAGGTTCTGTGCTTTCTCTTCATCAGTCTCTCTTTTACCAGGTCTTCATTACTTACCTCATTGGCCAAACTTCTTTTCGATATTTCTCTTGTTGAAGACAGGTTCTTAAAGAGCAGTTCAGCATCTCAGCCATTTTCATAGATGATAAAGCGAGAAGGGACCATTGTGATCATCTGGTCTGACCTCCTGTATAACGTGGGCCAGAGAACTGCCCCCAGATAATCCCTTTTTGAACTAGCCCAGTGGTTTCCAACCTTTTTTCCTTTGCGGACCCCTAAAATTTTTTCGAATGGAGGCGTGACCCCTTTGGAAATCTTAGACTTAGTCTCCCCCAGAGGTCCGTGGACACAGGTTGAAAAGCACTGAAGTGAAGCATCTCTGTTAGGCCTCGCACTGGTTACTGTTCTTGGTTAGGTCACTAAGAGCTTGTCTAGAGTAGAAAAGTTGCAAAGGTTAAACTACATCTTTTAAAACTAATCTAGTTAAACCAGCGCAAACGCCTCATGTAGATGCACTTAAACGGGTTTAACCCATTCTTAAATTGCTTTGGCTTGCACGGGTAAATTATTGAATGAAGCTAAACCAACTGAACTGAGGGGTTAGCTGGTTTAACTGTGTTTGCATTAGGGGTTTTCACCAGTTGATTAAATCTATTTAAAATGGAGATAGTGAGAATGGTCTTAGTGGCTGCGAATGTGCTAGGAAGCTGGGTGCATCTGAAACCTTGCTCTTTTCATCAGAGAATCTCAAAGCAATTTACAAACAAGTCAGTTTGTAACAGATGGAGAAACTGAGGCACAAAGTGGTGAAGTCACTTGCCCAAGGTCATTCAGCTGGTCAGCGGGTGGCAAAGCTGCGAACAGAATTTCAGGTCTCGCGAGTCTCAATCTAGTGCTCTCCCCACTAGGCAGCACCCCCCCCGTTATTGGGGTACAGTGGGGCGATCTGCCATAGCCACATTGCACTGCAGAGGCAGCAGTGTTAATCCAGGCGCACTGTTCTTTAGTTTGCTCCTTTCTTGGACTGGTTGACACATTCAGGAACAATCCAGAGTAAGACTGCACAGAGCTGAAACCAAAAGGGGCCAGACGTCACTGAGGCAGGATCCCAGCCCCTCTACCAGCCATTTCAGCAGGTGGCCATGGCACCTGGGGCAGAGACCCCACCATCTGCAGCCCTGAATCCAATCAAGCCTGTCTGCAAAGAGCGATGCCTGCCCGGGGAGAGCACAGTGATCTGTGTGTTGGAGACACGTGGCATCAGCTGCCCCAGTCAAACATTAACCAGCACCGTCCACTGGCAGCCGCTCTGGCAAGGTCCCTCTCCACCGCACAGCTCCCTTTTCTGAGGAGGGGTCACAAGCTCTATTCCAGTAGCAGCCAGTGCCGCACTGCATGAGCCAATCCCTGCCCCAGTGACCAAACAGTCTAGCCTACCCAGCAGGATGGGCAGCAGAGCCAGGGAGTGCCCCAGGGTCATGCCGAAGGCCAATGGCAGAGCCAGGATTAGAACCCCTATCTCCTGAGTGCCAGCCCAGTGACTCCAGTGGCTCAGCCCCTCAGTCCCACTGGCAAACAACTGACTTCAGCTACTCCCCAGTTAGCCCAGCAGGAGCAAGAGGAGAATCAGGGACCCTGCTTAGAGGCCTCGCCAGGTCACTCCTTAGCACACAGGTCGCTGCACGCTCACCAGCGCCTCTCGCCATCACAACAGGCTAGAGGGGACGCCACAGAGCTGTGACTCAATGGGCATGGGGGGATATAAGGGGCTCGCCCATCTCAGGAGTTCCTTCACACCTGGGAGGAGTTCTAGGCCAGGCTTTCAAGGGCTCAGAGCCCAGCTCTTCAAGTGCCTACACAAGAGATGAGAATTTGAAAATCTGGCTACTTTCATCTTTCAGCACACGCACATTGGACCTCCCTACCGCCCCTGCTGCGTCTGAGCAAACGCCCCTGGTTTGGAAGTTTCCTGGCCTTAGCTCTCAGCACGGCTCCGCTAATGCTGGGCAGGTCTGTTCTCCAGTTTCCTGCTGCTTGGGGGTTTCTCACACAACAGGGTTAAGTCACCTCCAAGCCCTTCTTTGGCACTTTCCACGGACCCCGCTAGAGAGGAAGCTGTGCTGTTATTTTTAAAGGCAGGGGTGGAAACGGAGCCCCCCGGTTCCCTCGGACACAAGCACGTGCTTTGCTCGGCTCTTTCTCCTCGTCTCGGATGTTTAGACAGGGTTCGTCAGCTGCCCAAGCAGTCACTAGCTCTGGGGCTGTGCTGCCCTTCTCTGGCCTTTGGGGGGACAGTTCATGGAGCTCCCCCTGATTTTCCAATCCATCCCCCCCAGGAGTTCGAAGGGCTGGACTGTTCTTGAGCAGTTGGCCTCGGCCAATTTGCTAGACTATAAAAATGAAAAAACTCTGTGGCCATCTGTGCAAAGCTCAGAAAGCAGGGTCAGCTCCATACAGCATCACTGCAAACCCCCCCGGGCCAGGCAGCGTAGAATTCAATGCAGCCCAGCTCCCATAAACACTTCCACCGTGAGTCACATTCCCAAACCACATACAATGGCAGGAAACGTCCAGGGAGCCAGGACTGTGGAATGTGCAAGTGGAACAGAGCCTGGACGCAGGCTCTGCACTTCTCGCCTGGCAAGCAGCAGGTGTGTGGAGGAATCTGGGGGCTCCTGGGGCCTGATTCCAAGTCAGTCGAGTGACACTGGCACAAAGCATTGTGGATAGACCAGGCCCTGGGTCTCTGTCTTTATTTCTCTGAATGTTCCTTGCTGTGTTTTTAATGGCCACAAGTGAGGTCCCAAATCCTCTGCAGCACGCTGCACCTAAGTTATGCAGCAGGTGCCCACTTTTCTATGGGACCCCGTCTGGATTTATACAGCCCCGCAGGAACCGTCTGCAGCTGTGGCAGGAACAGAGAACTCGCCTCCTCAGCACATGGCAAGTCTGAAGCTGGAGAGGTTCTGTGGCCAGCTGGGGGGCCGGGGGAGCAGCCCTTGCCCAAGGGACAGAAGTAAATGTGGAGCCATGCTCTAGGACACCTTGCAGGCCCTTTGCCCAGGTGCAGACCTTCGAAGGGGGAAGCAGGGGAGCGTCCCAGGAGAAGAGCACCAGGCAGAGAAGAGGCAGTTGGAGGAGGCGAGAGCATTTGTGTGAACTGACAGTGCAGCAAGCAGCTTTGCTGCAGACACTTGAGGATAAGGAGAATCCCGTGGCCATTTGCACAGCTGCGAATCAAGCTACATGTGGAAGACACTGACCTCAATGAGACCTTCTCCTCCACTCCAGCTCCCCCAGCATCTGCCTTGCCGGGTCTCTAGCTCTCTGCCCCGACACAGTCTCATCCTCAGGAATCCCAAAGCACTTAGAACGTCCCCCGATCACCTGTTACTGTACATGAAGCACTGAGCCTGCCCTGAAATGCAGCCATGTTGCTATCCGAGATGGGGCTGGCTCCCAAGCGGGGGTTGCAAGGAAAAGACTGGCCATTACTCATAACGATATGTGGTGAGATGTACCGGTCCCATCCAGGGGATGGCAGTAAAAGCCTTAACTCAGTGGGTCTCAAACTTTTTACTGGTGACCCCTTTCATATAGCAAGCCTCTGAGTGTGACCCCCTCTCATAAATTAAAGACACTTTTTAATATATTTAACACCATTATAAATGCTGGAGGCAAAGTGGGGTTTGGGGTGGAGGCTGACAGCTCGCGACTCCCCATGTAATAAGCTCGTGCGGGGTCCCGACCCCTAGTTTGAGAACCCCTGCCTTAACTCCTGGAGCAGAACGAAGACCTAAGCAGGGATCATTCCTAGAAACTGTGAGCTGACACCCTGCCTGCCTTCTGCCCCACTGGTTTGTATTGGTTTCTTGCCAGGTCCAAACCTTGGCTGCACAAAGCCACCCATTGTCCTTTTTTGACTAAGATCAGGTAGACGCCAGGCTGAAGGAAGCCGTTCTCGGAGTCTCTGTTCAAATCCCGGACTGAAAAGATTTACTGTTGTCAGCTGAGGGCCAAGGCCCTGGAATATTGGCCCCATCACACCTTCTGTCTAGAAGAAACGGACTGCAGTGCTGCCAACTCTCGCAATTTTATCGTGAGTGCCGTGATATTGGGGTAAAGCCCCAGCTCCTGGAGCCAGGTGAATACGGGCAAATCTCAGCTTATAGTTATGAAAAACATTTCTAGCCCTCCTGAATGTGGAGAAAAGCTGGGCATGTGACCCTGGACAATGCAACCTAAAAGCTCAGAAAGCTAAAAAGAAAAAAATCTTAAAAAATCTCATGATGTCAAACCCAATCTCTTATTTGAGGGCCTGACTCCTGGTTCTTGACCATTTGAGGTCAGCCGTACTGTGATAGCTTGAACACTGCATGGAAACTTAACTCTGAATTTTCTGGCTTTCCAGACTGCAGGGGGTCTGGCTGGGCTCTGTGTGTTTTGTGGGGGAGTCTGGAGTGTGTTGTCATATGGGGATGTGGCTTTTTTAAAAGCTTCAAATTCCTTTAAGCCACTTTCCAAAGAGGTCAGTCTGATGTCTGCTCCCCCCAGCTGCAGCACAGTCTGCTCCTGGGAACCCAGGAATGCTTCTCTAGGCGATTTCGAGTGGGATAAGTGACCGAGATGGTGGCTCCAGCTGATCCTCGCACTCCGCCAAATCATTGAGGTCATCAAGAGTGTGAGGGGGACAGTGCCCAGAGCAGTCCCAGGCTGATTTATCTTTGCAAAGCACATTTCCCCTTGAGCTGGGTCATAGAGATAAGCTCTGAAGACCCAGCGCTGAGGCTGTTCCAGAGTTAAAGGGAAACCTCTGAGCAAGCAGGCTGCTTCCTCTCCAGTGAGCGGGCAGAAATCCTCACCAAGAGCTGCCAAAGCAAGGCTGGGAATGCCAGGCCCCAGTCAGGCGAGAACAACAGGAGACGCTCGGAGCAGGGGAGATGGGCTGGCTGCATAGCTCGCTCGGGCCTGCTTTTCAGAAGAGATGGCCACCTGTAATGCTGGCTGCCATCTGGACGCTCGGTGTCGAATATTCGTCTCATGTGGCCTCTCCAATACTGGAGGTTTGCAACCAAAGTAGCCAGCCCTATACCATCCTCTGCGAATCTCTGGGGCTGAATGGTCCTTTTGACGCTCCCAGGATACCACATCCTCCACCCAAGACGATCGTTTCCTCCCTAGTGTTCTCCTGCCATCAACTTCCCCTTCCATTGGCTGTAAAGATGCATCCCACTGGACCTCTTACAGGGTGCCCTTCCAATCAAATCGCTCCCCAGAAGCTCTCTGACTCGTGTCTGCACAGTTCCATGGTTAGGCACCCCAAAGCAGTGGCCATTCTCGGAAACATTGGGCCCAAGTGTGTAAAGGTCATTTACGCCTGCAATTAGTTGGGGGCTTAAAAGTGAACTCCCCAGACCTGGAGGCCCATGATGTCATCTGGAAACATCTCGTGTGTCCCTCACCATAGAATTCATTGTACTCCGCTGGAGAGCAGTAACCATGCTGGGCAGTACCATTCTGCCCCTCATGCTGGGTACGCAGCAGAGAGGTCCTTCTGTCATGCCCAGACCTAGATCTCTGACCCGAATGCCTCCCTGAGCAATTTCCTTGTTAGCTGTTGTAGCATTGGACCTGCTGCTGAAGTTACAGCTCACTTGTCAGTAGTTTCTTGTTCCATCTTACAGGCTGGTTCCCCACGTGGTCTTCTCCGTGTATCTGACTTCTCACCTCTTCTCCAGGAGCCACCAGTGACCCTGACACACCACATATCAATCTGCAGGTGAATGCTCCCTGCTTTGACTGACAGCAGGAAGGTAAGAGTGGTCTGAGATGCCCAGATGTCGTCTCCAAGACAACCCAGGGATATACATCCCAGGCATCTTTGTTAAGGTTCTCAACTATTCCAAAGTTCATTCAGGAGCCAGAGCCACACCAGAAGGGGTGTAGTTGGTCTGACTCACTGAAGTCAGGACTGGAGGGAAGGAGGCAAGCTTGAATATCCTCAGTCGTCTAATTCCAGGGTGGAGTAATGATTTATGGAGTTATCATCACAATCTAACCCTCTTCCTTCTGCAGAACAGTGGGCCTGTCTATACTAATGCAAAAAGGCATTGCTGCAAAGGGGCTGTTGGAACATCCTGAGCTTGTGACACCTGGGCCAGATCTTCAGCTGGTGTAAGTGGCATGCTGATTACACCAGCTTGGATCTGGCCCAACATTTCTAGTTATATACTTGATGTATGCACATGCTCCAGTAAAACGGGACATCCATCCATCCCCCTCTCTGCAGGTTCCTGTCAATTCCTGGAATCTACATATAAAGATATAGACAATGGCTTGAACCTGAATCAATCCAGCAGCAAAAGCACATTGACCATCTCCCACCGACCGCAGCAGGTGACCCAGGCTACTTGAGACCAATGTGGGAGTCAGGAATAAGGTGTCTGTGGATGAAACGGTTACGTTTTACAAAGAGTCAACACCCACTTTCAGCCAGGATAACTCACGATTTACATTACACGAGTCAGAATGTGCGCACACAATCTGTGCAAATCTGCATGTTTGTATGTGTGTGGGCACATGTATGTGTATTTGTATTCATCTGAGAATGCCGCAGTGCAGCAGGGCACACGTATAAAAAGTGTGCTTGCAGTTATTACTACATTGGTTCACAAATACATTTGCATGTGCACACACTTCCTTTGAAGGCATGCAGGTATGTTTACACACCCACGCTGGGTTGACACACATTTGTGTCTCCTTGCACATGTAGTGTCTATATGCCTGTATACACAGTATAAACTCTAAACTACCAGCCATGTTTTCATTTTCATTTTTCTTTCCCTTGGGGATGAACATTCATCAGACTTTACAACTGTGTTTAATACCCACATAATTTAACTCTACTACCAGGAACAATTGTGCAAGTTCAAACAAGTTCCTAGGCCACAGCTTTTCATCAGACACTAGAAAGAGTGTGCCAGTGAACCCCACAGCCACGCATTTCCAGCAGCCCTGAATGGCATTGCTGGACTTTGTAACCAAGGCCCTGCTGCTAAATTATACTTCATACAACCAGGCTTGAGTCAGAACTCACTAACCCTGGGGGGAATCAAGAGTAGCCTCATTGAGAACAATGGAGTCCAACCTGTGTCAAATGGGGGCAAGGGGTTCAGAATCAGGCCCAATGGCTATGAATCGATACTGTGGCTGGGCTAGGATTCTTGTGAAAGGGTGGGGCAAATTAACTGCTGTTTCACAGTCTGAGACAACATGTTTGTGCTTCAGCAATAAACCTACTGCAGGCAACAATAAAAGCCCTTGTTCTCTCTCCATATTACTGAGCACATGTCCAAAGCTCTGGGAGAACCTTAGCTAACCTCTCCTGCCTTTGTGAGAGAATCTCTCCTTTGCTCTGTTGTGCACCCTCCCCACCTGTATCCTCATTAGCACCAAGGGCTTAGCCCAATGAACTGTGCAGTCACTGACCTGGGCCCCACCACTGCAATATCTGAGGACTTGTGTATGGCGTCGATAAAGGAATCCTCACAGGTACCTCTCATGTAACCATCCGTACAATGACTTGCACAGCTCTGGTGCTGTGTGCATTCTGATTAATAACGGCACTGATGGCAGGTGTATGCGCTACGGGAGCTGACGTGTCTCCAGGGAGAGCAATTATCCTGGGAAAGCTAATCTGAGGTGGTTCAGTGGGACATAGAGGCCCGTCACGACCCACATGGCAGGACGAGGTAATCAACAGGATTGCAGCGTTAGTACAGTACAGGGGAAATGGAGGCCTGTCCACCCTGCAGAATTCAGGCTCACCACAACAGCTGAGGCCATTAAGCCTGTAACAACTCTCTCCTCTTTAGAGGATAAAATCAATACAGAAAAGCAGAGCAATTTGGTTGCAACCCAGATACCTTGGGGGAGCTCAAGGGGTTCACTCCCAAAGTGGGTCTGGCCTGTTCCATTCCTCTGCCTCTTGGAATCCACATACGCTTCCTTAAACACAGCATTTGCGGTGTAAATCAGCATAGCTCCTTTAGCTTCAACAGAGCACCAGTGAGTTACACCCGCTGAGGATATGGCCCCACAAGTCTCATCTAACAAGCCTGGCCTTTGGGTTCAGTATAGAAAGATCTCCCCCTTCCTGGGGTGGGCATTTACAGCGGACATTCCCTGACGCGAGGGCTGTGTCATCGTAGTCTTTTTAAATGATCTTCCAGAAAACTGGGGAAGAACAGATTCTTACCCTAACCGTCTTTCCACTTTGTTCCTTTTATTACTGCTTAATAACAGTGGACACAAAATCACCAGCCTTCGCAAATAATCCATGTTCCTGGTATCATTTGCATTAGACAGACGAGAAAGGACAGAGCAACAGGAGGCTCAGACTGTAGCTGCAGGAACCTAGGCAGTTATGGGAAGTTGGGGATCAAGTCACTCCTGGCCAAATTCCCACATGTATAGATTCCTAGATCCTAAGCCCTGAAGGGACGACTGTGATCATCTAGGCTGGCCGCGTGTATAGCGCAGGCCACAGAACTTCCCCCAAATAATTCCTAATACCGCCTCCGAGCTTTTCGAATAATGTCCAGTCTTGATTTGAAAACTGTAATTGATGGAGAATCCATCACAACCCCTGGTAAATTGTTCCAGTGGTTAATTACTCTCCCCATTAAAAAGGTACAGTTTATTTCCAGTTTGACTTTCTCTAGCTTCAATTTGCAGTCACTGGATCACGTTCCACCTTTCTCTGCGAAACCACTCAGAGCTGCCAAACCCCAGAGTGAGCTCCAACTGACAGGGTCCTTCTCGCAAGAATCCGATAGGCGTCTAACAGAGCCACTGGCCAGGGCAGGGAGGGCATTTCTATATGTACCATAGATAGATATGGTGCCTGAGAAAGTATTTCATTGACACCCGTACTTCATGTAGGGAATGGCTGATTTGGAGACAGCGAGGCACTTCTGTACAAGGTACGGTAGGAATGTCAGTCACGTAAAACTCGGTCTGTCCACCTCGCTGCATTTCAAACGTGCCCATCACTGTGGTGTGAAGGCGCCATGGAAATAAACAAGCTACTCCATGAATTGGGTGTGAGACAGGATCTCATCTCTGCCCCACTCCACACAGCCATGGCCAGGGATGGGAGCTCCCCATTAGCAGAGCTGACTGCTCTTTGGGGACTACCCCGCTCTGTGGCTAGCATTACTGAGCCATTCAAAGCAAAGGCAAGGAAGGAAGGGGGAACATGGGCGCGGGAACTGGGGGGGGGGGGGGGGGGGCTGTCGCACCCCCTGGCTTGGAGTAGATTCCAGTCTATACAGGTTTACAGTTTGGTTCAGTGGCTCTCAGCCCCCCACCATAAAAGTTGTTCCAGTGCCGCTGAGGGGGAACCTCCAGCCCTGGGCTCCTCTCACGAGCTGAGGTTTGGGGATGGAGCCAGGGCTCTGCCCCAGCCCCCGGCCATGGGACAACACCCACCGCACAGCTCACCAGAGCAGCCCCCGGGAAAGCCCCCCGCCCCTTCAGTAAGGGCAGCTCCAAGCGGGGGCCATTGAGCCCCCCGTGTCTGAGCGCGGAGCCCAGGGGACAGGCTCCAGCCCTCCGGGGCCCGTCCACGCGTCAGACACGGACCCACGTGGGGCACCAGCCCGCGGCTCTGCAAGGGGCCGGCTGGGAGCGCATGGGGCTGTGCCTGGCCCTGCTCCGCCTCGGGACCTTTCCCCGAAGTCAGGCACCGGCGGGTCCCCGGCCTCCCGCTGCACCTGTGCAAGCGGGGCTGGGCTCGGCGCGGGACTCGCCGGCTCGTGTCGCCGCGCCCGGCAGCCCGGGGACCCCGCAACCCAGCGCCGCGAGCGGCCCCCGAGCCCCGGCTCTCCGCGCCGCCCAGAAAATCCCTCCTGACCTGCAGCTGCCGCCTCCCGTCCGGCCCGGCGCGCCCCGCGCAGCACCCGCGACTCTGGCTGCGGCTCGGCCGGCCCAGCAGCTCCCCTCGCTCACATCTGGCCAATTGCGCGCCAGGGGTGGGACCCGGGACCCGCCCGCGGGCGCTGCCTGCCAGGAATGCGCTCGGACGGGCCGCGGAGCCGGGGTCCGAGCGGCGCTGGGCATTTCCCCACGCCGGCAGGACAGAGCCGCCGCCACCCCTGCAACACCGGGGAGCCCGCGCAAGCTGCCGCTGAGCTCACTCAAGGCGCCGCCTGGCTTGTTGGTTCTTTGTTTGCATTACAGCAGCGCCTAGCGAGGGGCCGGGACCCGCCGGTGCTAGGCGCTGTACGAACCAGGCTGGCCTTGCCCCAGACAGCCAGCAATGCAACCCTAGCGCGTCAGCTCTGGGCGCAGGGACTTTACAGCGCACGGTACTTTGTTATTTGCATTAGGGTGACACCTAGGGGACCCCAAGTGAGATCAGGCCCCCACTGCGCCAGGCGCTGCAGGGACACAGCAGGCTGCAGGACACCACCCAATGATTCTTACTGAGGCCCTGTCTACATTTAAAAGTGGTGCCAGCATGGATATGTCGGGGGTGAGGGGAAAAGATTCCCCCTCAACATAATTGTGCTGGCAAAAGCCCAGTGTAGCGATGAATGTAAGAACAGCCACACTGGGTCAGACCAATGGTCCATCTAACCCAGTATCCTGTCTCTGGCAGACGCCAGTACCAGATTCAGGAGGAGTGCACAGAACAGGGAAGCTGGAGCATCCACCTCTGTCTTACCCTCCCAGCTTCTGGCAGTCAGGGGTTTAGGGTTGCTCAGAGCATGGGGTTGAGTCCTGGATCATCTCGGCTAATAGCCATTGATGGACCTGTCCTCCATGAACGTACCTAGTTCTCTTTTGAACCCAGTTGTACTTTTGGCCCCCTTTCATCCCTATTTAATGATGTTCTTTTAAAGGAAAGTTCCCATTCTCATAAGTGCAGGAGTCTCATTCTTGGGTCTTATGCTTCTTGGGTGATACATGGTAGCAGGATTTGATTACAATGTAGACACTATTAGCCCATGCCTACGAATCTAGCTCCTGGAGTCACCCAATGAGATCAGAATCTCAGCTTTATATTTCTAATCCTCCTCGTGGATACAAAGAAAAGCCTAAACTGAGTGTAATCGATACCTGCCTGAGTCTGCTGACAGCCTGAAACAATAGCTTGCAAGAGATAGAAAGGGCCCAGTTCAGCTTAACCCTGCAACCTGCTCCTACCCTAAGGAGGTATGGGGCAAGGGTACAGGGACAGAGCCACAGCATGAGGTAGAGGCATGGGGCCCCCAGATACCCAGTGGGGGTATGTTGAGGACCATGGGTGGCTGCTGAAAGGCGGAACTCTTGTATCTCAAAGAATTTTTGATCCTTGAGTGAAATGTCATTGTTAGTATGAAGGAGCATGAAAACAGAGGTCCAAACCAAGCTGTAATGTCCTGGCACTGTGTACTGTTTTTGCAGCAGCTCTATACCTAAGAATGATTTTAGTTAGAGAGACAGTTGAAGACAAAACACACTTTGCTGGTGGTATGCTATGCTTCTCCAAAGAACTGCATTAGTGCTGACGGATAAGCGTTACTGTAAGTTTTAACTCCTATAAATAAGCAAGACTATCTGAGATAGCACCATCTGGTGACTCCCAATAGTATTACACTGGCAAATGTTACCAGTTTTGCATCTACTCTTAAATTGCTCATTTCAAAGAAGTGAGGAAATTAGAAGGGCCAGTAATAGAAGCCATCTCTCTGTGTTCTTTATTCCTAAATTCTATTTCTATTTAATTTTTCCTAAATCTATATAGACACAGAAAGAACAGTTACAAAGGCTGATTAACATTTTACGGTAGAGTTAAACCATATGTACATTACAGAGCATGCCGTAACTAGTCTGAGCATTAATTAAGAACATTATTTACAAAATTCCAAATGACAAGAATAGACTCATCCTATTATCTGAGGCTTACATGCTTATGAACATACCCCTTATAAACAGAGACCAGAGATCTGTGCATAATTAGAAGGGCTCCTACAGGGCAGGCAATGTAACCCACTGGCTATGGCACTACTGTGGCAGTCAGGAGAGCTAGCCTGGACTGGTGACCTTGGGCACTTCACTGCCCTGTGCCTAAGTTTCCCCATCTGTAAAATGAGGGTAACGATACTTCCTTTGTAAAATGCTTTGCAATCCATGGATGTAAAGCACTGTACTAGGTTAAGCTATTGTTTAAGGTACATTTGAATTGCTGCTGTCATCTGGGCCAACACACCATGGATGGAACCGGGAGCCAGCACAGCTAAAAGCACAAGCTGCTAGCATTCCCTAGGCAGGGCTCTACCCCTGCTCTCCTCTCTGGACAGGCACAGAGGAGCCCTGGTAACAACTCACCAGTCAGTACTGGGTTTACAACGGCGCCAGTGGCGCCATGGAGCCGAGTCCATGCTCAGAGGGGGCCTGCTCCTCTTGAACTACATCCTGAGACTCTGCCAGCCCACTGGCTCCCCCTATCCATCACTTGCTCCTCTCTGCCCC
The DNA here is from genome assembly GCF_002925995.2 of Terrapene triunguis. Classification (NCBI taxonomy): domain Eukaryota; kingdom Metazoa; phylum Chordata; order Testudines; family Emydidae; genus Terrapene; species Terrapene triunguis. The sequence goes on from NW_020665013.1 coordinate 189,352, forward strand.
CTGGCCAGACCCCAGTGCACCTCCAGCTCCGGGCACTCTCTGCTTTCCACCACCTGTGGGGCCCCACCTGGGACTGGTGCGGAAGCCTGGCCAGTCTCAGCAGTCAGGAGGGGGGAACAGTGTGGGGGGCTTGGCTGGGCCCCTCCAGGCAAGTGGTGCCAGGCCCACAAAAGGTTAATCCGGCCCTGTCACCAGTGGTTACACTAGGTCTGCCTTTTCTCATGCTGTTGGTAATGGGATCCTGTGTGTCCACCAAGTTGTGGGTTAATCAAGGCAGATTCAGCATTAACATTGTTTGTGATACTTTTGGGAACATTTAATACTTGAGTGAGTGAGTGGGAACTGGATACATCAGTGTGTTAAAGTACCGGAGCCTAGGGAACCTCTCCCCTGGGATCAGTGCAGCCTTTCAAAGCAAGGGGAAGGATATTTGTAGACCGGAGGCTGGTCTGGGAGGGACAATAGACATTCCTGTCTCCGGAAGGATAGTCCAGCCTCCCACTCTGCCTGCGTGGGGGAGACTCACACTTTTAGCTCCATTTTCCTTTGCTCCTGACCAACAGCACAAGTCTCCTCATTTGGAGAGCTGAGGAGACACTCTAGACTGCACTTGGCAGGATCTTTAGGGTCAGAGGCCTCCAGAACTCTAAGGACTCTATAGAGATGTAGCCTAGACAGTTCTCAAGCAGGGGCCTGAGACCCTCCAGGGAGGATCAGGACCTCCCTCTCTTTCATTATGGCTGGATGGGAGGAGGGTCCCAAAACTCCCTTGTATTGTAACATGGGGTCACGGTCTGGAAAAGGTCAAAAGTGGTGCCCTGCAGCACAAATCCCCCCATCTACCCATGCCATAGACTCAGAGCTCCCAATGGTATTTCTAAACACAGGTATTTTGGTTATTTAAGAAATGGTATTTCAGTCTGAATCTGCAGGACAGTTACTGCTCGTTGGGGCTGTCGGCCTGCCAAGGTTGGCTTTCGGACGCTGAACTGTTTTTAAAATTGTCCTAGGGTAAAAGACATCTTAAGAGTGGCCCTGTAATGATGGCATCATTACTTCCATGTTTACTGACTTTCAGTAATTTGCATATAAATGCACCAGCCAGCTTTGCACTCAGTCTGGGACCTGAGAGTCAAGCTGGGTTCCTTCCTTCTTGCAGAATAAATGTTCTACAGGCCAGGTTCTACCCCCACTGACCGCTGCCTCCACTGTGTTTGCACACGCTGCTGAGGTGCGTTAGAAGAGCCCAGGAGAACAGGCCTGCCCAAGAGTCAGGGAGCTGGTCCCAGTTCCCTGACAGCTGACTTGGTTCTCTCAGCCAAAGGAGAGAACCAGGCACAGCACTGTGTTTATTCAAGGCGCACCTGGAAAGAGGTCTGATATCTTCTTTGAGTCGTTGCCTGGCAGTCGGAGCTAATCAGGGATTGTTTATGCTGCGCTGCACCCGCCAGGGCCTCCAGCCTGTCAGCTCTTTGGGGACTGGCTCTCCACTGCCCGGCACCTTGCATCCTACTGACTGTATAAAGAGTGTGTGAAATGCTGTCATTCGGATGTGGATCCGTTTCACACTCACTGCGCACAGATCGGGCCCTATGTTCTGTGCCTGCCCTGTCCCCTGATGCGAAAGCACTGCGTATGCCTGTACACCTAAATAAATAAACCAAGCCGAGCAGCAAGGGGGGTTTGCTGGTCCCCTGCTGAGCTGCTCAGGGGTAAGCCCTGGGCAGGATGTCCTCCTGCACGTTTGTGTCTGCAGGCTTGGGCAGGGGGACGGATGGGACAATTGTTTCCTGAGCTGCAGCATCCAGCCTTGAATCCCTCCCCTCAGGGGATTTTAACACCAGCTGCAGAGCAATGTAAATGACCCCACACAGTGCCCCCCACACCAGCCCCCCAACTGTCCCTACCCCCCACAGTCCCCCCCCCCCCCCCCCCCCCACCTCCCCCCCCCCCCACAGTGCCCCCCACACCAGCCCCCCAACTGTCCCTACCCCCCACAGTGCCCCATACACCAGCCCCCCAACTGTCCCTACCCCCCACAGTGTCCCATACACCAGCCCTAGCCCTGCACCTACCCCCCAAACGCTGGCTGTGATGGTCCAATGTTTGGCTTCACCCCTGTGGTCACACAAGCACCAGTGTCAGCGTGCCGTGC
>NW_020665013.1:196506-284944 GCF_002925995.2 Terrapene triunguis
GGATTCTTCCGTCCTAAGTGCAGGACTCTGTCTGAACTTCCTCAGGAGGGGCCCTGGAATGCCACTAGAGAGGGACAGAAAAGGCCTGTCAGACCTGCTGCTCCATCTCCCTGGGGCTAAGGTCCCCAACACCATGTTGCTGAGTGTTGTGTCCAGTTTTGACACCTCCCTCCTATCCCTGGGGAGGGATTCCCCCATCTGATACCTCTCCCTGCCAGGAGCTACTTCCTTATCTTCACCCTGAATGTTCCCTTTCCGAGGGTCTTCTGAGCTGTGAAGCTCCAGGCTTTAAAGGCTGTTTTTTAATTAGCCTCAGCACATTGTTGTTGGCTGGCTATTCACTTCCTGTCTCTGAACTGCCCAGGCCTTGTGGAAGAGACACAGTAGGTGAGGTAATGTCTTTTATTCACCACCTTCTGTTGGTGAAAGAGACTCGCTTGCAAGCTGCAGGTCACCTAAGGACCCGAAGAAGAGCTCTGTGGAGCTTGAAAGCTTGTCAACAGAAGTTGGTCCAATAAAAGCTATTCCCTCCCCCACTTGTCTCTCTAATAGCCCATGACCAACCCGGCTACACTGCAAACAGTCCTTGTAGTACATTTTGCCTGGGGAAAGGGGACACAGGATGAGCTAGTTCCTCACGTACACTCCATGATTTACAGTATCCCAACCCCAAGTATTCCAAAATCATGAGTCACCAGCCCAAAAGATCATGAGATTTCTAAAAAATAATAGCTGTTGTGTGCCTTTTCTTTTCCCTCTGTTTCTTTGGGCCTTTTCACATTCATGTAATATTTTTGAGCTTTTGTCCACAATCACAAGGGCTAGAAATATTTTTTTTTATTAAAATGAAAGCTTAGATTCTCCCAGAATCACATGACTCCAGAAGCTGGGGTTTTAAGAAAAACACCAAATATTGTGTGAGTTGGCCTTTGGTTTCCCATCTTTCATTTCTGCTTCAGCCTCTTGGCCTGCCCCTGCAGAACAAAGCCCTCCCCAGTAGGCTGCATGCCTCGCTAACCCTCCGGGGCAGCCTTCAGTGATGCAGATTGCATATACTCAGCTTGGGACACTCTTGGATTATTTGGCAGCTGGTTTTGATTCCATATGATGGTTCTGCGTCTGTTGGAACTTGCTAATGGGCAGGATCTCTGCTGCCTTCCTGTCCCCGAACTCGCTGGTTGTTTGCCATGCAGGAAACTCTCTTCTGATAACGTTAGGGTCATTACAAACCCCACCACAGCCTGGGAAAATCCTGAGTCCCCATCTCTACCTTGCCTTAAACCCCTCCTCTGTTTCACAACAGCTTGTGGGTCTGGAACGGGGCTGTCACGAGCTAGGCACTGAGACAGATTTATTTCTGTTCAACCCATGTGAGGAGCCTGAATGTGAGGAGAGCACGCAACATTCACCAGGAGTACTCAGCCCGCAGAATTAACACAGCAACACAAAGAACAAGGGCTATGAAGAGAGACAGCTCAAACTGGGAAGGTTTGGTCACAGCCAGCACTCCAGAGCTCCCTCCTGACAGCTTACTGTTATGACTGTATCTGTCATGGCAGCGTGGCTGCCAGCGGAAGGACTGGGGGATAAAACAGATTAGCAGAGCAGCTGCATGAGAGAGGAAAGGAAAGAACCACCAGCTAATTACACCATTCCCCCTGTCGCAGTAAATCCAATAGGGCCATTGTGGGCCCCAGTCAGCACCTGCGTTCTCAGGAGTTGGGTGAACTTTTCACCCACTTGGGGGGTGGCTGAGCGGGTGGAACAAACCAGCCCAACTTGGGGTGATGCCGTTCCAGGCTGAGAGTGTTTGCCGGGGGTTCGGCGCGGGGATTTCTGTTCGGTCGGGCAAGAGGAGACTTGGCAGCTGTGGACCAACAAGATGTCCAGGGCCAAGAGTGTGATAGTGCATTGCAAGCCCAGAGGCCGGGCCTGGTGTTTTCTCTTGGGAGCAGGGGATATCAGGGTAGTGACCGTGTTCTGTTTTTCAGATTGTTAAATGTGGCTAACAAAGTTGTAGCCAGCCATGGTACAATTAAGGACAAGGCCTCTGAATCTGCACGTGTAACACACTTGTAAAGTCTGTGTCATATCCTTGCATTGCTGCTGATCATTAATGTCCTAGATACCGTGCTGTGCAGGGCCCATCAAACATGTCATGTTCTGGTTTTTCAGTGACAAGTTTAAATTTTCCATGGGGAAAAAAAACATTTTCTGAGCAGTCCTGGTGCTCTGCTCCTACCCTTTGTGATGCTGGCAAACCAGGTCAGTCCCAGGCCACAGGCCAAGTCACTTGTGTTCGTGTAGATCAAGGTAATTGTTAAGTGTGTATTCAGATGTTTAAACTTTTATGAAAACTAATGGATCATTACTTGTATTGCTCTCACTTATCTAGTCCTATTATAATGCAACAGCAAACATTTACATTTGTGTATAACCCTGTACCTAAATTACCCACCAAAGAAAGCTTGTGAAATGCTAATGAAGGACTTAAGGTCTTTAACAGAAAATGCTAATTTCAAAACAAGTGGCCATTCTGTGTGATGATCCAGGTCAAGGACTCTTAATGCATTCCTCAGTATCAGTCATCAAAGAAAAAACCCACAGGGGTACAGACGCTGCCAGTTTTCTTTCTGTGTGAAGATACTATTAATATGGATTCAAAGAAAGATCCTTTATCTCTGGACTGCTTGGATTCTAACAGGGCAAAATAACTGAATGAGAACACGTCGATCCCCAAAATTATTCTGGGTAGCTCTGGAAAAGACTCCTGGGAAACTAGCAATTTATTAATACTGCCACTATTTGGAATTACAAACTGTGAAGCACCTGTTATTATATTTTACCTGCTTTAACTGCTCAATAACTCTCGTTCTTTTTTCTCAGCTAATAAACCTATAGTTAGTTTGCTATAGAACTGGCTCCCTTTGGTGTAAGGTCTGGAGTACTAACTGATCCGGGGTAAGCAGCTGGTCCTTTGGGACTGGGAGCAAACTGATGGGGTGTGATTTGAGGCTTTTATCACAAAGTTCAGTTTGTCTGGGTGGCAGGATAGGCTGGAGGGCCTAAGGGGACTGTCTGTGACTTCATGGTAAGACTGGGATAGTGACCAGGAGTTCACATTTGTTACTGGCTTGGTGAAATCTAAGTATAGAACACGCCGCCAGCTTGAGGTGTCTGCCCTGTTCTGAGGCCAGGCACTTAGGGTGACCAGACAGCAAGTGTGAAAAATCAAGACAGGGGGTGGGGGGTAATAGGATCCTATATAAGAAAAAGACCCAAAAACCAGGACTGTCCCTATAAAATCGGGACATCTGGTCACCCTACAGGCACTCACAGCTGTGAACCGCTCCAGACAGCATGACACCCTTCATGCAGGCTTTGCAGGGCTCCTCTTTACTAGGATCCTTTTTCTGTGCCTTGTGCCTGTGGGCACATGGTTCAGTAAGATCATTTGCAGGTAGCCACAGCTGTGTTTTGATGTGTGGAAGGATGGTCCAGTGGTTAGGGCCTCTCCATAGCACGGAGCTACTCCCTGTTCAGCTCCCTGCTCTACTACAGGCTTCCCCTGTGACCCAGCGTAAGTCACTTAATTCTGCTGTGCTTCATATCTCCCATCTGCACCATGGGGATGATCGCCCTGCCCCGCCTCCCAGGGTGTGCCACTGGAAGATTCTCAGGTGCTTAGATCCTGTGGTGAGCAGCAGGGTCATGTAAGGACAACTAGCCTTCCCATGGCTGGGGGTCCTACCTCTCCTTTGGTGCTGGAAGCTGCATAACTAGACCTGGATCAAGTCCAGTCTCTCTTATGAATAATTCAGACCTTGGATGTTAGTAGCTTCCTTGTGCATCAGTGTGCTCTCAGTGTGCGCCCGAACCACGGGGTGTCGGGTGCTCTGATTAGAACTGGGTATTAAAAAGAAAGAAAGAAAAGGTCAGTGCTGGGGAATTGCAATTGGTTGATACATTGCAGAGGGTTTAGAGAAAGGCCACAAGATCTGAGGTCTGCAAAACCTGCTTGTTGTTGAGAGACTTTTAAGGCGCTTGATCTGTTTAGCTTCTCCAAGAGCATGTTAAGAGGTGACTGCGTCACAGTGTACAAATACCAACAGAGGGAGAACTTTTCTGATAGGAAAGGGCTCTTAAACCTAGCAGACAAAATCCTAGGGGGAGGGATAATTCAGTGGTTTGAGCATTGGCCTGCTAAACCCAGGGTTGTGAATTTAATCCTTGAGGGGGCCATTTAGGGGTCTGGGGCTTGGATTGGTCCTGCTTTGAGCAGGGGGTTGGACTAGATGACCTCCTGAGATCCCTTCCAACCCTGATATTCTAACAAGATCCAGTGGCTGAAGCTTGGCCATGGTGAATTCTTCATCTCTTTACATCAAGACAGGTCTTTCTAACAGATCAGCTTTAGCTCAACCATGAGATGTTGGCTTCAATGCAGAATCATAGATTCATAGATTCTAGGCCTGGAAGGGACCTCGAGAGGTCATCGAGTCCAGTCCCCTGCCCGCATGGCAGGACCAAATACTGTCTAGACCATCCCTGATAGACATTTATCTAACCTACTCTTAAATATCTCCAGAGATGGAGATTCCACAACCTCCCTAGGCAATTTATTCCAGTGTTTAACCACCCTGACAGTTAGGAACTTTTTCCTAATGTCCAACCTAGACCTCCCTTGCTGCAGTTTAAGCCCATTGCTTCTTGTTCTATCCTTAGAGGCTAAGGTGAACAAGTTTTCTCCCTCCTCCTTATGACACCCTTTTAGATACCTGAAAACTGCTATCATGTCCCCTCTCAGTCTTCTCTTTTCCAAACTAAACAAACCCAATTCTTTCAGCCTTCCTTCATAGGTCATGTTCTCAAGACCTTTAATCATTCTTGTTGCTCTTCTCTGGACCCTTTCCAATTTCTCCACATCTTTCTTGAAATGCGGTGCCCAGAACTGGACACAATACTCCAGCTGAGGCCTAACCAGAGCAGAGTAGAGCGGAAGAATGACTTCTCGTGTCTTGCTCACAACACACCTGTTAATACATCCCAGAATCATGTTTGCTTTTTTTGCAACAGCATCACACTGTTGACTCATATTTAGCTTGTGGTCCACTATAACCCCTAGATCCCTTTCTGCCGTACTCCTTCCTAGACAGTCTCTTCCCATTCTGTATGTGTGAAACTGATTTTTTCTTCCTAAGTGGAGCACTTTGCATTTGTCTTTGTTAAACTTCATCCTGTTTAACTCAGACCATTTCTCCAATTTGTCCAGATCATTTTGAATTATGACCCTGTCCTCCAAAGCAGTTGCAATCCCTCCCAGTTTGGTATCATCCGCAAACTTAATAAGCGTACTTTCTATGCCAATATTTAAGTCGTTAATGAAGATATTGAACAGAGCCGGTCCCAAAACAGACCCCTGTGGAACCCCACTCGTTATGCCTTTCCAGCAGGATTGGGAACCATTAATAACAACTCTCTGAGTACGGTTATCCAGCCAGTTATGCACCCACCTTATAGTAGCCCCATCTAAATTGTATTTGCCTAGTTTATCGATAAGAATATCATGCGAGACCGTATCAAATGCCTTACTAAAGTCTAGGTATACCACATCCACAGCTTCTCCCTTATCCACAAGACTCGTTATCCTATCAAAGAAAGCTATCAGATTGGTTTGACATGATTTGTTCTTTACAAATCCATGCTGGCTGTTCCCTATCACCTTACCACCTTCCAAGTGTTCGCAGATGATTTCCTTAATTACTTGCTCCATTATCTTCCCTGGCACAGAAGTTAAACTAACTGGTCTGTAGTTTCCTGGGTTGTTTTTATTTCCCTTTTTATAGATGGGCACTATATTTGCCCTTTTCCAGTCTTCTGGAATCTCTCCCGTCTCCCATGATTTTCCAAAGATAATAGCTAGAGGCTCAGATACCTCCTCTATTAGCTCCTTGAGTATTCTAGGATGCATTTCATCAGGCCCTGGTGACTTGCAGGCATCTAACTTTTCTAAGTGATTTTTAACTTGTTCTTTTTTTTATTTTATCTGCTAAACCTATCCCCTTCCCATTAGCATTCACTATGTTAGGCATTCCTTCAGACTTCACGGTGAAGACCGAAACAAAGAAGTCATTAAGCATCTCTGCCATTTCCAAGTTTCCTGTTACTGTTTCTCCCTCTTCACTGAGCAGTGGGCCTACCCTGTCTTTGGTCTTCCTCTTGCTTCTAATGTATTGATAAAAAGTCTTCTTGTTTCCCTTTATTCCTGTAGCTAGTTTGAGCTCATTTTGTGCCTTTGCCTTTCTAATCTTGCCCCTGCATTCCTGTGTTGTTTGCCTATATTCATCCTTTGTAATCTGTCCTAGTTTCCATTTTTTATATGACTCCTTTTTATTTTTTAGATCATGCAAGATCTCGTGGTTAAGCCAAGGTGGTCTTTTGCCACATTTTCTATCTTTCCTAACCAGCGGAATAGCTTGCTTTTGGGCCCTTAATAGTGTCCCTTTGAAAAACTGCCAACTCTCCTCAGTTGTTTTTCCCTTCAGTCTTGATTTCCATGGGACCTTACCTATCAGCTCTCTGAGCTTATCAAAATCTGCCTTCCTGAAATCCATTTTCTCTATTTTGCTGTTCTCCCTTCTACCCTTCCTTAGAATTGCAAACTCTATGATTTCATGATCACTTTCACCCAAGCTGCCTTCTACTTTCAAATTCTCAACGAGTTCCTCCCTATTTGTTAAAATCAAGTCTAGAACAGCTTCCCCCCTAGTAGCTTTTTCAACCTTCTGAAATAAAAAGTTGTCTGCAATGCAGTCCAAGAATTTGTTGGATAGTCTGTGCCCCACTGTGTTATTTTCCCAACATATATCCGGATAGTTGAAGTCCCTCATCACCACCAAATCTTGGGCTTTGTATGATTTTGTTAGTTGTTTAAAAAAAAAAAAACAGTAGGTGAGGTTCTCTGGCAGGAGTTCAGACTAGCTGATCAGAACAGACCCTTGTCTAGGAAATCCCAGCTCTGAAGGGGAGCTGGGGGACTAATAGATTTTTCAGTTTTCTGGCAATTCCGGAAAAAAAAATGTTTTGAAATTTTCGGCAAATCAAAAAGTTGAAACAAAGAAATATTTCCAGATTGAACAAAATGTTTTGTCTCGATTCCAAGCATTTTGAAACAGCATTGAGAGAATTAAGGACATTTTAAATTAGGAGAAATTTCTAAATGAAAAGTCATTTTGGAGGGAAAAATGGGAAGTGTTTCAATGAAACATTTCAATTTAAAAAAAAAATGCAACAAATCATTCGGTGAAACCCACCTGAATTCACAAAATGTTTTGGCATCTCCAAATCTACATTTCCCACCAAAAAAAGTTTCATTGGAAAAGTTTCACCCTGCCCTATTCTGAAGATTCTATGAACACAGGAGCATTTTTTGTTTTAGCTTCAAAATTTTCTTGAAAATGAAAAGCAGCTTTTGCAGGCTTCAGAAAATTCTTTTCACCTGGAACAAGACAGATTCCCAGCTGTGGCAAATGCAAGCAGGGGCTTGCTCCTACCCAAGGGAATGTCACTTTGGCCCACTTGCCCCACGAGTTGGCTGGCAGAGGAGGCCGTCAGATGCCACGCTAGAGCATGCATCTGAAAAACTCTGCTTTTGCTCCCCACCCCCCTTGGCAGTTGGGCTTTTGACTCCAGCTGATCTATGAAGAGCAATAAAATGCACATTCTAGTGCACTGGGAGGCAAAAAGTACCTACATCAAAGTGAAATGGTGTTTGAATAAAAGGGCTTGTGGTGGCTTATCTGCTCCTGCTTCTATCTACATTACTTTACTCACCCAAACTGACTCATGCTCTTTCAAGCCACAAAGCTCCTCAGCACTCAGATGAGAGGTTAAAAGAGATTTCCCTTCATCCTCGCCAGCAAGAAATCAAACATGAGCCCTTCAGTATGGTCCAATTACCTACATAACAAAGCACAGGTTATGGGATGTCTCATGAGCAGCAGAACAAGTGATTTTAACCCTCATTCAGACCCAGAAAATCTCCCTAACTTGCAACGGCTTTGATCTACATCTCACCTGCTGGGATCTTCAAAGCTCCTCCTTGGTTCATAGCTGGGGTTAGATTTGGAAATGATTAGTCTGACTTGCTCGGCAACTGTAGTACCAGAATTGTGTGCACACACAACCAGGTGCTCTAAGCTCTTCCTGCATGGACCTCCAGTGCCCCATTAGTGTATTACAGTGGCTACTGGGGGCTCGGATGGGGGTGCGATCAGCTTCTCTGCTCCTCTTTCCCTCTGATCTCAGTTTGTCCTTTTCCATTCTTACACCGCACCACCCATCACCCTGGAACCTGCTGTCCCACCATTGAGGGCTGGTCACTGGTTCTGTCTCTTCTTGGTAATGAGCATGTTGTGAGCGTTGGGGATGGATTCCCCAGAAGTGAAAGTCCTGGCAGTGCTTTCTCTGATGTCCCGCCATTTCCCACCCAACCATGGGGCTGCCAGGCTCAGACTCAGCTGCATGATCCTAGCTTGCACTTTCCGCATCTCTGGTGTTACACACTGTCTCACTGGCTCCATGGCTCTCCCACATTTCATGTTTGTGGCCATAGGGCTCATCCCTGCCCCACTGGCCTGACCGGGAGCTTTGCCGTGGATGCTCTTCTGAAGTTGGGGGTGCAGCTGCCAGAGGGACAAGAGAGAAAAATAAATGATTGTTCAGAAACACCTTTTCATTGAGATGATCATTCCCCGTTAGGTGCCAGGAAAAGCTCTGGCCATGTACTCATGACAAAGCTAGAGTGTCCATCTGGCCCGTCCACCCTTACAGCCAGGTTCTGAGAACATGGTGCCCTTCAACACTAGGCAGTGCCAGGAGGAACTGGGTCTCTGTATCCATCCACTGGTAAAACTGGAGAGTTATTTCTGCCACCTCATCCCAGTCTATCCATCATCCATTCAGCTCAGCTGTGATTTCACCTCTAGCCCCCCCGCACCCTGACTCACCCACATATTGCAGCTGAGAAGAAGCTTCGGGTTTACGTCATGGGCTTTTCCTCTTTCCTTTGACATTTCAGACAAAGCTGAAAACAGCCATGTGTCTTTGCACACAGAGTGGCCCTTCTCCTCCGGACGGGTCGGGAGCAGCCAGCCTTTCAGCTGAAGGCCCTGATTATTAAAGGGGGAGGTTTGGGGAAGGGGTCAATAAAGTGGTGATGGGCACCCCCCTGCAGAAATCTCAGAGATCTGCTATTGAAAACTCATCAAAGGGCCATTCTGCATGTCTGGCTTAAAATGAGGTTGCTATTCTGGACAGACAATCATACTATTGAGTCTGCCAAGGCAGAAGGGGGACTGACAATTGAGTAGTTCCCATTCCTTACCCCTTAGTAGACTAGTTAATAGATCTATAGTAGTCTTCAGCCAGATCTTTAACCCTTTAAAAGAAAATCATTATATCTATCATGCATCACATAAAGCAATCTCATTGGGGTGGAGTGAGGAGGCAGGAGGCGAGCGGGGGGATTGAGGAGGCGAGAGGCGAAGGGGGGGGGAGGGGGGGGGGGGGGGGGGCGTGCGGGGGGGGGGGGGGGGGGGGGGGGTGCATGGGAGGTGAGGAGGCGGGTGGGAGGTGAGGAGGTGAGCAGGGGTGGAGTGAGGAGGCGAGCAGCGGGTGCATGCGGGGGTGAGGAGGCAGGCAGGGGGTGCATGGGGGAGTGAGGAGGCGGGGGGGAGGAGACAAGTGGCGAAGTGAGTGGCGAGGGGCCTGGTGGAGGAGTAAGGAGGCGAGTGGCGGGCCAGCAGCAGGGCGATGAGGCAGGCAGGGGGGTCTGGCTGCGAGCGGGGGAGTGAGGAGGCGAGTGGTGACCAACCAGAGAGCGGGACTTCTCGCGGCGGGCAGGGGGTGTCTGTGGCAGGGGAGTGAGGAGGTGAGCGGCGAGTGGGGGAGTGAGGAGGGGCACTGCAGGCGAGCGGCGGGCAGGGGGTGAGGAGGTGAGCGGTGGGTGCCTGGGCAGCAGGTGGAGCCCCCCTTTGGGGAGGCTAGTCCCCGACTGCACCCCTTCTGCTTGCGCCCCCGGCAGCTGGAGCCCCGAGACCGCCTGCGCCTGAAGCCACAAGCCCCCCGCCTGGAGAAGTCCTGAGTGCCCCCCCTGCGGCCGGAGGAGCTCCGGCCTGGCCGAAGCCCCGAGTTCCCCCACCTGCCCTGAGGAGCCGGGGCCAGACGCAGCCGTGCCTCCGTTCCCCTCCCCTCTCCAGACCCAAGCCACCCAGATAGGTTTTTCATTATTATTTGGACTTCTGTTATGTCAAAGCATTTTTAAATTTACTTCAGAATTGTTATACAGAAAACCATTTTTACCAAAAAAGGAAAAGAAACAATAATAAAAAAGACAAGAATGTGCAAAGCACCTTATTTGTGTTTCTGTTCTGTTAGGTCAGTAAAGAATAGAGAGAACGGCACATGATTTTTATTATTGAGCCTACAAAAAAACAACAACCCCCAAACCTTACATAAATAAATGACAATGATTTGGATGTATAGATGTGCATATTACTTTATTAACTTTAGGAAAAATAAATAATTTTAGGAAAAAGTGTCAGTGCGGCCACCAGCAAGAGTTGGCCACCAAAATATTTGTTGCGAGAACCCCTGGTCTAGACAGAGCTTGAAAGGGAGCCGCCCCAGTCATATCAAGATTGGTTTGATTTTCCATTTTCACTTAAATAAAACAAGAGACTTATCTCATGGCTCTCAAAGCAGCTGTGCTCATGCCACTCCCACCCAAACACATCCCCCCACCCCCCCACCCGCCGCCGCTACGGCCCTGGGGCCTTGGCCCCACCCACACTCCGCCCTGTGGCCCCACACTCGCGGCTTCTCTGCCCCACTCCAGGAAAAATTCAGAACCAGAGTCAAGGTTTGTACCCATAATGGACATGGGCAGCGCGTGACTCCTGCATTTGGGGAGGCTGGGAGAGAGCGCCGGAAGCTCCCTAGAAGTGGGGGGGCCACATCTCCTGTTCCACCCTGAGCCCTGCCCACACTCCACCCCGAGGCCCGTCCCCACTCGGCCTCCTCCCCCAAGGCCCCTTTGCCTGCCACTCGTGCCTCTTTGCTCCCTTCCCCCACCCACTGCTCGCTCCTCTTTGTCCCAGAGATCCTCCCCGCCCGCCAGGGGTGGAGAGGCACAAATGGAAGGTGGGGGCACATGGGGGGAAGAGGTGGAGTGGAGGTGGGCAGAGAAGCCGCGAGTGTGGGGCCACAGGGTGGAGTGTGGGTGGGGCCAAGGCCCCAGGGCCGTAGCAGCGGCGGTGGGCCAGCACACCTCCAGAGGGAGGAGCACCGTGTCCTGTTTGGGCAGGCTTAGCCTCCCCTGGCGTCTTACCCCCACCACCCATGGTCATGGAGCTAGTCTAACCTGAGAGTGAGAAGTTGGTTCTATTCCCATAATATATCTGCCGTATGTGCATCTCTGACACATTTGAGGTCATTGTTCCCTGTTAGGCGTACAGGGGAACTTTTAAAAAATCTGTTTTCATTAAGATCTCACAGAAGGTTTTAACACCACCAGGCGTTTGCCAGCTCAGCCGCTTTGCTCAGTTCTGGCAGGATCTGAAGTGTGAAGCAGCAGAAAAAACAGAGAAGTTCTTAGGCTATGTCAGCACTTAGACACCACAGCACAGGGTGATTGGTCACCATGGCCCCAATTCTGAGGTGCCCTGTCCCGGAGCAGTACAGGACCAGGGGAATGGACAGTTAGAACAAAGGTAGCTATATAACGCTTTTGTACTCCCTTGGCCAGTGCCTCAGCTGGTGTAAATCAGAGTTACATAATTGAGTTCACCTTGTTGTCCTGTATTCTGGGGTTGTTTGAGCATCTCTCTAGCCCACAGTGTAAATTACAGCAGCCTCAGGGCCGCTCTAGCTCATGCTGTAATTCCTATGGTCCTCCAACCACAGTGGCATAAAGGGGCCTAGGAGCCCACACAGTGCAGTGGGCCAAGGGCACTGCATTTGATTAAGGTGGCTCTATCTGTATTTAACATCTGGCCTCAAATTTCAGTCCCAGCCTCTAAATCCTGCCACTGCTGCTGGACGAGAGAATGGAAAATAAACATGACTGCAAATTGCTGGATAGACAGCAGAGGGCAGCACTAACCCACGGAACAGGGCTAGCCACTGCCTCCAGGCTGTCCGGCTGGGATAACTTACAGAGAGCAGAGTGTGGTGGGAAGACCGAATTTGTGAATGGGGACCCAGTGTGAAAGACAGCAATGGCTCCTAACAGGGTACTCCGTAGGGACAGGCCGCACCTGTGCCCGGGCAGAGATAGTGTTTCAGGCTAAAGAGATTTCCACCAGGGCTGCTAGAAAAATGGGAATTCTTCTCCAGGAACCATTTCAATCGAAACAAAATTTTCCCCTGGAATTTTCTGATTTTTCAGCTATAGATACAGAACTGAGTGTTCGTCGTGAGTGGGGTGGAGCCGGAACAAAACCTTTTGGTTCTGAATCGCTCCCCCAAGAAGTCTGAGCCTTTTGAGCCACATAGACATTTCCATGAAAAGCCAATGCTCATTGAAAACCCTTTTCCACATCCCGGGTGTATTTAATTCACATACTCACTACAAAGCACAGCTCTAGTCTACCCAAGATATTTACACAACCCCAATTACCACATATGTGAGCATCTCACAGTACCCCTGTGTGGCAGGGCAGTTGTCTCCATTGTACAGAGAAGAACTGACATCCAGCTGGGCTGAGTGACTTGGCCAAGGTCATGCAGGGAGTCTGTGGCTGAGCAGAGAATTGAACCCAAGTTTTCCACATCCTACTGGAGCACCCCAACCACTAGGCCATCTTTCCTCTTGCAGGGCATGTAAAACCCTGATACCGAGGGTCTGGCTGCACTTCGAGCTGAAGGCGATTCCCAGCTCGAGGAGACAGGCCAGCTGCCCCCAGTACGTACCTAGTGTCAGGTCGGGATGGGGTCACCCTAGGACAATGAGCCGCCACCACAGCTACCCTCTGTTTTTAGTGTGCTAGTGTAACTCATGCCTGCTTGGCATGGCACTCTGTCCCCCTCTAGTAGCAGCTAGACAGTGATGAGTCTGCTACTACCTGGGCCACGGAAGATGTATCCTGAAACTCATGCGTTAAGCTCCACAAGTCCCAGGTTTGATCCCCGCTGCAGGCTGGGGGTCTGTCGGCGTTACACTAGCTCAATAAGAACTAGCACAGGTGCGTCTCCTCAAGCTGGGAATTCAGCACCAGCCCAAGTGCTGTTACGCCCCTGGTGTCAGACTCATGCCCCTTCCTGCACTGGGCTTTCCCCCCAGTGCCTCCCTTCCGCTACTAGGGGCTGCTTCTGAGCAAACAGCCAAGGCTTCCTCATCCCCTTCTCACTGCTACCTCCGCTGGCTCCCTGCCCCCCAAACCCCTCAGCGCCATGCGTGGGGCAGCAAACGAGGGAGAGGCCTGCCCTGGGGCTGAGCAGCAGCAGCCGTACATTGCATCCCTGGGGGGCCACTGGAAAAGCCAGGGAGAAAGCGCCCAGCAGCTGACAAAGAATGAGACAACAGGGGAAGGAAAGCAGAAGGTGGGCTGCTGGGGAATAAGGTTGCCAACTTTCTAATCCCACAAACCCCAAAACCACTGCCTCGCTTCCGGGAGCTGTGCAGAGCCAGGGCAGGTAGGGAGCCTGCCGCTGCCGCCTGGACTTTTTGCAACCTATTAAAATCTCCTGGATTGCTTTCAATAGGCACCAGGAGATCGATGCCGATTCCAGTAGGCTCCTGGCCAATCTGTGAGGGTTGGCAACCCTACGGGGGAACTGAGAGTCTGTGGAGAGGAACTTGCTGGGGACCAGGATCAGGTCCAGGGAGCTGGTAAAAATCCGAATTGCTCCGGGAAAGCTTTGCATGCGTAGCTGAGAAACTCTAACGCCCCCAGCTGGTCTCCAGGCAGCGCTGCAGAGCTTTTCCTGCCAAGCCCCAGCAGCCCCCGGCATCCAACTAAACCAGGGAGTGATACAAACGATGGGAAATTCCAGAACATGAGCCTTGCTAAGGTGAAGCTACGGCCACTAACCTCACTTCAAGAGAAGCTGGAGAACTAAACCCAGCTGTAAGAAAACAAGCCACAAACATGAAAAACTATGGAAAGTGCAAGCTCAGGCAAGCGGAGCTATCGGAGCCCAGCCTTCCCCCACCACCTACACCGCTGGACTGGCTTTCCCTCCACCTGGGACAAAGCACACTGCAAAGTGTCAACAAAGCTTTCCCCAGGCTTCTAGCTTTCTCCTGAGGGCTCCAGGAGCCCTGTAATGCCTTTCTCCCAGTCCTACAAAAATACACAAATGGGGCTTTTCGTACAACTAGAACCAATCTACAACATCAAGGCTACATTAACATTTAAAACTATCTAGCTGGGTTTATCTGCAATACCCATAATCGAACGGGAATGTTCTCCTACTGAGCAAAATAATTCCATGTACAGATCATTACAGGCAAAGGTAATGTCTGAACACAGCTTAAACATAACCCGCCTCACACCAGATCATCAGAACGTCATTTACATTAAAAACATGAGGTATTCATTTTGTAATGGCCCAGTCACTTTGATACTGCCACGCAAATAACATGCATCCATACTGAATTATCCACTTCTCAAATGTTATAGGCCCAGTGTAACGCCCATCATTGGCAAAAGGAAGACAGCCATTGACTTTAATGGTACTTGGACCAGGCCCTAGTACAGTGACACAAATCCAGAGACAGAGCTAATATTTTCTGGGTCACTAAGATTGTGTGTGTGTGTGTTACCTTGGCTTGGGAGTTCCAGTTTTATTATTGGAGCTGGTCAACAGATTTTGAAATTTGAACTTTCAAAATTCACACAACAAGTTGAGCTAGAATATTCCCAGGATAACGTTTCCGTTTCTCAACCCGCTACAGCGTAAGTTGAAATGGTCTGAATCTCAACATTTCAAATTTTGAAAAAAAAAAAATCTCTCAAAATTTTCATAATTTTTTTCTCCCTTTCCCCCCCAGCCGGCTCAAATTATTATTAAAGATCTTTTAGTGAATGTGCTTAGTGGGGAGAAGATGAGACAGAGAGAGAGAGAGGAAATGAACCACATGGGACATATCCCTTAATGTGCTACTGGAAGGTGCTCCGCTCATGCAGGGATGAGGGTGGTACAAGAACCTGAATAGAACAGACTAGAATAGAGGTGGAGGCCTTTGCCACAAGAGGTAATAAGGAATCTCCCCCCAGCCATAGGCAGAACATCTGTTCCCTCCAAGTTGGCTGTCCCAAAGACGGGAGGAAAAGAGAAGTTGGAGGAGGAAGAAGGGGAAATGAATATGTTACACTCTGAGAAACACTTCAAAGGATAGATAGATAGATAGATAGATAGATAGATAGATAGAGGGGGTGGATGGGGATAGATAGATAGATAGATAGATAGATAGATAGATAGGGTTATGTTTCTAATGTCTGTGTGTTTTTGTAGGGGGTTGTCTGCCTGTGTGATTTCTTTCTGGTGTGAATGGGACTGTCCTCGCTCTCCATGGGGCGGGACGACGCTCTGGAGGAGGAAGCTGTGTTCATTCTAGCCCAGGACCCAGATTAGGTGGCAGCCCAGAGCAGAAGAGAGAACCTGCCTGCGCTCCAAGCTCTGCTGCAGAATGTAGGGCACCTCCGTGGACTGGCCATCAATCATTTAATGCAATGAATTTTTCATGTGTAAGAATCTCTTTAAGTAACAAGCCCCAGTGTAGAGCGACTAGCGAGTGCTGATTATTCATTTAGAACCTGCTGCACTGGAGTCCAGAGGTGCTTTCGCAATGTGTCTCACTGTAGTGTGCTCAGAGTGGGGTCCCCTCGTCATGAGCAGAGATCAGTCTTCAGAAATGCAGCCCCTCCAGGCCTTGCCCCCAGAGAGATGAACTGTCACACCACACTTCCCCCTTCCCACCCTGGAGCATTCACGGTGCATTTTGCCAAGAATCACAAACTGGTCATGGCAAATTTTCTAAATCTCCAAGATTAGTCATGGGCTCTTCTGTGAGCTCTGGAGCAAAGCAGAGCCAGCCGCCCTGCTGCAGGGGTAGGGAGCCCAGGGCAGCCCAGTGGTGGGGACACAAACCTAAACGGAAGACCATGGCTTTGGTCTCATTTGTCAGTCAGGACCAAAGCACTGTGGGCTCTGGCTATTCTCCGAACCGAGGTGACAGGTGGTAACTGTCACCAACACGTCTCACACGTATGAATGTGCAATCTCACATGCTGCAATTATTTCCTGTTCAGACGATTGGAAGGATCTGGTCTCAGGTGCCACTGGGGAGTAACAGCTGGCAAACCCTGACTTTGCCTGGTGGCCCCTCGAGCTGCCACAGGCCCATTCAGAGCCGTTTGCTGTGCTGATTGTATTGTCAGTGCTTTGTCAGACCCTGGAATGATTCCCTTATGGAGACATGTGAGGGGCGCAGTCCCCCTCTGAGACCATTGAGGGTGCGCTGGCCATTCAAAACCTCATTCTCTTGGTTTGCTGGCCTATGCCAGCCACTCTTTAACTCCCTGTCACAGTCTGTCCAAGGGCCTGACAATGTGGGGTTCAGAAAGCCCAGTCCCCTCCCGTGAAGGAATCCTCTTAACCACTCCCTGCAATCTCACCCCACCCTGTGGGGTTGCTGGGTCAGCGCCTTAGGCGCTTGCCAGCCATTGCTGAGGAGCTCCCATGGGGTAGTCCCCAGCCAACCCCTTCCGCCTGAGCCTTTTGTCCCAGTTGTTGTCAGTCCAGTAGGCATGGAACCGACCTAGGCTGGGGTAGGTAGGGAAACGTGGGGCTGACATGCCCCAGCACAAGGCAGTTTCTCCTTCATGTGGGTACAACGTGACCCCGGTCAGGTTGGAGATTATGGCCCCACCTCCCTTGCCTTGCCCTAGTGTTGTCATTCACAGCAGAGCAAGGGGAGCGTAAGATGCCACCCGGCTGGTCTGGGAGCCTTTTACGCCCACATTGCACAGATGTGAAGGAGAACATTGGAACAGGTGTGAGAGGAATCACGGTTGGGTCGTCGGCCATGGAGACCAAACCCAGGAGCTCTGAATCTAAAAGCATAAACTGTGACTGCCTGAGCTAAAGAATACAGTAAGGATCTCGAGGGATGCAGCAGCCTCATAAATCTTGATACATGAACTAGACACTAGGGGGAGACAGAGAGCCCCATTGTTTTAGGGTGGATTACACAGGATGAGGGTAATGGGGACTGGGCTGTATGTGTTACTGGGGGTCACACAGAGTGCAGCTATTATTAGTGCTAGTCAGTGTTTGTATTACTATGGGCCCGGACCCTGTTGTGCTAGGTGCTGTGCAAACACACAACTGGGCCCTATGGGTTACCATGGTCACACAGTGTAACAGCAACAGGGAATTGGGCCCTATGTCTCCAGATAAATGGTGTCTCATTTTGTTGGTCTTCTACTTGGTTGATGCATGTCGTGCCTGCCCTGCTGAGCTCCCGGTGGCCGCAGCGCTGCCTTCGGGACTGAGAAGGAAAATGTTCAGCTGCCATTTGTTCCAATTCTAGCCTTTTTTCTTGCAAAGAGCACCTGAAAAGTACAAGCAATATAAACCCATGTGCAGGGCTGGGAGGAACACGCAGCTGAGTTCTACTTCAGCAAGAGTCTGGGGGATGGTGGAGGAGTGGGACCTAAAGAGAGTCCCCTCCCCCAACACCTCGGCTGGACAATGATTCAGGTGAGGGTGCGATGTGTCCCAAGGGCTCATCTGGGAGGCAGTGTGATCTAGTGCATGGGGCACTGGGCTGGGATTCAGGAGACAGGGGCTTGATCCCTGGCTGTACCACTCACCTCCTGGGCAAGTCTCATCCTCTCTATTTCCCTCCCACCCTTTGTCTTCTACTGACAGGCAATAAGGGAGTTTACAGACTTGCCAGACACATTTTATTGCCTGTGAGTTGCATTTTCCCACCAGCACCTTTTGCTTTCTCCTGTGCCGCCCCTCATACATGACCACTGCCCAGCGACCTTTGTCAGCTCAGCGGGGAAGAAAGCAGCTGTTTAATGGTACTGACGTGATGAGAGGGTCAGACGTTTGAAGCCCAGCCCAGATAGCCTTTGGGCCCTTCTGGGGCAGTAGCTTTTCTATAAACTGGCCTCAATCAGAGCGTAAAGATATATTATTACAATATACAAGATTACTGATGAGCTATCTGGTATGAAAAGCAAAGCTGTCAATCAGTCAGTAAGGCAAACATGATGACAGTAAAACATCTAGATGAACCAAATGAAGCCGACTTTGTTAAACTCTCTGTGTCACTTTGAACAGCACTGGTAGCTCTGCCTGAAGAGAGGTCATCTGAGTTTTGTGTAGGTTTTTGTGGCTTGTGTGCAATGTGATGCTTTTCCAGCGTCCACTAGACAAGGAATTCTTGATTTGGTTCATGGTGCCACTATTTCTAGCAGATGAAACACCAGTATTAATAAATAACAATGGAACCTAGTGATAGAGAACGCATTGAGAGCGTTGTACCAATTGAAGGTCCATGTTGTGTGGCCTGGCCAGGTGTAGACGGAGAAGGTGTTTGGTGATTGAAAAGAAGCAGTTATTCCCTAAGAACCGGACAAATGTGATCTCCCAAACAGACACTCCAGCCTAAAAGCTTTGAACTAAGCATTGGAGAAGCTCAGTTCTGTCAATCTAACCTTCAAGTTAAAATGCAGCTTCTTTTAGAAGACAAATAGTGTTCTTGGCCATGTCATTTCGGGGTTGGTGCAGCACCTGACCAGCGGGGAATGTAACATTTCAGCAATTTCCCACCTCCTAACAGCTTTGCTTCTTGGCTATGGAACGCCAGGACCGAAGGAGCACGAGTAACTTTTCTGCTTCAGCAGCTCCTTTACAGGATCATTAATGATCTGGAGGATAGCGTGAACTGCACTCTCAGCAAATTTGCAGATGACACTAAACTGGGAAGAGTGGTAGATATGCTGGAGGGTAGGGATAGGATACAGAGGGACCTAGACAAATTAGAGGATTGGGCCAAAAGAAACCTGATGAGGTTCAACAAGGACAAGTGCAGAGTCCTGCACTTAGGACGGAAGAATCCCATTCACTGTTACAGACTAGGGACCGAATGGCTAGGCAGCAGTTCTGCAGAAAAGGACCTAGGGGTTACAGTGGATGAGAAGCTGGATATGAGTCAACAGTGTGACCTTGTTGCCAAGAAGGCTAACGGCATTTTGGGCTGTATAAGTAGGGGCATTGCCAGCAGATCGAGGGAGGTGATCATTCCCATCTATTGGACATTGGTGAGGCCTCATCTGGAGTACTGTGTCCAGTTTTGGGCCCCACATTACAAGAAGGATGTGGAAAAATTGGAAAGAGTCCAGCGGAGGGCAACAAAAATGATTAGGGGTCTGGAGCACATGACTTATGAGGAGAGGCTGAGGGAACTGGGATTGTTTAGTCTCAGAAGAGAAGAATGAGGGGGGATTTGATAGCTGCTTTCAACTACCTGAAGGAGGGTTCCAAAGAGGATGGAGCTCGGCTGTTCTCAGTGGTACCTGATGACAGAACAAGGAGTAATGGTCTCAAGTTGCAGTGGGGGAGGTCTAGGTTGGATATTAGGAAACACTATTTCACTAGGTGGGTGGTGAAGCACTGGAATGGGTTCCCTAGGGAGGTGGTGGAATCTCCTTCCTTAGGCCTGGTCCACACTAACCCCCCCACTTCGGACTAAGGTACGCAAATTCAGCTACATTAATAACGTAGCTGAATTCGAAGTACCTTAGTCCGAACTTACCACGGGTCCAGACGCTGCAGGCAGGCTCCCCCGTCGATGCCGCGTACTCCTCTCGGCGAGCTGGAGTACCGGCGTCGACGGCGAGCACTTCCGGGATCGATCCGGGATCGATTTATCGCGTCTAGACAAGACACGATAAATCGATCCCAGAAGATCGATCGCTTACATCCGGACCAGGAAGTAAGTATAGACGTACCCTTTGAGGTTTTTAAGGCCTGGCCTGACAAAGCCCTGGCTGGGATGATTTAGTTGGGGATTGGTCCTGCTTTGAGCAGGGGGTTGGACTCGATGACCTCCTGAAGTCCCTTCCAAACCTGATATTCTATGATTCTATGATACAGTGTAGTTTTTTTAAAAAGGCATGGATGGAGGAAGGCCAACGAGATACTTTGTTTGTGAGCTCTATGCAACAGGGACCACCTTTTGTTCTGTTTGTACAGCACCTAGCCTAAATACCTTTACAAATCTGTCCCTATGGCAATACAAATCATAACATCTAGCACTTACCTAGCACTTTTCACCTGTAGCTCTCAAAGCAGGTCAGTATCACTACCCCCATTATACAGATGGGGAAACTGAGGCACAAGAGCAGACATGACTGATCCACGATCACCCAGCAGGCTAGCGGCAGAGCCAGGAATAGAATCCAGGGCTTCTGAGCCCCAGGCCAATGTTATAAGCACTAGGTCATATGGCCTTTTTATCAGTGTTATTATCTCTAAGTACTGGAATGGCCTAGTGCTGCCACTCATGCTTACTCACCTGTCCGTGTCATACAAATTACAAGTGATACTGGACTTAAAGCAGTACTTACCCACTGTGCTCGGAGGGAGGGAGCATTTATTTGTACATAATGTCTGCTGCTCCCTGAACAATCAAACTACGCCGTGACTTAGAGACACCTTGCTATGCAATGGACAGTATGAGTCCCCTCAGCAGAATTCTATATTTATTTATTATAATTTCAACAGATAATATCAATGTTCATTTTAAGCATTTGTTCTATTTTTATTGATGTAAATTTTCAAAATTAAGGGTGGCTCAGACAACAGGGGTTAAAACAACGATTATTTAATGCCGGGCTGAATTTATAAGGAAAAAGGTGCTGGGGCTCAAGGATTTAAAAAAAAAAATTCATTACTGATGAAGCAAGACCAGAGGTGCCAGGGCTATGAATCGCCAAGCCCAGAGGTTCTGTGGCTATGAACCGTCAAGCCCAGAGGTGCCGGGGCTCAGCCCTGGCAAGCCCTGGCACAAATTAAGCCCCATTTAATGTCAGTAAAGATTGAGATTCAAAAAGGTCAAGCCCTGTAACCACTAAAACACAAAACATGGCAAAATGTACCAAGTAAATATCCTTAAATCAAACTTTCCTAAGTTCTCAAGCAGCATTTTCCTTACTTTGCCTCTTTGCATATTTCGATTATTATCAATGGAACTATTTTTGGTGGGTTTGTGTGTGTACAGAGAAAACAACATTTACCAGTCCCAAGCTAGTGCTGCCAAGCCTAAGTACGAGGGACCTTCTCGGTGAGTCTAGCTACTCCTGGGAGGGAAACCAAAAGACCCTTCTACTGTGCCAAAGAGCCGGCTAACCCGGGATCTGCTGCATTGTTCTGTGGCCCTCAAACTGGCTCAGCCCTATAGAACTCCTGGCACACTCTCCTCCTCGTGGGCACGAGCAGAGCCAGACCGGGCCTGCCCTCCTGCCCCCTGCGCCAGTCACACAGACGGGGCTCGGAAAGCCCGTGGCAATGTCATGATTCTTTATACAGTGAGTCCTACTGGAGTCACCCCCGAAGCCAGGCACCGAATAGCCTCAGTGATCCGATGGGGATTTCTCCACCTGATGTTGGCAAGCAGCGTGCGGCCCCTCCTCAGACACAGGCCTGGCCACAGGGCACATGCCCCTGTCTCCACGGTAACGTCTTCCACTCAGGGCAGAGTTTCCACCACTGCAGGATGCTGCAGATCATCTCCCCACCCAGGCCCCACGGCAAGAACACACCGCACTGATACCGCGTGCTCTGCACTGGCTCCTCCACTCCCAGATTCCCTTCAAGTGCCTGGACCTGGCTAGCTCTCTACCTGCAGCCTCCAAGAATGCTTCTCTCCCCCAGGATACCAGCACCGTCACCCAGCAATGTCTTGGGAGCCAGGAAAGGGCACTTCCGACAGGCGGCTCTAGACAGCCGGGAACCCTGCCATAGGGCTCATGTCCCTCCTCCTCTAGAGCAAAACACAGGGCACACCTCTTGGCAAAGCCCCCTCACCTCAGAGAGAACAACCAGGAGCCACTCCCCCCTTCCATAAGCTACTCCCCAAGCTGCGGGAAGCATGGCCTTACCAGTAAGGTAGCAGACAGTAGTGAGTGGCTATTGCCATGCTGTATGGGGCACTGAGATGCTATTGTGATGGGCACTTGCCCTCTGTCAGATCTCCATGCAGTAAGTGAAGGATCGAGAGATCTGGAGACCAATACAAATCTGCAGACTTTGGAGACTGTCTGAGGCATTGCCAGTGCCAGCTGTGTTGTCGGTAATCCCATTCCGTGGATGAGCCGTCTTCTTTACCATGAAGCCATAGAACGTTGTCCTACACTCCCCTTACCGGAAAAACTGGAGTTAAGGCAACACCAGGGAACCCCAAAGAATCATAACTCTGCCCACCCAACGCTCCCCTGCAGGCACCATCCATGCAGGGAAGTTGTGTCTACGGTGAGTATCACAGAGTCACTCGTACAGCTAGTCCAACTGTCAAACTGCAGAAATACATATTAGCTCATTCATCCCCATGAGGTATAAGCCTCACTGTAATGACGGAGAAACAGGGCACAGAAGGGTTAAGTGATCTGTGCAGGAGGCAGCGTGGCCTAGTGGTGTGGGAAGGCCTCTGATTTAATCCCAACGGTCTCACTGTGTGGCCTGGGGCCAAACCCATCGCCTCCCTGGCCTCACTTTCCTCATCTGAAAACATGGCTAAAATTAGAGCTGGTTGGGGGGGAAATTTCATGAAGAAACTTTCAACTTTTTGTTGACAAACTGGAAGCCTTTGAGGCGAAAACCAAATACTGGGTTCCAGCTAATGAGCTTTCAGGTTTGGGCCCAAAAGGTTTCTGATTGTCAACCAATATTCCAAATTTTCTGCAGACACTTTTCGTGAAAATTTCATTTAGTGGGAAACCCAGTTTTCCACCAAAAAACAGAGAGAAAATTCTCGCCCAGCCCTCATAAAGCATCTTTCCAGCCGGTGGGGGAGTTGTGACCCTTGCTTCAGGTTTGCACAGCACTCTGGACAAAAGGTGCAGTGTCCATGCAATGCAGTCCAGCCATATAACATGGTGGAGTTGGGAACACAACTCAAGAGTCCCTGGCTGCCAGCCCTTGGCTCAACCCGCTGACTCCTCTCTGTCTCAGGCTCTGAAGGGCCAATGGACTTGAGAATTCGCTGCCAATCCTAGGTGCCTTCAGGTTTAAGAGAGGTTGGTTATAAGGTTTGCGAGAGCCTGGTGAATCCTTCCCAAATCTAAACACCCTGAGCTCTTGACGGGCTGCCTCCCGACCTGAACTAAAACTAATCAAGGCATTGGGCAGTTAATGGGATTGGCCTGTGCACATTGAAGGACAAAGTCCTTTGTGCTCAATCTAAAGGAAGAACACACTGGTCAGGAAAGAGGGTAGATTAATGCAATGGAGCTTCAAACCCCAGGATTCCAGCTGCATCACAGAGATAAAAGTGTAATGGACGATTCTCCACTTCAGGAAGGAGAGTTTGAATAATTCAGATGAACAGCGAGGTGGAAGTGAATGAGTGGAGGGCTGGGGGCTCCCTGGAAGGAAGCCGAGATGAAAGGAACAGCATTGCTACAATATTCACAGCGCTGGGAAGGCAAAGGCAGAAGTGCCTGGAATAAGGTTTATTGCATCAGCTGTTCTCTGGAGACCTCTCTGCCTAGAGTTTCTGCAAAGCTGAGGCTGCCGTGAGGGAGGTAGGGAGACTTGCCTGGGCACCAGGGCTGACGTTAGTGCAGAGGAGAGAATATTATGGGATGGGACTTGGGAGTGTGTCTTGCATGACTTTGGAAAGCTGCATTACAGGGGCCACTGCTTCTAGCCCAGAATAGTTCCGATTGCACAATGGTTTCCACGCCTAGTCCCCAGTTTCATTCACTCTTAACTTTATAAAACTTTCACTTCTCAGGCTGCAATTTTCCAGACTTGGTTTGGGAAAGCAGGAGCAGAACTGGTTAAAACCAGAATCACTATAAAATGCTTGCGCCCTTTTTCTGAGCAGGCCTGCCGCTGAGATGCCTGCGGTTTGGATGCTGGTGTTTGGCTTGGAAGTAGCCCTCTCTGAGCGGTAGCACACAGCTTTGTTCTGGAGCAAATTGCCTTTGATCAGACTGAGCAATGAGTGAATTCAGATCCCCTACTGACCGTGCTCAGTGCACTTTTGCCACCCCTGGTAAGGGCGCATCTAGGGAAGGACAGTGAAATTTGCTGTATAATGATCTGGCTAATCACCTATATGGCTGAATAGGGGAGGGTAATGGGGCTGAGGGAGGGTATTGTGTGGACCCTATAGGTTGTACAGAGCCATGGCCCCCATTGAGGAGTGGGAGGCGCTGTGCAGTTTGAAACAGTCAGAACGAACCTGGTCTGAGAGGCTTTGCCAGTGACCCAGTGAGGGCGGGTAGCTACCAAGGAGATGAATGGCGTCCCTCCCCTCTGGCGTGCCTCAGCTCCCATTTCCGCTCACAGCTTACAGCAGGACTGGGCGACTGGCGACCCGGGGACCAAGTCAGGTCTGCTAGGGTGTTTTATTTGGCCGGCCAACTAGGGCGCAGCCATGAGTGGGCCACAGCCCACCCAGTTAGCTCCCAGGCCCACCCAAATCTGAGCCTGAGCTGGGCCGGCTCTGCCAGGGCCCAGGGTGAGGGAAGGGCGACAGGCTCTGCCAGCGTGGCGCAGAGGATGGCGAAAGGGGGTGAGAGGCAGCTGCGCCCAGGTTCCTGCTGGAGTAAGGGCAGGAGTTGGCAGCTGGCTCGTTCCAGGGTGGCCCTGTTGGACGGTGCCCGGGGGTTACCAAACGGGGGCGATGGGGACCGGGGCTGGGGTGCTGCCGGGAGGCGCAGGCTCGTCTGCCTTCCTGGAGATCATGGAGCTGAACCCGGACAGACAGGCATATGTGACGCAGTGCGGCATGCTGGTGTCGCTGTGGGACTCACTGCTCTGGCACATGCTCTCGTAGCAGCAGCTGGTGAGCAGCCCTGGGACAGCAAGAGCTGTTTCTCCCTCGACTGCCGTGGCTTCCGCTTCCACTATATCCTGGAGCCGCTAAGAAAACAGTCTGTCCCGCCAACGGGCTTGGTTGGATGCGTTGCCCTCTGCTACCTGATTCTTGCTCTCTAGCTCACAGGATCCAACCCTAGGAGATATCCTAGTCCCATTGACATCAACAGCAAAACTTCCCTTAGAATCACAGAATCATGGAAGATTAGGGTTGGAAGAGACCTCAGGAGGTCATCTAGTCCAACCCCCTGCTCAAAGCAGGACCAACCCCAACTAAATCATCCCAGCCAGGGCTTTGTCAAGACAAGCTTTAAAAACCTCTCAGGATGCAGATTCCACCACCTCCCTAGGGAACCCATTCCAGTGCTTCACCACCCTCCTAGTGAAATAGTGTTTCCTAATATCCAACCTAGACCTCCCCCACTGCAACTTGAGACCATTGCTTCTTGTTCTGTCATCTGCCACCACTGAGAACAGCCGAGCTCCATCCTCTTTGGAACCCCCCTTCAGGTAGTTGAAGGCTGCTATCAAATCCCCCCCTCACTCTTCTCTTCTGCAGTCTGAACAAGCCCAGTTTCCTCAGCCTCTCCTCATAAGTCATGAGCCCCAGCCCCCTGATCATTTCTGTTGCCCTCCACTGGACTCTCTCCAATTTGTCCACATCCTTCTTGTAGTGTGGGGACCAAAACTGGACACAATACTCCAGGTGTTGCCTCACCAGTGCCGAATAGTGGGGAATAATCACTTCCCTCGATCTGCTGGTAATGCTCCTACTAATGCAGCTCAATATGCCGTTGGCCTTCTTGCCAACGAGGGCACACTGCTGACTCATATCCAGCTTCTCATCCACTGTAATCCCCAGGTCCTTTTCTCCAGAACTGCTGCTTAGCCAGTCGGTCTCCAGCCTGTACCAGTGCATGGGATTCTTCTGTCCTAAGTGCAGGACTCTGCACTTATACTTGTTGAACCTCATCAGATTTCTTTTGGCCCAATCCTCCAATTTGTCTAGGTCACTCTGGACCCTATCCCTATCCTCCTTGACTTCAGCAGGGCCAAGATTTCACCCCTCAAGTTTAAAAATGTCTTGGGAGGGCAGCGCGAGTGTCCAGAGAGAAATGGTATCTTCCCACAAGCCCCGGGCATTCTGCTCTCCTAGGATTAGGCGTTTGAATGCCTTCCTAGAGACAGACCCCCCCCCCAGCTGCCCCCAGACACAGCACATAGTGCGCTGCCTGCAGCCACCAAGAGCAGGAACTCCTGCAGCCATCCCCCATCGCTGTGTCTGCGTCACATCCTGTAGATATCCAGGGGAAGGTCCCTCGGAATTGATGATCTCTGAGAAGTTTGGTCGAGTCTGGCTGTTGACCTCAGATCCGTCCATTGCTGCCTGAGGACTCTGCGCTGTGCGGTGATTCAGCCGCGCTAACTGGTACGAGCCTGGCGCCATGGAAGCAGTGGCTAGGAAAGAGCTTCTGTCCCCATGTGAATTGCCCTGGTGACGGTTTGCTGCTGCCTCTGCCAAAGCCGCCCAGCTAAGCAACTGCTGCTCCCCAGGCTGACCTTGTCTGTCGGGCCCAGCGCTCAGCAGTGCTTCCCCGTGCTGCCTGGGAGCAGTTCGCAAATGGCGCTGGATAGCAAAAAGCTGCTGCATCCTGAGAGACTGCAGGAGGGACCATGGGAGTTTATCGCCGAGTCCCACAATGCCCTTAGATACCTGTAGGCACCCACAATCCACTGCAAAAAACACCCAGAATGCACAGAGCCTAGCGGCAGCACTTTGCCCCCTAGGATTCCCACCCCATGCACTGCGCCGGGTACTGATACAACGCTGCCCTGCAGGGCCGGCTCCAGGGTTTTTGCCGCACCAAGCAGCCAAAATAAATAAATAAATACATAAAAAGCTGCGATCGCAATCTGCGGCGCTTCCGCCGCGACTCTACCACCGCCGCTTCTTTGGCGGCAATTCGGCGGCAGGTCCTTCCCACCAAGAGGGACCGGACGTACCACCCACTTCCATGTGCCGCCCCAAGCACCAGCTTGCTAGGCTGGTGCCTGGAGCCGGCCCTGCTGCCCTGGGTGGAGAGTACGCAGTGTGGGGCTAGCATTTCAGGTTTTGTTGTGTCTGTACCATTATCCTGGTATCAAGCACAGACCAGGTCAACCTTCTCATGTGGACAAGACCCAGCCCGCAGGATGCCATGCAGACATCTGAGGAGTCGCAGCAAATGTTAGATATCAATTTGGGCAACTCCAACAAATTAAACCAGTGAGCAGTCCTCTGAGTACTACTGCCATGCCTTGGGGAGGGGCCTGGTAGCTTCTGGGCCTGCAGTGGGGCCCTCTCTGAGATGGCTGGAGGGTGGATCCGTTTCTCTGGGTCTCTCCCCTGGAGGTAGAGGCTGGAGCAAAGTTGAGATGGTGACAACTGGCACAGGTACAGATCTCGGCCAGGGTGCAAACTCGTGGTGTTAGTAGCACCAGGGAAAAGCCAGCCAATTTCCTCCTGCCACTGAGAGAACCAGAGGGAGAGGAGCTTGAAGAATGTGCCCAACACGAAGGGACCTGGAAGGGTGGAGCTGGAGCTAGCTGTCCCAGGTGTGGGGGGCAGGGGAGAACCCCAAAAGAACCGGAAGCGGTTTTGGGGGCTGACACTTCGGCATCTCTACACGTCTTTACACTCGGCAAAAAGATATTGCACCAACCTTTGGTGTCATTGCTTTGAGCATGCAGTGCCTGTGCAATGCCTGTGCACTGCCTGTGCAGTTTCTGTGCACTGCCTGTGCAATGCCATGCACTGCCTATGCAGTGTGTGTACACTGCCTGTACATTGTCTGTGCAATGCCATGCAGTGCCTGAGCAGTGCCTTGCACTTACACACCTCTGCCAGCTGTGGCATTTTCCCAGAGCTGACTGGGCTGTAGCCTGTTGGCAGCATCGGCTGCGCGTGCCGGTCCTGCCTCTAACAGCTCTGTGGGAGGGAAAATGCAAGCATTGCTCCTGAACTGGATCAGCTGGTTCTTCCGCTTGCACCCAGCCTGCAGGGCCTCCCCTTGGAATTGACCCCCAAAACCCTGTCCCCAGCAACAATTTTGGGCACTGTGGGCTGGGTGGTTCCGGAGACCTAGACTCCTCGGACCAAGCAGTGTAGCCATGTGGCCATTGGTAGCTCCTGCCAACGGACCCATGGGAACTGGGGCAGGGCAGGACACAGTGGCTCTCCCTGGGGCAGGAGGCTGGCAGAGAGCCCCTGTCCCCAGGCAGGGCATAGCATGGGTTTGGTGTGGTGCTGGGGGCCGGCCTGGGGGTTCTCTCAGGGTGGGATGTTGCTTGTCATGGGGTAAGAGGGAAGGTTCTCTCATGGATTGGTAACTGGTTAAAAGATAGGAAACAAAGGGTAGGAATAAATGGTCAGTTTTCAGAATGGAGAGAGGTAAATAGTGGTGTCCCCCAGGGATCTGTACTGGGCCCAGTCCTATTCAACATATTCATAAATGATCTGGAAAAAGGGGTAAACAGTGAGGTGGCAAAATTAGCAGATGATACAAAACTACTCAAGATAGTTAAGTCCCAAGCAGACTGCGAAGAGCTACAAAAGGATCCCCCAAAACTGGGTGACTGGGCAACAAAATGGCAGATGAAATTTAATGTTGATAAATGCAAAGTAATGCACATTGGAAAACATAATCCTTACTATACATATACAATGATGGGGTCTAAATTAGCTGTGACCACTCAAGGAAAAGATCTTGGAGTCATTGTGGATAGTTCTCTGAAAACATCCACTCAATGTGCAGCGGCAGTCAAAAAAGCTCACAGAATGTTGGGAATCATTAAGAAAGGGATAGATAATAAGACAGAAAATATCAGATTGCCTCTATATAAATCCATGGTATGCCCACATCTTGAATACTGCATGCGGATGTGGTCGCCCCATCTCAAAAAAGATATATTGGACTCGAAAAAGGTTCAGAAAAGGACAACAAAAATGATTAGGGGTATGGAACGGCTGCTGTATGAGGAGAGATTAATAAGACTGGGACTTTTTAGCTTGGAGAAGAGACGACTAAGGGGGGATATGATAGAGGTCTATAAAATCATGACTGGTGTGGAGAAAGTAAATAAGGAAGTGTTATTTACTCCTTCTCATAACACAAGAACTAGGGGTCATCAAATGAAATTAATAGGCATCAGGTTTAAAACAAAAGAAAGTATTTTTTCAAGCAACGCACAGTCAACCTGTAGAACTCTTTGCCAGGGGATGTTGTGAAGGCCAAGACTATAACAGGGTTAAAAAAAGAACTAGATAAGTTAATGGAAGCTGGGTCCATCAATGGCTATTAGCCAGGATGGGCAGGGATGGTGTCCCTAGACTCTGTTTGCCAGAAGCTGGGAATGAGCGACGGGGATGGATCACTTGATGATTCCCTGTTCTGTTCATTCCCTCTGGGCACCTGGCGTTGGCCATTGTCAGGAGACAGGATACTAGGCTAGATGGACCTTTGGTCTGACCCAGTCTGTCCATTCTTATGTTCTGTTCTTGTGCGTGTTGTTTATTTGCTGGGAGCCCTCTGGCACTAGCTGGAATTGCTGTCCTGGCAGCAGGGAGCAATTCCAACGCAGCCTGACCTCTGCTCGCTCATTTAAGGGAGTTCCTCCAGTAGAAGGTCAGTGCCCTGAGGTGGCCCACACAGGAAACTCCTCCATTCTTCACTCCCACCCTCCAGTCCCCAGAAGAGCCAGGAGCTGGGGAAGGAGATGTGGGTTCTGTGCAGTCGAAGCTATTTCCTGCGAGATCTGAGTTCACGGTTAATGCTCTGCAGCTGGGACATTAGTGAATCTTAAAGAACCACGGACACATTCCATAGTCTGGTGCCTCCCACTCCACGGGCATGGACCCACCTCCCCATCCACAGCCCTGTCCCACCTGCAGCTCTCCCATAGCCCCTTAAAGTGACAGGGACATTACAGAGGAGTGGGGGCTTGCTGGCCGGGTCCAGAGGCAGAGACGGGAGGGAATCTGGAGGCCACC
The DNA here is from genome assembly GCF_002925995.2 of Terrapene triunguis. Taxonomy (NCBI): domain Eukaryota; kingdom Metazoa; phylum Chordata; order Testudines; family Emydidae; genus Terrapene; species Terrapene triunguis. The sequence goes on from NW_020665013.1 coordinate 226,664, forward strand.
TGGCACCCCAGTGACTACCCTGTCTGCCCTCTCTTTCCTCCAAGACTCATGCTGTCCAAATGGACCCGCCCTCAGCTTCCTGCACCCCTGGCATAAGTACCCATGACCCCAAGCAGCAGCTTCGAAACCCTCCTATACCTGTCCCCATCGGAACTCTGCCTCCTCAGCTGCCAGGTCCCTCCTATGATCCCAACCCCTGCACCATCCCCTAATAACCCACCACCTGCCTCCAGCTTGTCTTTGGGGGCTTCCCTCTGCATTATGTCTCTCAGGGCTCTTCAGCCCTGGCCCCTTGCACTCCTTCCCCGCGTAAGTGTAAGGAAAGTGCCAGCATCCTGTTACTGAGTCCTGGAAAGGGGAGGTCGAAGGAATTGGCCCTTTTTCCTGGGAGAAGTGACCAGGCTGGATTCCCCATAACTCCAGGGGAATGCTGCCGACACTGCGGATGAAGTGTTAGCGGCTGGCTAGTGAAAGGAGATTCCTGGAAAATTCCTTCAATCCAAAATGAGCTCTGGGGGAGGGGCATTTCCCTTTGCTGCGCATTGGTGTAGACAGACTGTCTCACTAGCACCCCCAGGAATTAACCGGAACCCCCCTGTCCTGTACAGCCGTTTGCTCCACAAACCCGTTGTCTGCCCATGCCAGCCTCCAAATGCTCACTGTAGGCTGCTGCGGCTTGGGTCCATTTCATACTCCCCTCCTGTTTGCCCAGCATCCCTGCCCCAGTTCCCTGGTCTCCCCTCCCCTACTCCAGTTCTAGGCAGTACAGACCAGTGAGGGTTTGTGACACCGTTTGCCCTGCCACCTGGGGTGCCTCATAATGCCCTGCTGTTGTATCTCTCAACTTGTGTTGCCCACAATCCACCCACCAGCATGCAGGTCACCCTGAGTGTCTGTGTATAGCTGCAACCCTGGTCCAGCAGCTCTGACCCCAGCAGCCTGTCAGCAACACACCAGCCACACTCTGGCTTCCAACAGCCTTGGTTACTACCTGCAGGGTGACCCCAACACACTCCCAGTCCTGGATTTTCCCCAAAAACATGTGTTCTGCACTGTCCGCACTCTCCTGCACAGTTCAGATATTACAGATCCGTTGCCCTTATAAGGGGTCAATATACAATAGTTTGCTACTTAAATTGGAGTTACCAAACCAATCAGTTTAAACACAAAACCAGATTAGTTTTTATTTTAAAGAAAACAAGTTTATTTAACTACAAAGAGAGATTTTAAGTGAGGACATGTATAAGGTATTAAAGTCAGAAATGGTTAAAGAGAAATAAAGAGAAAACGCTTTCTAGGTTTAACAAACTAGACTTGGTTCAAGGTAAAATCTTTACCACATGTTCCCAGCAACAGGGCTGACCAAACTCTCTGGTCGGAACCCCTCCCAAAGTCCGGGTCCTTTGTCTTCTTCAGTGAAAGAGAAAGAGGTAGACTGGGGTGTTTTGCCCCGCCCCATCTGAAGTGGATTCTTCTGACGATTAACCCCAAAGCAAAGTTTATTCAAGCAATAAAGGCAACGTGGAGTCTGGGGGTGAAGTTGCCCCCATGCAGATTTGCCTTGTCTCCCCCTTGCTGTCTCAAGGATCAAGGTTTATTACTTATATGTAAATTGAGGTAAACACACATTCCTTTGTTTAAGATAGACCTGCTTAACCACTCCTGCTTACTCAGGGCTACCTGGGTTTGAACGTGTGCTACCAACACCATGCAGGAGGAATTCATACATTTACATATAATGTTGCTGCATTTCCTCATGATATGATTGCACAGTGCGTTATTAGTTTTCAGATGATACCTCACAAGGCATATTGGGTTCAAGGATTATTACACTAGCACGGAGGGTGTGAATAGAGGGGTGCATTCGGTCACACCCATACTGTGCTGGTGAGCACGCACTCACAGGCACTCTTCCATTGCCTCCCATGAAGAAGCACTTCTCAGCGTAAGGGTTGCACAATCTGGCCCAGAGCAATTTTCAAATGTTCCTAACATGTCAATTCCAACCAGCTTCATTCAGCCGGCCAGAGGCTGCCCAGAGCCCACTGTGAGATCTGGCTCCACCCCAAATTTCAACTTTCAAACTTCAGCCTTTTTTTGCTGTCCCCCTCTTAGTCTTCAAACTGTGGCCCCCAGACTTTGTCACTCTCCTCACTCAGAAATGGCCTCCTGAGCTCTGCTCAAACCACGTTTCTTTTGTGCTTTTTAGCTCGGATTTATTCCCAGCTTTCCTGGCACTGCATTGACTTCGGCTCCTGCCTTACACTGACCATGGAAGTGTGAACTTTTCAAAGACAAGGCGGGGGAGGTGATATCTGTGATTGGACCAACTTCGGCAGGGGAAAGAGATGAGCTTTGGAGCTCCACAGAAGCTTTTTCAGGTAGAAGAGCCCTGGGAAGCTCAAAAGCTTGTCTCTCACTCAAAGACAGTCTGCAGATATTTCCAAGTGCAGGACACTTAGGCCCCGATTCAGCAAAGCATTTTAGTACGTGCTTACCATTAAGCAAGTGAGTCATCTCATCCCTGTTCAGCAAAGCATTTAAGCGCGTGCTTGGATTTAATGTAAGTGGTTTGCTGTGTCGGCGCCTTATTTCTCTAGTGCTCAGAACCGCATTTCCCACAGCCCAGCTTTTGCCCTAGTTGCTCACTGGTTCTGCTAAATGCATTTATGGAATGCACGCTCTCTAGAGCTGTTGCTTTTCGATGAATCCACACAAGCTGCTGCTTTATTTTCTGTCTGATTTTTCAGGGGGGTTATGTGCTGTGTGGCGATTTCTGAGGCTGCCCATTGCTTGTGTTAACGTTCAGTCTGGATCTCTTTGCAATCCCTTCTCAGAACAGAGAGTGTCAAAAGCACAAACAATTCTGTTCTTCATTAAAGAGTTTTTCATTTCTCCCAGACCCTGGGTTTCCTCTGAGAGTTCAGCTCTGGTCCCCACTAACCGATTGTCTCACTTAGTGATTGGATTCACAGATCAGGGAGGAGGCCTGCCCAATCATCTGACCACTCTGTTATTGTTTAATAGAAAATGATCTTATAAAGGTGCCACAGGAAATGAAAAGCCCCACAGACTTGCGTTGGCCAGCACCGGGTAAAAACCCAAATAAAATGCAGTTAAAACGAAGTCGAACAGGTTTTAACACCAAACAAATGCACCTGAAAGAGCCCAAGGCCCTGTACTTTCCTCATGGAACGTGTCACACTGCTCAGAATCACGCCTTCAAAACAAACCCATTGCCATGTGAACGGAGACAAACGGTCTCCAAGGGAAGAAACCAGGGGCAGCATTTACATGAAGACAGTGACAATGGTTCAACACCCACCTGCTGAGCATCACCAGGCGGACAGTCCCCACCCAAAGGGGAAGGGAAGCGGAGGGACCCCAGGAAAATGCTCACAAACCAGCGCCCCTGAATCAAATGATTTCCTTCCTCATGATCATCCAGCCTTCACATCACACAGGCTCCCCAGCAGGGGTGGAGGGACTTCAAACAGTCCTGGGCTCACTTCCCAAAACAGGGCAGCCATAGGGCAGGGCAGGGCCCCTCTTCTGCGCTGGCTGAGGCATGGGATTGAGGCCCAGAAGAGCTGGGTTCAATTCCAAGCTCTGCCCCAGACTCCCTGGGTGATGTGGGGAAAGTCACCTTCTCACTCTGTGGCTCTGCGGTGGAGACCCCACTTCCCAGGGCAGGGGAGGGAGTCACTTCCTGGACAAAAAGAACAGGAGTACTTGTGGATCTGAAGAAGTGGGCTGTAGCCCACGAAAGCTTATGCTCAAATAAATTTGTTAGTCTCTAAGGTGCCACAAGTACTCCTGTTCTTTTTGCGGATACAGACTAATGCGGCTGCTACTCTGAAACCTGACTTCCTGGACAGTTACCTGGAGCTCAGACACTATGGAGAGGGGGCTGGGGATGCACCTGGAGAGGTGGGATCATTCCTCAGAATGAGCCTGTTTTCCCAATCCCGCCTGCACAGTAACCTTCCCTGGACAACAGCTCTGCTGGGCCTGCTCCTCCCCATGTGCACCCAGATTTCCTTCGCAGGCGCAATGCTCCATGGCTCTGGTGCTTCACCAGCCCCCCAGTGGCCGGTGCCCTAAAAACAGCCTGGCAATGACTGCACAAACAATGCAGGGTGGCCACATTATGGACCCTAGGGTCACCCCGTGCCACTGGATGCAATGTTTGCCTCCTTTCCAATGCACTGTTCCCCCACCCCCTGAGCCATAGACCATCCAAACAACTGCTGCTTTAACATGGGCTTTAGGCTTCAAAGAGGGAATCCCCCGTTTTCATGCCAGTAAGTCCCACTCAAGGGCATTGCAGGAACAATGCAGCAGACAATGCTCCATTGAGTCCACTCTGGGATAATTAGTGGGGCCAACATTTCACCTTTCCTGCTACCCTGCACACATCATTCCCCGCAGCAGCCCAGCTCGGGCCAGGGGAATGAGTCCCGTGGCAAGGAGGCAGATATTGTAACCAACAGCATGGGGTGACCCTGGGGTCAGTAATGTGATCACCCAGCGCCCCCAAACCCACCACCCCCAGCATCCCAAAACCCACTGCTGGCAACTAGGAATCTAGCTATCACAATCTAATCTGTCTAGTGGCACCTGACTGATAGACACCCCCCATATGTTTACGGTGCCATCAAGCATCATATTCCCTTTGGCAAAGCAGGAGAGACACCCCCCCCCAACCCTCCACATTCCCCTCATATTTCTTGGCTCTTCTCCCTGTGCATTTTTGCTCCAGCTGCTCCCTGGGTGCGAAAAAGGGCCCCAGTCTCAGCTCTGGTGTCCCCTAGAACAATGATGCCACCTACATGAGCAAGGATTCAAGAGACTGTTCCCCTAATGTGTCTGGAGCCCAACACTGCAGCATTGGGCAAGCTATCTAATCTCCATTCATACCCAGCTCTTTCTTCCTCTTAGGTGCTGCTATGCTGGCAGGTGTTAATAACTGTGTGACAGGGTTCCCGGGGTGCAACCTGGGCTGTGGGACCACTGAGCCCTCTGTCCCACCAACCTGGGCTCCCTCTCGCCCTGGGATGCTGTTGCCAAGTTACAAACCACTGGCAGGTACTGCACTTACACTGACATCCTCCAGCAGGGACACACCCAGCTGAGTTACATGAATGCTTCTCGCAGCCACTCATGAACCATCAATACAGAGGCTCCAGTCAATTCCCCCAGTTCCCCATTGTCTTGACCTGGTCAGAAGCCTGACGAGTGTAAATCCATTACCCATCCGCCCCTCCCTCGATGTGGAAAGGACACACACCAGCCTTTGTAAACTGCGCTGAGATTTCCCAAGCACTTCAACCAGAACACACTGGTTTAGGTAACATATAAAACAGATTTATTAACTACAGACAGATTTTAAGTAATTAAGTGAGTATAGAAATCAAAGTTGGTTACCTAAGAAATAAAAGTAAATTTGCAGTCTGAGTTCTATAAACTAAACAGGATTTGAATCAAGCAGTGTCTCACCCTGATAGATGGTAGACGGGTCACAGATCTTCAATACATAGGCTGGAACTGCCTTCCAGCCCAGGACCACCCTCCCCCAGTTCCAAGTCTTTGTCCTCCATCTGTGTTTCCAGGTGTTGAGTTGTGGGAGGGAGTGAGGACAAATCCTGATCTCACTTCCCCTCTTTTATTTTTTTTTCCAGCTTGCTGGAAAGATCTTTTGCTATGACATGGATCAAGCATTCTCCATTGTCCACATGCTCACTCTGAGAAGTCTTCTGGGATGGTTGTTAGGAGAGTGGATTCCCTTTAATGAGCCATCGGCACATCTGGCTATTTCATTGTTTTACCTGAAAGGCTAGTTGTGGGTGTTCCCAAAGTCACAACATATTTCAGTAACACACACATAGCACAACTTCATAACTCCACATACAGTGATAGCACATACAATCCAACAGGATATTAATGTTCAACAGATCAAGACTTTTAAAATGATACCTAACAAGGCATACTTTGTACGAAACATATAATTATATGATGGTGGTGAATACGGTGGTTCCAGGGTGCTGCTTTGAGGTACAGAATGTCACAAGATGCAATCAAAGAGATCTTTGCTCTACAGTCAGTCACAGACCTGGTTAAAGCTGATGGATGCACTAAGCATCCTTCTTTCAGGTTAAATGGCAATTAAATGCCCCTTTATGTAGTGATAACTGGAAATTGTAGGAGGCTACCACCCAAGGTACAGGGCCACATGGCAAAGCCTGATTAGGGTAAGCTGAGTGGTCTGAGGGATTTCCTTGTGACGGGTTGTAAATGCAGAGGTAGGGGACTGTTTGGCAAGCTGTGTGTGTTGAGGAAAAAGCCAGCAGACATCACCAGCATGGCCCTGAGACGGAGCACAGAAATAGAGCTGCTTGGGGCACAGGGCTGGCTAGAAAGGCAGGCTTGAGAATTCCTGAGCAAGGAAACTGCCTGAAATTGTTTGTTCCTATTGTGTGCAGGGGAAGAGTACTCTGGGCACATTCTTTGTAAATAAATAGGATTGCACCAAAGAATGACCTGACTCATATCATCATATCACCTCCTAAGGGAAACAGCCCTGCAAAGCCCCAAGTATTGGCTAACTGCTCGGGCCAATGGGACAACACTACTTATGTAGTCCCCATTACTGCAGTATCTGAGTGACTCACTGTCATTAACGTGTGTGGAAAAGCCCCTTACCTGGAGATTGTGCCCAGCTGTAAGATGGTTTGTAATATGTTTTTAACTAACAAGATGACTGAGCTCCATCACTATGGATACAGTTACTAGAGTAACCAAGTCCTAGCCTGTATGCACTTTCTTCCCATGAGACTCCCATCTCCACGCACTATGCTTCATCCTCCTCCCACAAAAAAACAGCCAGAGAGAAGCACAATCCAAGGCTCTGATTTCTACCTGGGAGTTGGTCAGAACAAGGAACGTTGCCAGATGGCAATTCTTGCCCTGGAGTGACGGCCTGTCCTTCTCACATGGTCTGCAGTGCAGGGATGAAGGACAAGCTCTCCCACATCTGTCAGGAATCCAACACCAGCGGCTGAGAGTTTGCCAGAGGTGTCCTGGCCAGGTGAAGATAAAAACAGTCTATTGGCTTCCACAGAGAGACTGTTTTCTAGCCAAACAGCCGGGAATTCAGTCCCTTCAGGAGGTGGATTAGCAGCATCAGAGGGCCCCAGATGCAGTGGGTAGTGGCAGCATACAGGCCCTGGTGGCATAGCCCAGTGGCTTAAGGGCAAAGGTGGCTCTAGGCTCCCATTGTGCCTTCCAAATTCTGGGCCCTGTCCAGCCCCTGTAGCAGGTTACAGCAGCCGCAAAGCTCTTCCCACAAGCTGTGGTTGTGATGGGTCCCCCCGGGGTGCCACCTGGAACTGGGGTACAGCTGAGTCTCTGTTTTACCAGTCTAGGGTCCCTCTCATGCTGTGACAAGCTGCAAAGCCCTCCAAGCTTGCCCTAACACAGACATCCACAGGCAGGGGCCACACCCAGCTGTGTTCATGAATGCTCTGCCAGCCACTGCACGAATCAACAATAGAAAGTCTCCATACCCCCAATGTGTGGAAATCATAACTGGGGGCAGAAAGCTGTTGCATATCTTCCTCCACATTGAGGGAGGGGGCGAATTTCACGAGCTTATGCTGTACAGTTCCCTGTGCAGTGCAAGATGGTATAATTTTGGGTTTACACTCCAAAGGGGGGTGCGAGCCCTAGAAACCATGAGGTGCCTTAGCTGAGCCTTCCCAGGCAGAGGTGATCTCAGCACGTGTGTAGCTGCAGCTGGATGTGTCCCTACCTGTGTGTGTGCTGCGGGGGGCTGGAGGACCTGTCATAGCAGTACAGTGTAAAGCAGTGTTCTTCATTGCAAGGCCCGCGAGCCAGTGGCGGCTCCCATCGACCCTAAGTGCGGCTCTCTGTCGATTGCGATCTCCGGTGGTGTAGTGGGGCTGCTGCTAAGGCAGGCTCCCTGCGTGCCCCAGCCCCACGCCGCTTCTGGAAGCGGCCACTGCACTCCCACGGCCCGCGCTGCTCCTGCCTGCAAGCACTGCCCCTGCAGCTCCCATTGGCCGGGAATGGGGAACTGTGGCCAATGGGAGTTGTGAGGGAGGTGCCTGCAGAGAGGGGCAGCGCGCAGAGCCACCTGCCCCCCGCAGGGGCCACAGGGGTGCGTTGGCCCCTTCCGGGAGTGGCGTGGGGCCCGGGTTGCCTGAAGTAAGTGCCGCTCCTTCAAGGGGCAGGTTCTGAATAGGTCTGCAGCACTAAGACCAGGAGTAGCATGAGTACAGCAGGCCCAGCTATGCTGGACCAGCGTTTCTCTTCCACCACCCACCCTGCAGCCTCCCGGGGCCAGCCCCCCATCCCCCCCCCTGCCCCCCAAGCCCCTGCCCCAGCCCTGAGCCCTCTCCCAGAGCCAGCCAAAAACAGAGCAAGGTGCGTGCTCTGGAAGATGAAAACTGAGAGTTTCAAGAAAAGTGGACTGATGAGTTTTAGTTTGTGCTTAATGAAACATGCATGAAGCCTGTTTGTTTAATTTGTCAGCAGACGTGTTCTGCTTTTAAGCACAGCAATTTCGAATGCCATTACGCAACAGCGCATGCAAATTTCAGCGAAAATTACCCACCTGGAAGTAACCTAAGAAAAAGTAAAATTGAACAACTTGCTGCTTCACTAAAAGGCCAGCGAAAAATAAACCAGGGATCAAGGTCCGTTGCAGAATGTTTGACAGAGGCATCTTTCAAAATCGCATGGATTTTAGCAAGACATCAAAAGGCATTTACTGACGAACAGATCGTTAAAGAGTGTTTCTGGCTTCTGCGGAAATCCTGTATGCTGATTTCAATAACAAAATGCAATCCTAAAGCAAATAAAAGGGCTGCAGCTGTCTGACACAACCATAATGAGAAGGGTGGAGGAAATCGGAAAAGAAATCCGACAGCAGTTAACTGCAGATATTGTGGCAGTATGTCCCTCAGGCCCCTAGGTGGAGGGGTGGCCAGGAGGCTCCACGCGCTGCACCCACCCGCAGGTGCCATCCCCGCAGCTCCCATTTGCCACGGTTCCTGGCCAATGGGAACGGCAGAGCCAGCACTCGGAGGGTGCCTGTGGATGGGGGCAGTGTGCGGAGCTCCCCTGTCCTCCCCTGTCCCCTGCCTAGGAGCCCGAGGGACATGCCAGCCGCTCCCCAGGAGCCGCGTGGAGCCGGGCACGGAGCCTGCCTGCCCTGCTGTGGCCAACCGGGCTTTTAGCAGCCCGGTCAGCTGGCGAAAACCGGACGCCTGGCAACCCCAGCACCAGGCCAAGCTGCTGTCCCCCCCACCGGCCCCTCCTCCCCCTGCTGGCCCCAGCACCACCCCAGCCGCTGGCAGGCTTGAGCTCAGGGCCACTGGCTAGGGTTGCCAACTTTCTAATTGCACAAAACTGAACACCCTTGCACCGCCCCTTCCCTGAGGCCCCACCCCTGCCCCATCCCTTCTCTGAGGCCCTGCAATCACTCACTCCAGCCTCCCTCCCTCCCTCGCTCAGTGGTTTTAACTGCTGAGCTCTAGCAAGTCTCTACTGAGTATGTGCAAACTGCCATTGTTCAAAGGCTTAGAGCTTGGACCAATCTGGGCAGGTTTTCACTGGCACAGCGGAAGGCCACTCCCTTGCCAAAGTCCCTCCCAGTACCTGCTCCAGAGCACGGGCGAGCTAGAGCATTGAAAGAAAAGAGCGCCAGATTTTTTTCCTTAACCTCATTCTCAGAAACGGCTGAACCATCTTGGATGAAATTAAAGAAAATCAGCCTGAGGCAGACACTGGTGCGGAAAGTTTTAGCCCAAATGATTAAAGTTTGACAAAGTTATAAGCAAGTAAACAAGGTCTTATAATGGAAAGGCATCTTAATCCCAGGCAATGCTACCAGCCCCTTCTCCTCTCTGGCCTGTTTCCTCACCTGCAAAGTACTGACCTCCTTTGCAAAGCGCTTTGAGATCTACTGATGAAAATGCTAGATAAGAGCTAAGGTTTATTATTACACACTCTTATTCTCCCCCCTGCATTCTGATCCATAGGGAGGCACGGAGGAACATTTGGGGGGGACGTGTAGTGGAACCCAGGCCAGCGCCCACAGGGGTCGGCAACAGAGCGCCATGTTTCCAGCCCTGCTCTGCCCCCAGATCAGCTCCACTCCCAACCCCATTCAGCTCCCAATCCTGCTCTGCCTCCATGTCCAGCGCCACCTCCAGCCCAGTTCTGCCCCCAACCACAGCTCCACTCCACCTCCAGCCCAGTTCTGCCCTCATTCCCTCTCAGCCCCCAGATCAGCTCCTCCCCGTCCCCAGTTCCACCCCCTGCTCTGCCTGCGGCTCATGCTCTGCTGCTGTGCGGTGATGGAGGGGGGCACAGACAGACAGATTCTGTTAATGGGGGGGGGGGGACTGGAAAAGTTTGCACACCACTGCCATAGACAGAGCTTCCAGCAGCGTGGAATACTGGGAAATCCTGCCACCTAACTCACTACAGGGTAAATAATCAACTGGCCTGGCAAAGTGTTTAGTGTGTTGCTAACAGAGTCCTCAGATGTTAACAAGCAGGGGACTCAGTTTTCCAATTCATTAAAAACCAAAATCAAACTTTTTCATCTTGTATTTCTACCTCTTCAGTGTTTGCCTCTTGAAGATGTGGGTTTGCCCTCCAGCCAGGGAGCTCTGCTAGTGTGAAATACGGACATCACAGCCCGCATGGAAATGAGAGGTAGCAACCTCAATGCAAACAGTCTAACAACCGATAACAGAACTGTAGCCAGGCAAGTAAAGAGAGTGGGCAAGAGACGCGTACGCACAGCCAGATGCTCAGGGGAAGCACTTTCTTTTCAGCATAAAAGCACATTTGTAATTAATGACGGAGATTCTGTCAATTTAAATAAGCAGCCTGCAGCTGAACCATTATGCCGGCTACCACACTCCGCCCCCGGGAAATGAAATTTACAACGCTGTGGGATTCGGGACATTAGTGCAAACGACTCTTTCTGTAACCTCGGTTTCAAGATTCATTTTTTGCGCTGGGAATAACAACAGAAGCGAGGGGATGGCCGACCCATGTGGAAGGGAGCTAAAGGGAACGACGCCCTTTGCAATGAGGCTTGGGAGGGACTGCTGGAAGCGCTGCAAAGCTGCTGCAGGGCAATGGTTAACAACCTGACATGTAAAGAGCCCTGCTAGCAGCCAATGCCCTACTGAGTTGAGTGGGGGAGTCTGCCCTTGTCTTCGAAGCTAATAGGCCCCTCCCTCCCACCTCATCTGCAGCCCCAGTAAAGGGCTTTGAACAGAGAATCTAAGGGGCCTTGAAGAGGAAAAATACCTTCTGTTCCCACCCTCTAACTCAGCAGCTCCATGTCATCACCTGCGTTGCTGCCCCACTGCCCGATGGATTTGGTGGCACTGGGGCCACTGCACATTTCCTGTGTGGAGTTCCAGGTCTGGGGTGTGCACAGCAGCACCTCTATCAAAGCCCTCTCCTCTCTGGGTGCAATCGCCTTGCACAGCCAGCTGGGCTGTGCGGTGGTTCTGCTGTGCTCCGGAGTGTCCGTGGTCCATGCCTCCATGGGAAGGGAGGAGCAGCACTTGGCCCAGAGGTACGGTAACTCCCGCAGACACAACCCTGCATCGGAACAACACTGCATCCTTGTAGTGAGACGAGCTAGGGTGGGGATTTGCAAAGCTGCAGAAGGGGTTTGGATGCTCAAACTCCATTAGAAAATACGGGCCAAATCCCTTGGGCAGTTTGAAAATCCCACCCTAGAATCTTTATTTTGCTTAAAAGAAGAAGGTGGTCAGACTCTGCAGAAAGTGATGGGCACTAATGAACCAGTGTGGCTGGTGCCACCATGAATTGGCTCCTCCTTGCCCTCTACAGCACCAATGCAAATCCACTTCCCCCGTGCCACTCATCAGAGCACAACCACCTGGGATCCAGCCCCCAGCACCGCACCAGTGTGGACCCCGCCCCAGCCTTTGTTTGTGGGGTTCAGTATTTGTTCTCCTATTGCACATCGGGACGTTTCTCTCCCAAGCTAGCAGACTATTTTTAGGCCTTTGGAGCAGATAAATCTGTTCCCTTCCTTTGGTGTGTGTCCAGAAAATGAACCTCCTCCAGGCATGGCAAGGTCCTTTCCAGCTATGTCAGCACTCCCAGATGGGAATCTGGTAAGAACTGCAGAGGGCCTGGAGTGACATACAGAGGAGCAGGATTCCCTGGGGGCCTCACTGCTGTGTCCTGCCCTTCTCCTCACTCACACACCGACCAGGAGTAGCTCCACAGGAGTCAATGGGCTGCAGCGGTGTGACTCAAGTACCCGTGAGGGGAGAATTGAGCCCCGTGTGCGGGTCTCAGCACAGGGCTGGAGACCACGGCAGAGCCTTCACCTATGTGAGATGAAGGCAAGCGAGGGGGCGTTTCAGCTCTCGGAGGGAAACAGAATAAATGAAGGAGAGCATGGGACCATCCCCATCAGCCAGACTAGAGTCACTGGCTAAGCCCATGTCCTTCCGGGTGGTGCTGGCCTGACAGCAGGACCAGGCCGGGGTGGGGAATCATGGGAGGGCTGCTCTGCTCATTCCCTCCTCCCCAAGGACTCTCAGGGAAGCTGCAGCAGCACGGCCTAGCCGCGCCAATGCGGCCCCAGGCCCCAGGCAGGGCTGAACAGCCCCTGGGAGCTAGCTCGGGTACGTCTGCCAGTGCTGCAGTCACACCTCGGATTGCAGTGCAGACAGACCCTGAGCACAGCCCGCGCGGTCATGGGTCCAGTGCTTGTCCAGGTCACCCCACCCAGAACCCTCCCTACTGGCCTCGACAGGGGCTTTGTCCCCACTCTTCTGTCCCCACCCTTAAGGTACAAGACGTGCCACATCTCCCCCGCTTGATGATGTGTCTAATCCACCATCTACCATCTTAGCTTAAGGCATCTCTGCTTGGACAATTCCTTTCGAGAACCTTGATGTCACCTCCAGGTGGCAAACACAGCCAGTGCCTGTCCCATGACAGCTCCAACCGTCCAGCCCCGGAGGTTTGACCTTCCGCCCGTCTGTGGGCAAAGTGCAATCCCTTCGGCTGTGAAGTGATCAGATACGCTGCAAGGGAGGGTGGGCGGGGCCTTCACTCTCCCCTTTGCCGCTGTGGCCAGTTGGAAGATTTTAGATCATATACACTGGCAGGGTCACCCACTGGCAAGGGCTGCCTGGTTCTCCCCTGGACTCGCACAATACCCTTCCCTCAGCAACTGAATGGCTAAAACATTCAGCCTCACGCGCTGGACTGGAACAGCTGTGTAAACGCAGTCGCAGTTAAACAACCAGAGCGCCCTGTCCAGCACCGTGCAGGGCAGCCGCCACTCAGCCTCAGTTTCCCAGCTGGGCGGGCTTCCACTGCTCTGCCCACCCTCCAATGCCTTCTGGGTGGCAGAAGCGCAGCCCTCCAGCAAGGCCTCTTACAGTGCTACCCCTTCCAGGGCGCTCAAAGCCCAAACCAAGTATAAAGCAACATAACTCCCCATGCTGCCAGGAGAGCCGCCTGGCCCGAGTCTTCCCAGTCCCTGGCCCCATCCAGCCTTCTCTCCCACATGGAGAGCTCAACATCTGCTCACTCCCCGCCTGCTCTCAACACCTGAGCCGAGCTCTTCTTTTTAAACCTCCCTGGGGGCCTGCTTCCTGCTCCAGGTGTCTTAACTGGGGCTAACTGGGCCAAAGGACCCAGTAGCCCATTCCCCCACTTCTGCCTTGCACAGAGACTTGTGGGCCCCGTTACAGACCCAGAATCTGGGAGGTGTTTCTTGGAACCTAGAGAATAAGTGACTTGCAGCCTGAGCTGTTTATGCTGCCCAGCAAGCTCCGTGTCCTCTGACTCAACGGAAAAGAGCTCTCCGCTGGGAGGAGAAAAGTGTTGCACAATTTTAAGCTGACACAGAATTTCTTTTGCTCTCTAGTAAACAGCAGAGTCCTTTGGTACAGAAACCCCCAGCGCTTAGCACCACCTGCCACGCTGAGTCATCTCCACTTCTTATTATTTATTGTTTGTAGGGCCATGGCACCTAGCAGCCGCAGGCAGAGACCAAGGGCCCCTGTGCTCGATGCTGTACAAACATAATGACAGGCCCTTTCCCAAAGCGCCGACAATCTAAATTATCCGACAAGAAACACAATGGTTCTTTGATGTCTAAATAAACCTCTGTAGAGACTGGCAAAGGCAGCGCAAAGTGTCTTTCTCTCCCCACCGCATTTCACATGGATTTGAAATGCAGGTTTTTCTGGAGAAAAGAGAAGTTTTGCTGTCTAGGTACCACATGCAGCGGTGCTCCAAGCACACAGACACTGTCTGTGCATCCTAGGTGATGTGGGACACCTCCATGTGTCCTGGATATTACGCTCTTAGCTTGCTATTGAACCAGAAAGCCCATCATGGTAGTTAGCCCTGAAGTTTAATTGAACTTCACTGATTTCTTTCCATACAAACTGTGCATCATGTAGCATTGCTAACTTTTACTATTTTAGCATGAGAATCGCTATATTTGGTGTTTCTCTTAAAGCCCCAGCTGCTGCAGTCATGTGACAATCTCAGCTTTCGTTCTTTTTTTTTTAAATAAAGAGAGTTTCTGGCCCTCTCAGTTTCAGAGAAAAGCTTGAAAATGTGAATCTTAGCGGTTCAAACACCAGAACACAAAAAAATATAAGCACCAGAATTTATTTTTTAAACAGAATCTCATCATTTTCATGCCAATTTTGTGATTTTGAATGCCTGGGGTTGGCAGTTCAGATTCTGGGTGAAATTCACCCCTCTGCAGGGGGCCAAAGCCTATGTGCTACTTAGTCCCCAAACTAGGAGTGAGTGGGAAAGTGAATTTCTCCCACAATGCATAGCCCAAGGCTGGGAGGATGGTGTGAAGGCCCAATGACAGCTTGGGGAGGAATTCTCCAGGGTTTCTGGAGCCTTTGATTCGGTGTGTTCCTAATTAGAAATGAGGAATAAAACCAAACTGGATTTTTCTAGGTTTGAACCTCTAGGGTGGTGAAACACACTTTAATTTAGTGGAGGCCTGTGAATGACTCAGTGAGTGATCAAATTAAAAGCATTATTAAATATAAAATAGGGAATTAAGCAAAGAGGCCTCGCATTATAAGAACATAAGAACGGCCATACTGGGTCAGACCAAAGGTCCATCTAGCCCAGTATCCTGTCTGCTGACAGTGGCCAATGGCAGGTGCGCCAGAGGGAATGAACAGACAGGTTATCATCAAGTGATCCATGCCCTGTCACCCAATCCCAGCTTCTGGCAAACAGAGCCTAGGGACGCCATCCCTGCCCATCCTGGCTAATAGCCATTGATGGACCCATTCTCCATGAACTTATCGAGTTCTTTTTTGAACCGTTATAGTCTTGGCCTTCACAACATCCTCTGTGCGTTGCGTCAAAAAATACTTTCTTGTGTTTGTTTTAAACCTGCTACCTATTAATTTCATTTGGTGGCCCCTTGTTCTTCCATTATGAGAAGGAGTAAATAACACTTCCTTATTTACTTTCTCTATACCACTCATGATTTTATAGACCTCTATCATATCCCCCCTTAGTCGCCTCTTTTCCAAGCTGAAAAGTCCCAGTCTTATTAATTTCTCCTCATATGGCAGCCGTTCAATACCCCTAATCATTTTTGTTGCCCTTTTCTGAACCTTTTCTGAACCAATATATCTTTTTTGAGCTCGGGCCACCACATCTGCACACAATATTCAAGGTGTGGGCGTATCACCACCCACTGCACCGATCCTCACCTCTTGAGATGGAGTGATGCAGGTACAGGTGCTCAGTCCATGAGGGGGGATTCACAATCCTTTCTCTGAGGGTACCTTGGTGGTGGATGGGTGCGCATAAGTTAAAATTAGTGTGCTACCCCTTTTATAATAAATTATAATAACACCCCTAATTAATTAGCATTAAATCCACCTTTTTACCATCATTAAATATTTTTTATGTTTGTCTGGCTATATTAAGCTCATTTCTAATTAACATCTGCCTAAATGCCATATGCCAAATGACTATCAATAGAGACAGCGTTTTCCGAAACATTAACATTTTATTTTCAACACTTGTAAAAACCACTTAGTTCCAAACCTATTTACAACACGACCTGGGGTTATGGCCTAACTTATTTTTAACTTGCCTCTGAATTCCCTCATTTCACTTGTCTCCTATTCAGTATTTTCCCTAGGAATTGAATTTGGAGGTGGGGGGGGGGGTTCAAATGTACAGGGGGGTGAGGGCTGACGAGGAGTGAGACCATGAGGACGAAGGTAAACTGTATGGCACCATAGTAAATATTGAAAAATGTTTACCGACCATTTTATTAGATTTAACTTATGGTTTAAAATCATCACACAAACTCAAGCCTTCTGTGAAGCACGACATCTACATCCTTCTTGCTGTAATTTTGCACAACTCTGTTAATGAACTTGTCAAATGCAGTGCGTTCATTTTTGGTGACTTCTCATATGTCCAGTACTTCCTGTCCTTCAATTGATATGCTCATGAGTTCATTCACATAATCAGGCAGAAGGTTATTTCTTTCAGAACACAAAATTCTATTCAATGACGAAAAACGCTCAACTGTAGCTGTTGTGACTGGGAGTAGCAAGAAATGTATACCTACTTCTTTCATCCCAGGAAACATAGCACAAAGATTGGGTCAAACACTAGTGATGATAAAAAAGAAGTTGAAGTCAAATCTTCATTCATTCTTCATATGACATTCCACTCTGTGTTCAAATCCCTATTCTGTCCTGATCACATGGCAGCCCCATTGCTGGTAATGCCTCACTACACTCAACTGTCGGTGTTTTATAAGACAGGCATCTGTAAAAGTTACATAGGGTTGAGTCAAATCCAGAAGTTGCTCTTGTCGATTTGTAAGAATCAAGTCTGTGTACTTTTTCAGCTGGCTTAACAAACACTTCTTGTCCTCTTCATAGAATCATAGAATATTAGGGTTGGACGGGATCTCAGGAGGTCATCTAGTCCCACCCCCTGCTCAAAGCAAGACCAATTCCCAACTAAATCATCCCAGCCAGGGCTTTGTCAAGCCTGACCTTAAAAACCTCTAAGGAAGGAGATTCCATCACCTCCCTAGGGAACCCATTCCAATGCTTCACCACCCTCCTAGTGAAATAGTGTTTCCTAATATCCAACCTAGACCTCCCCCACTGCAACTTGAGACCATTGCTCCTTGTTCTGTCATCTGCCACCACTGAGAACAGCCAAGCTCCATCCTCTTTGGAACCCCGCTACAGGTAGTTGAAGGCTGCTATCAAATCCCCCCTCACTCTCCTCTTCTACAGACTAAATAAGCCCAGCTCCCTCAGCCTTAGACGCCAACTCGTGGGTGCTCCAAAATTTGGTGGGTGGATGCAGAGCACCCACCGGCAGCTCCCCGCCCCGCCCCCCAGCCCCAGCTCACCTTGGCTCCGCCTCCTCCCCTGAAGGCGCCGCCCCGCTCTGCTCCTCCGCCACCCCCCCACTTCCCGCGAATCAGCTGTTCGCGCAGGAAGCCTGGGGCGGAGAAGCAAGCGGCGGTGCGCTCAGGCCCAGGGAGGTGGAGGCGGAGCAGAGGTGAGCCCCAAGCAAAAAAAAAAGCGAGGGGGCACAGCTGGGGGAGCGGGGCGCGAGGGGGGGGGGTGTGGCTGGAGGAGCCAAAGGGGGGCAGCGCGGCATGGCCGGAGGAGCAAGGGGATGGGGCGCAGCATGGCTGCAGCGCGGCCGGAGGAGCCGCGGGGGGGGGGGGGGGGGGTGGCCGGGGGGGGGGCGGGGGGGGGGGGCACCTTTTTTTATGTGTTTGCTCCCCCTGCTCTTAGAACCTGGGTACGCCACTGGCAACAAGGGCACATTGTCGACTCATATCCAGCTTATTGTCCACTGTAACCCCTAGGTCCTTTTCTGCAGAACTGCTGCCTAGCCATTCGGTCCCTAGTCTGTAGCAGTGCATGGGATTCTTCCGTCCTAAGTGCAGGACTCTGCACTTGTCCTTGTTGAACCTCATCAGGTTTCTTTTGGCCCAATCCTCTAATTTGTCTAGGTCCCTCTGTATCCTATCGCTACCCTCCAGCGTATCTACCACTCCTCCCAGTTTAATGTCATCTGCAAACTTGCTGAGGGTGCAGTTCACGCCATCCTCCAGATCATTATTGAAGATATTGAACAAAACCAGCCCCAGGACTGACCCCTGGGGCACTCCGCTTGATACTGGCTGCCAACTAGACATGGAGCCATTGATCACTACCCGTTGAGCCCGACGATCTAGCCAGCTT
Source organism: Terrapene triunguis (assembly GCF_002925995.2). Lineage (NCBI taxonomy): Eukaryota > Metazoa > Chordata > Testudines > Emydidae > Terrapene > Terrapene triunguis. The sequence goes on from NW_020665013.1 coordinate 244,999, forward strand.
TCTATCCACCTTATAGTCCATTCATCCAGCCCATACTTCTTTAACTTGCTGGCAAGAACACTGTGGGAGACCGTATCAAAAGCTTTGTTAAAGTCAAGGAATACTGATATCCATTGAAAACATACCAGAAGAAGCAAGTTTTCAATGGATATCTCTAACTGACCCAAGGGTAGCTTCTATTGCTGGACAAAGATCAAATACTGTTGTAGCAGATGCCTGGATGGCATTGTTTAATGACCCAAGTGGTTTCAACAGTAGACTTACAAGAGAGAGAATGGCGATAGTCTTCTTTGAACATAGGTAGCAAAAGTAATCCACCAGCCTCAACTACTTAGATCTGTCCCATCTTGGCAGATACTTTCCAAAGCCAGTAATAACGGTTGCAGTAATTTTAAGACAATAGCCAAGGATCGCTCATGAGAAAGCCAGAGGGTTTTCCCCAGTTGGACTAATTTGAACTTCAGTTCCAGAGCATCTTCTATTTCAGGGGTCCCCAATGCGGTGCCCACGGGCGCCATGGTGCCCGCCGGGGCATCTATGTGCGCCCGTCTACTGGGCACCGGAGAAGCAGCCACCGAAATGCCGCCGAGAAGCGGCAACGTCAAGAAGCATTGCCGCTGAAATGCCGCCGAGGCTGCTGCTTTTCGGCGGCATTTCGGCGGCGACGCTTCTTGACGTTGCCACTTCTCGGCGGCTGCTTGTCCGGCGGCCACACTCCTCGGTCCAGCGCCCGCCACACAGAAAAGGTTGGGGACCACTGCTCTATTCAGTCTTTTTGGACTCTTGTTGACAAAAGAGTACGGTATAATGAAGACATTAAATTTATGGCTTTTAAAATGTCTTTTGAAGATTCTGCAGCTCGTACTAGTGCTGGTTGAGTAGTTCATTATTGTCAAGCCTATTTTTAGGAAATGGATTTTTGGGCCTACTCTCATTTTAACACCTTTCTATATAAACTTAAGCAAGCCTCATCTCTATAGGCTACACGCTGAATTCCTAAAACTCCCCTGTGCAGAATAGGACTGTGCCTGCTGTCCCATACCTTCAAAGGGTCAGCAGTGAACTCCCCGCACTGGGTCTGCTCCTTGGGGTTGGGACCATGCCACTGGCTCCTCCCTGCCCCTTTAGGGTGTAGTGTGTCCCTGGGAACACAAGAAGGAGCAATGCCTGCACTCCTTGTGGTAGACCCTAGTGAGGAAGCGTGCAAAGTATGTACAAGGGGGGAGCCTTGAGCACTTCTCCCTGCTCACTTGCATAGGGACCCTGCTATGATCTGGCCCTGCAGTCACCTAGAGCTGGTCAGAGCAAAATGTCAGAGAACTAACTACACTTGTAAGTTGAGATTTTCAAAGTCACATAAGGTGTCTGGCTGCTCAATTCCCATTAAATCAGTAGAGAGACGAGGCTGGGGAGGGAATATCTTTTATTGGACCAACTGCTTTTGGGAAGAGAGACAAGCTTTAGAGCCACACAGAGCTCTTCTTCAGGTCTGGGAAAGGCACTCTGGGCATCACAGGAAAATGCAAGGGGGTACGGCTTGTTTAGCATAAGCAGTTAGCACACATTGGAAGGGACCATTCAAGGTAGAGTGACCCGTTAACACCTCTGCAGTCAGAGGACAAAAAGAGGGGGTTAGTGGGTTACAGATTGTTGTAATAAGCAGTGTTGCCAACTCTCATGATTTTGCCAGGAGTCTCATGATAATTATTTAGCCTTAGATGGAGTTCACCACCAGCTTTGGGCTGCATTTCCAAGCAACCCGACTCCAAGAAAACCCAGTGCTGGGGGCCGCTACCGGCCTCACACTATCCATGGGCCTAGAAATAATTATTGTTTTCCTTAAAGCCCCAGCTCCTGGAGTCAAGTGGATTGTGATGATTTCAGCCTTCATTCTTAAACAAAAAGTTTCCAGTCCTCGTGGCTGTGGAGAAAGCTTCAAAATGTGACCTCAGTGCACCCTAAAAGCTCAAAAAGCAGAAGGCAAATAAAAATCCATGATTTGTACATAATCTCATGATTTTAAAGCCAATCTCATGCTTTTGGTGATCCTGACTCATGATGTTTGAACATTGAGGTTGGCAATACTGTAATAAGCCATAAATCCAGTCTCTGTTCAGTCCATGATATTTAGTGTCTAGCACAGTTATAAATTTAAGCTGCCAGGCTGGTCCTTTGAAAGTACTGTGCAGGTTTCCATTGAGGATGAGGACTGATAGGCCAGTCATAGAGCGATCGCTTTGTGAAAAGTGTTCACCCCCAGGGGACAGGGGTGTTTTTGTCTTTTATCATTTTCCTGCGTGTGTTCATTCGAGAGCGTAGTGATTGTCTGGTTTCACCCACACAGTTGATATCAGGGCATTTAGTGCACTGGACGAGGTACACTCCATGTTGTGATAAGGATGTGTAGGATTACACTGCATACATGAAATCTGTAGGCAGCTTTGAAAATCTCTGTCCAGGAGGAGAACAGAACAATGAGAATTGTTAGTTGGTGTGCTGTGAAGAGCAGAGCGTACAGCGGCACTTGAGCTTTCATTCCCTCCTTTCATATAAAAGCTGCACAACGGACGGGATTACTATTAATCATGTCTATTACGTGGCCCCTAAGGGCCAACCACTCATGGCCCCCATTGTGTGAGGCGCTGTATAGACACAGAGCAGTAAACACTCCCTGCCCCAGAGAACCCACAAACTGAACAGACCAGACAGATGCAGGATGGGGCGGGGGGTAGAACACACCAGCAGAGTGAACAAGGCGATGGCAGCAAATAGCATGTTAGTGCTGCCTCGTGGCCTGACATTGCTCTGCCGAACCCTGCCTCAGTTTCCCTCTTCCTCAACTCATGGCCCCTTAAATCCAAGTACCAAACAACTCTTCTCTGGTTCAGCCACGCCCCTCCTCCGGGCGGCAGTTATTAAAATAACAAAACCAAACTCAAAATAAAGTTCTCAAATCTTCGGCACTTCCAAAGTCTTCCCACTAGGGCTCTCCCTGGCCTTCTCCACCTGGAGTCTTTTCTCTGAAGATGCAGGGCTCCCTGCTGCAGCCTACCCACGCCCAGCGGTCTCACTCTCTCTTCACTCTGCTTGTCCCTCCCTGAGCATCATCCACATCCCCTCCTCTACAGCTTCCTGCCACTTCTGCTAGGGGAATCACCTGGTCCCTGCTCAGATATGCCTCCTTAGTACCTAGGGTTGGCTGGCCCCAGGCCTCCAGCTCACAAAGGGGATGCCAACCTGCTACAGCCACTTTTTTGGGGGGGGGGGGTAGGACAGATTGAGTTAGGAAGGGATCAGCCAAATGTCTAGGTCACTCTGGACCCTATCCCTACCCTCCAGCATATCTACCTCTCCCCCCAGCTTAGTGTCATCTGCGAGCTTGCTGAGAATGCAATCCATCCCATCATCCAGATCATTAATGAAGATGTTGAACAAAACCGGCCCCAGGACCGACCCCTGGGGCACTCCGCTTGCTACCAGATGCCAACTAGACATCGAGCCGTTGGTCACTACCCATTCAGCCTGACAATCTAGCCAGCTTTCTATCCACCTTACAGTTCAGTCATCCAATCCATACTTCTTTAACTTGCTGGGAAGAATACCGTGGGAGACCATATTAAAAGCTCTGCTATATCACGTCCACCGTTTTCCCCATATCCACACAGCCAGTTATCTCATCATAGAAGGCAGTCAGGTTGTTCTGGCATGACTTGCCCCGGTGAATCCATGCTGACCGTTTCTGATCACCTTCCTCTCCTCCAAGTGCTTCAAAATGGATTCCTTGAGGACCTACTCCATGATTTTTCCAGGGACTGAGGTGATGCTGACTGGACTGTAGTTCCCCGGATTCTCCTTCTCTTTTTAAAATACAGGCACTATATTTGCCTTTTTCCAATTGTCTGGGACCTCCCCTGATTGCCACATGGCCAATGGCTCTGCAATCACACCAGCCAACTCCCTCAGCACCCTCACATGCATTGCATCCGGCCCCATGGACTTGTATATGTCCAGCTTTTCTAAATAGTCCTTAACCTGTTCTTTCACCACTGAGGGCTGCTCATCTCCTCCCCATACTGTGCTGCCCAGTGCAGCAGTCTGGGAGCTGATCTTGTCTGTGAAGACAGAGGCAAAAAAAGCATTGAGTACTTCAGCTTTTTCCACATCATCTGTCACTAGGTTGCCTCCCCCATTCAGTAAGGGTCCCATACTTTCCCTGACCTTCTTCTTGTTGCTAACATACCTGTAGAAACTCTTCTTGTTACCTTTCACATCCCTTGCTAGCTTCAACTCCAGTTGTGCTTTGGCCTTCCTGATTACACCCCTGCATGCTCAAGCAATATTTTTATATTCCTCCCTAGTCATCTGTCCAAGTTTCCACTTCTTGTAAGCTTCCGTTTTGTGTTTAAGCTCACCGAAGATTTCTCTGTTAAGCCAAGCTGGTCGCCTGCCATATTTGCTTTTCTTTCTGTACATCGGGATGGTTTGCTCCTGCTCCCTAAATAAGGCTTCTTAAAATACAGCCAGCTCTCCTGGACTCCTTTTCCTCCTCATATTAGCCTCCCAGGGGATCCTGCTCATCAGTTCCCTGAGGGAGTCCAAGTCTGCTTTTCTGAAGTCCAGGGTCTGTATTCTGCTGCTCTCCTTTCTTCCTTGTGTCAGGATCCTGAACTCGACCATCTCATGGTCACTGCTGCCCAGGTTGCCACCCACTTCTACTTCCCCTCCCAATTCTTCCCTCTTTATGAGCAGCAGGTCAAGAGGAGCACGGCCCCTAGTTGGTTCCTCCAGCACTTGTACCAGGAAGTTGTCCCCAACACTCTCCAAAAACTTCCTGGATTGTCTGTGCACCGCTGTATTGCTCTCCCAGCAGATATCAGGGTGATTGAAGTCCCCCATGAGAATCAGGGCCTGTGATCTGGAAACTTCTGTTAATACTCCGAAGAAAGCCTTGTCTACCTCATCCTCCTAGTCTGGTGGTCTATAGCAGATGCCCACCATAACATCACCCTTGTTGCTCTCGCCTGTAAGCTTAACCCAAAGACTGGAGCTCTGAGCAATCATACTACTCTCTTACATACATTGCAACTGTGACAAATGAAAAGGTGGGGGGAGGGTAGCTCCCTTTTATGAACCCAGCCAGCCAGTTAGCTATAAAATCCCTCTTAGTAGCTGTTCTCTACTTGCTTTACCTGTAAAGGGTTAAAAGTCACTGCTATGCATAGGTAAAAGGAAGTGAGTGGGCACCTGGCCAAAAGAGCCAATGGGAAGGCTAGAACTTTTTAAAATTGAAACAAGACTGCCCTTTCTGGGGAGGCATAGTTCAGTGGTTTGCGCGTTGGCCTGCTAAACCCAGGGCTGTGAGTTCAATCCTTGAGGGGGCCACTTAGGGATCTGGGGCAAAGTCAATACTTGGTCCTGCTAGTGAAGGCAGGGGGCTGGACTCTATGACCTTTCAAGGTCCCTTCCAGTTCTAGGAGATAGGGTGTCTCTATTAATTTAATTTTGTCTGTCGGTTGATGTTCTCCCAGGGAGAGGCGGACAGGGCAGAGCTATGCTGTAGGAAGCTTGGGGCCAGGTATGAAAACCCATCAGTATCATACCTAGAAACTACTCATTTAAAACCCTGATATGTAAGTAGATCAGGAAATGTCTAGGAAGACACGATCAGGTTTGTCTCCTTTTATTTCTTTATGGCTTGTGGACTCCTCTGTGCTAACCCCAGGTGCTTTTGTTTTGCTTGTAACCTTTAAGCTGGACCTCAAGAACTATTCTTGATGCTTAATCCTTGTATTTGCTCTTTTTAAATCTAGCAATAGCCTGAGTTTCCAGATGTATTTTCTTTCTTTTTGCTTTAATAAAATTTACCTTTTTTAAGAACAGAATTGGATTTTTGTGTCCTAAGAGGTTTGTGCGCATGTTGTTTAATTAACTGGTGGCAACAGCTGATTTCCTTTGTTTTTCTTTCTCAGCTCTCCCCCAGAGGGGGTGTGTGAAAGGGCTTGAGGGTACCCAACAGGAAGGAATTCCCAAGTGCACCTTCCTGGGCTCTCAAAGGGGTTTTGCACTTGGGTGGTGGCAACATCTACCCCATTTAAGGTCAGAGAAAAGCTGTAACCTTGGGAGTTTAATACAAGCCTGGAGTGGCCAGTATTAATTTTTAGAATCCTTACAGGCCCCCACTTTCTGCACTCGAAGTGCCAGAGTGGGGAATCAGCCTTGACAGCAACTCCTCCACCTTTTCTCCCCTGCCTGTCCTTCCTGAACAGTTTATAGCCATCCATGACAGTGCTCGAGTCATGTGAGTTACCCCACCAAGTCTCTCTTATTCCAATCACATCATAGTTCCTTGACTGTTCCAGGACTTCCAATTCTTCCTGCTTGTTTCCCAGGCTTCTTGTGTTCATGTTCAGGCACCTAAGTAGCTGATTGCCCTACTTTCTCAGTGTGAGTCAGGAGGCCTCCTCTGTTGCTCCCTCCTCCTTGTGTTTCCTCCCAGTATCCCACTTCCCCACTTACCTCAGGGCTTAGGTCTCCTAATTTAAAGCCCTCCTCACTAGGTTAGCCAGTCTGCTTGCGAAGATGCTCTTCCCTCTCTTCGTTAGGTGGATCCCATCTCTTTCTAGCAATCCTTCTTCCTGAAACAACATCCCATGGTCGAAGAAGCCAAAGCCCTCTCTCTGACACCACCTGCACAACCACGCATTTACCTCCACAATTTGATGGTCCCTACCTGGGCTTTTCCTTCAACAGGGAGGATGGACGAGACCATGACTTGCGCCTCAAACTCCTTTATCCTTCTTCCCAGAGCCACGTAGTCTACAGTGACCCGCTCAAGGTCATTCTTGGCAGTATCATAGGTGCCCATGTGGAGAAGTAGAAGGGGTAGCGATCCGAGGGCTTGATCAGTCTCGGCAGACACTCCGTCACATTCTGAATTCTAGCTCCAGGCAAGCAGCACACTTCTCGAGTTTCCTGGTCTAGACGGCAGACGGATGACTCCATCCCCCTTAGGAGGGAGCCCCCAACCACCACCACTCATCTCCTCCTCTTGGGAGTGGTGGTCGTAGAACCCCCATCCCTAGGACAATGCATCCCATGACTTCTGGTCGATGGGGTCCCCTTCTGTTCCCTTCCCTCAGATGACTTTTCCAAACTAATCTCTACCATAATACTTGTGCAGAGAGCCTGAAAATGGTTTCTTACCTCTGTCTGCATTGGGGGTACACGGGTTCTCCTCTTGCTTCTTCTGGAGGTCACATGCTGCCAATTTTCTTCCCCATTCTGCACTGTCCTCTCTGATTCTTCAGGATGCTGTGCCTGCAGTACCAAACGCTGACTTCTATCCAGAAACTCTTCATTTTCTCTGATGCAATGCAGGGTTGATACTTGGGTCTCTAGTCCTTTAACCTTCTCTTCCAATATGGGGACCAGCTTGCATTTCATACAGACGAAGTCACTTCTATCCTCTGGGAGAAAGACAAACGTGGCACATCCTGTGCAGGTCACAACAGCTGATCGCTCACTATCCATATTGTCTTCCTTCTACGAGCCTCTTCAGATGTTGTATTTACTGCTCACAGAAGCCTGAAAGGCAAAAGCTCAGTCCTTTCTCCAAGGCTTCACACTGGAGCGACAGTGGCTGTGCTGGCTGGTCGTATGCAGGACGGGCATTTGTTACCATTTGGTTCAGCATGGCTAATGCCCAGTCCCATTGAACTCAACAGCCTGGGGAGCTGAGGTCTGGGGTCTGCTACTGCAGCCAGGTGTGGACGGAACATGGACAGGGCATGTGAAGCTTGCTGGCTCTGCTTTCAGTCCCTGTGCTCTTGGGGGTGGAGTGAAGCTGAGGTGAAGGGACTGTGAGAGAGGGGAAGGCTTGGAGCAAATAGCCTGTCAGCACAGAGCAGTAGAAAGTTCTTTACTGCCCCAATTGTCCCTGCTATGGCAGCTTCTGCTCCTTCCGGATAGAGCCTCTGGCTGGTTGGTTCCTCTCTGCAGTTTCCCCCCCCCGACTAAGGACCACCTGGGGCCTAGTGCCTCCAGAGTATGACAGACTCCCCTGTACAGTTCTGGCCTTGGGGTCGGGGTGCTGGGGGAGGGGTAGCTCTGGCTAGGCCCCATTTTATCCCCTCCCCCCGCTTAGTGCAGTTGTCCTTGTTTTGGCTGCTTCTGTCCCTGACAGCAGGATTTGGCCCTGGGCTGTAATAAAGCATCCACAAGAGTGTCTCATAAATGACTCCGTGGTTGGGAGAGCTGTCACCCGCGCTGCACGTTGGTATTAGGGGTGTACATGGCAGCGCATGAGTGCAGCGTGTTCTGCAGGGATCGGGGCAGGTCTGGTCTCATTAACTTCTTCATTAGCAGTCGGCAGCGGCAGCGGCGTGTTTACGGGGTAAATAGCACATTAGAGACATTCAGAAATGATGCTAAATAGACAGGACAGAGAAGTCCCACGGAGGGGCCTCCTCAGATTTGAGATGTGAGCAGAACATGACAACCTGGAGTCAGCCTAGGACCGAAACAATCTGAAACTCGCTTAGTGGGAGGGAGGGGGTGAGGTGGGGGAGGGGCAGCAGCTGCCCCTTCAGCTCATCACAGAGGTGTTGGGTGGCATCAGGGTGACCCAGGTCTGAGGGAGGCCAGGGAGCATCTTCCAAGGCTCACAGCTCCTGTTAAGAGCAGGCGGGGGGGCTCTCTGAGCTTCCACCTTCCCTGCCTGGTGCCTCCTTTTCCTGTGCAGGCCCAGCATGGTCAGGTGCTGTACTCCAGCTGTTAGACCCGCAACAGAGGTTTTATTATGGGATGAGGAGCAGGCAGATACAGGACACAGTGTTGGTATATAATACTTTAAATGCTTTTTATTGATTACAAAACAAACCTTACTTACTTTACATTTACATCCCAATCATACTATACCAGAGTCCAAAGGTCAGAATGGTTTCGATGGACAGCTGAGATTCCTTTTGATTATAAGATGTGGGGAGCCGGTGAAAACCACATCTATATCCACACGGGACGCTGGATCAATAAACGACTCCGATTTGCAGAAATTATAGGCAACCATATATAGTTTATTCTGTTGCGTTATTGGTTTTTTGCCCTTTGTTTACTAGGCCTTCTACCCTCACAATTCCAAAGAGACAATTCTGGGAAGGCCTTCATGATGTAAGGCGTGCCATTTTTAAAAATTTTAATACAATTTTATATTAATTCAGCTGGTGTTTCTTTTTCTGCTGATTTTTTTTTTTTTTTTTGGAACATAAGATTGTTTTTGAACAAATAGTTCTAATGCTCCTTGACCTTAAGTTTTTGCTTCAGTTGCTAACTTGCAATGCATGTATTCATGTTAAGCACGCATCATTCACACCAGGCCTCAATGACCTATAACATATCACAATGTTATATATATATTTCCCAATACAGCCTCTCCCAGTGCTGCATCCCTGTCCCGCAACCCCCGGGAACTCCCACCCCTGCAACCCTCAGCCTGACTTTCCGTCCAGTGACTCCTGTCTGCATGACTCTCTCGGCCGTGTGCACGCTCAGCTGGGTGCTGTCTGTTTTGAGTGCATGCGCTGCAGGGCAGCTAACGAGGTGGCTGTTGTCTCGGCACCTTCCCTACACCTCTTAGCTGGGCCTCTAACACGACCAACCACTGAGCAGCCATGGAGCATGCCCAGCACTGCCTGACATACTGACCGACTGCTCCTCGCCCAAACCGAGCCCCTCCCCGCCCCATTGGATCGCTCAAGCCACTGGACTTTCATGCAACTCGGGCATGATCCCTGACACCCACCCCCGTGTGTCCTGGATTGGGGGAGAGGCCTGAATAGCAACTTGCTCCTGCTCAAGCTCTTGAACAAAGTGGCCATAACAGTTCTGGAGTAAGAAACGGTGGAGCTAGTAAGAGCCGCAAGCTGGCTACACAGAGCCGTTAGCGCACGGAGCTGGCAAGAGCAACTGATGGAGTTTGTAGGCACCGAGGCTGAATAGCTGCAGCTCAGGGACGTTCAACTTTCCCTCCCAGAACCTGTGAGGCTGGTGAACTGCACAAGCCAACCCCCTCCTCCCCATGAAGAACAAAACAGACACCCCAGGGCATCTTATTCAATGCTATTAACTGTAGGATTCAGTTGCTGGCTGCTCAGGTTACTCGCACTCATGAGTCAGGTCCCAGGAACCACAGGATTGGTTGAAAATAGCCAGGTTGGGCCCTTTTCTTTGCCTTTTGGTTTCGGAGCCTTTGGCTCACACTCCCGTCACATTTTCAGGCTTTTCTCTGCAACAACAAGAGCTAGAAACTTTCATAGATTCCAAGGCCACTGTGATCATCTAGTCTGACCCCTTGCACAGCACAGGCCAGAGACCTGTCCCCAAACAATTCCTAGAGCAGAGCTTTTAGAGACACAGACAATCTTGATTTTAAAAAAGCCATTGTTGGGGAAAGGTTCCAATGGTTAATTACTCTCCCTGTCACATTTATGCCTTGTTTTGAAACTGAAAAATGAGATTCTTACATAATGCCCTGACTCCAGGAGCTAGGGATGTAAGAAAAATGCCAGATATTGTGAAACTCAAGCTAACATTGTGCCAGTTAGCAACACTGAGATTGCCTATGCAGGATATGCGATAAGGCCAAGCGAATAGAATAGGAGAGAACTGAAATGTGGGACTTTTCTAACACTTCAGTGCTTGCTTTTGTCTGGCTTTGCATTGTATTAGCACCAGCTTTCTGCATTTATTTTAGATTTGAAAGCAAAACTGTAAATGACAGATCTGGAGCTACTTGGCTTGGGTAGCTTGCACACACCCTGGATTTTGAAAGTTCCTGGAATCTGGCATCTCACAAGTTTTGAATTGCTTTGTTTATTTGCACGATTTGTGATTTTAATGAACATCAGCACTGTCAGTCAGCACAGACAGGAGCCAGGAACTGTCAGTCTGAATGAGGTTTAAGTTTAGGTTAATTAAAAGGACGACGCAAGAACAAATAAGCAAGTCTGCAGCTGAACTGAATTTAGGACGACAGCTGCCTCCTGGAGACAGCTCCAGAATCTGGCTTAAAGGTAAAATCATAACTTGTGTACAGCTGCATACATCACAAACCCAAACTATCCCTGCACAGTTATTTACCCTGTCCCCTTCCGAGGTAACCCTTAGACCACAAGATACCACAGAGGCCGTGTCACAGCTGGAAAACAAAACCGACACAGTTTGTACCATTTTCCCAGCGCTAGAAAGAGAAATGGAGCCGTTCAGCTTTGCTAGCCGAGCAGAGTGAAATGCAAAAAGGAAACACACAGCATCAAAGCTAGATCAGGTTTCCCAGTGTCATTGCTGTAAGGTGTTATTAGCAACACAGGCAAGGAAGTGGACTCTCAGTTGAGGATTGTTAAAATCTTGAGCGTTCCCCTTTAAGGTATGTCCCAGGCTGAGCTGTACCACTCACCCAGCGGGAATTCAGGGCACGCTCTCCCCTCCCTCCATTTCCAGGTAGAGCTATATAAGACGTCGAAGGCTTTGGAGCAGGCTCTTCGGCCAATAGCAGCATTGCCACCCCTATGGCTTCTCTTCTGGGCTGAATCCTGCCTCTGGTGCCTGGCATTGGTGTGCAAGGAAGTAAAAATAGCATATATGCTGGCTGCTCAAGTCATGCAGGGGTCTGGGGATAGAGCCATGACTCAGGGTATGTCTACATTACCCGCCAGGTCGACGGGCGATAAATCGACCCCCGAGCGCTCTCCCGTCGACTCCTGTACTCCAGCGCTGCGAGAGGCGCAGGCAGAGTCAACGGAGGAGCGGCAGCAGCCGACTCACCGCAGTGAAGACACCGCGGTGAGTAGGTCTAAGTATGTCAACTTCAGCTACGTTATTTACGTAGCTGAAGTTGCGTAACTTAGATCGATCCCCCCTGAGTGTAGACCAGGCCTCACAGGAGGTCGTGGGTGGCTGCCTCATCCTTGTATAAGAGGCTGTAGCATGCATCACAGGCTACGGGGGAGCAGGAAAAGGGTGTGGCTAGAGTGTAAGCCAGCAGGAATGTAGGATCCCATCCAGACGGCATGCCGACCAGTGGCAGAAGCAGCTCACGTGTTGCTCCTGCTGAGAGGAGGAGCATGCTGTGCCAGCTCTACTGGTGCTTCTGCCTACACAACACGGCCGTCCTGTCCTGAGAAGGCAGGATGTCTCCTTGGGCTCATCTGACTTCTTCCTCGCCGAAGCGTTGCTGTATGTGCTGTGCTGCCGTGGGCAGGAGTGGATTCTAAGCGTGTAATGAGATGTGATATTTATTAATTATGGCATGACATGACGGCAGCTAGAGCTCAGGGCCTGGCAAAATTTCCATCCTGAAACAAGCTAGTCAGAGCTTTGCACTCTGGGTGCCAAATTCCCTTCTCCTTTTAGATGGGAAATTCTCAGCCTGTGCAAAGCTGGATCCTACAGAGGTTTGTGCTAGGACATGGGCCACTGAGCAAAATGCAACATGCTGCTCACAGCTGGGAACATTCCCAAATGAAAGCGAGCTGTAGAAGCAGGCCCTCTCAGAGGTCCAGAGAGGCCCGGGTCACTTCCAGCTTTTGAGGCCCCTAGCCATAATAAAAATAAAAAATGATGACACATGGAAACAAAATAAGGCACCAAAAAAAGAGTGAGACATAATTTGAATTTTTTTTATTTAACAAATGCTTTTCTAGCCTTTCTCTGTGCAAATGCACTAATTATTGAGGAAAAATCTAGCTTTCGTGCAATGTCACAGTTGATATTAAGCATGGAGAACCTATTCAAACGCTCTTGTCCCATAGTTGAATGGTGATAGTTCTTTACCTGCTTCAACACGTTGAAGGTGCGTTCACCATGCAAACTGACAAAAATACGCAATGCAATTGTGATAATAGGAAACACCCCAGAGAGTCCAAGTTCGAGTATTTCTTGAAGCAATTCCTTTGGCTTGCAATCCAATTTAAAGTTTGTGGAATATATTCGTTTGAGGAAGATGACCTCGTCACAGATCTTTTGAGATTTCTTTGTTGTACTGTTGCTGAAATTGTTCAGCTGCAGAAAGTAGATCTGCATTACTCAGTCTGTTGAACTGCCAAAGAAACCCCCAAAAGGGTACAAATTAGTCACAGTGCCTCAAATCGACATGTAAGACCTGATTGAATAGAGTCAATGATAACAAGGAAGACATTGACCCTATAATGCTGCTCGACATCGGATTCAGTAGGTAAGTAGCGATTGGTGAAGAACTCAGATGAAATGCCGATATCCTGTGCTACTAATTTGGACTCAATCAGGATCGCATCCCACTGTTAACGAATCTGTTGAATTTCATTGATAAGACTTTCAATATTATCCCTCTCAACATCAATTGTAGCATTGCGTGCTTCAATTACCAGATTAGTTTGGTGGATCATTGTAAGTAGCTTCATCCACAAAGATGACATCAGAATGCATTCAGATTTGGACATGTGCTTCTGAATAGACTGAAGTTCAGTTCGAGCCTGTGCAGTGAGATTCACACAAATGATGAATGGTACACAAATGCTGAAAAGACTTAAAACGAAGGAAGACTAATTAAGAACACAAAATGAAACAGGTTATTATCCTTATCACTGAATCAAAACTCAAGTATGAAAGATATAATATAACAGGCTGAGCTGAAGACAAAGGGATGACATATATATAGTAAACACAGACACGGATACAGACAGAGGGATAATGTCCAAAAATTTCAAACGTGTGTCCTCACGAAACTCACTGTACAAAATTTTCCTCACGAATTTTCACCTTGAATCTGGGCCTATAGACTACGAAAGCCTATGATGATGGCCAAGCTAGGGCTCAACCAACCAACCAGTCACCTCTTTTAGCTGCCATATGAAGATAATAATGAGGAATTCTCACACATAAATCCTTAGTCAACTAGATGTAAAACTATAAAGACACTAAAATGTAACAATTCTCTACCTTTCAACATGCACTTGATCCAGCAGTGGTTTGTTTATATAATCAGCTGATCTGAGAGGACACGTTCATCGCGGTCTAATCTTGTGCCATCAGAACCGATATATTTTTATTAATATTTATGAACATTTTTAACTCTTTAATATGACAAAATCTATATCAGTTAACACAAAAATTATGTCTTTTACCAAATCACATCTCTTATTTGCTTAAATTTGCAGCTCTAAACTGAGATAGAGTGTCACATTTTGGCCCGATAGGGATGCGCATAAAAACAAGTTGCGAAACTTATCAAATGCCAAAAAATTAACAAGTGTCTAAATTTGAGGCCCTCTTTGAGCTTGAGGCCCAGGCCAAATGGCCCTTCTGGCCCCCCTCTGATTGGCCCTGTCTGGAAGCTCCTCGTGTGCAGAAGATTTGGGGCAATGGTGGAGAAAGGGTTAATAAGAATCAGTGACATTTTAGTAAAAGAATGGAGCAGCGCCATAATGGAAGAAAGGAGGGGCCTGCATGCACCATTGCCTGCCCCACGGATCCCGGCAGAGCCAGGAGGGATTGGGCTGGCCCCTTGTGCAGGGATGGAGAAGGTTGCATAGAGCCATTTCTCCTGATCCATGAATGCACAACACCCTAGGACAACCACAGGCCCTGTGCTCCCTCAAACACAAGGACTGTTCCCTCCATCTGCCCCCCAGTCAAAGCCCGTGCTTTGCTCTCCCTTGGTACTGGCCCACAAAGAGGGCTGGTTGCACTGGGGAGGGCAGCAGAAGCTGTGTCTTTGCACTCCCTGCAGCACCACCCCTCGTGATGGACACAGGAACCATGCGGCGGGGAGGAATGGGTGAGAATGGGCTAGTGCAGGAGACCCCGCCACAGAGTAAGGAGCTGGGGGTGAAGGTCTTGGGCCTGGGTCCACAGAGTTATGTGGCTCCCAAAGCCCAGACTTCAGTGCCTAAGTTCTGCTTTTAGGCACCGCTGCGATCCGCAAAGCTCCCACTCGGCTGCCACCAGCCTGGCGGTGCCTAAACTTGCCCAGCACTTATATTTGTGCAGTAAAAGGTCCCTCTAGGTGCCTGGTGCCTTTCTCCCACCTAAGCCCCAGCACAATCCATGAAGCAGGGGATGACAGGCGCTCCTCTGCCTAAGTCACACCATGCAGCGTCTGATTGCTCAGAGGCCTCCTAATGCCACACAAAACAGCCAGGGCAGGGTGGGGAAGGCTTATATCCAGTAGCTGTGCTTATGGCTGACAACTGCACTGGGACCCCCTCTCCTGGAGCAGCACAAAAGGCTTGGCAGGAGAGAGCCTTGTGTTCCAGGGTTGAACACTCGCTCCCTTGGGCCATATGGTCCTTCCCAGGAGATTCCCCTGGAGAGGTCCCTTTGAAGGGATGCAAAAGTGTAAAGACATGCTGCCAAATTTTCCAAGGTGGCCACTAACTCTGAGACATGGAAGGTCTGGTTTTCAGAGGCACTGAGCAACTACAGCTCCCACTAACTGCAGGCTGAACCACCGCTTCTGAGATCCAGGCCCAAGACATCTCCAGTGGGGCACCAAAACTAGAGACCACTCAGATCAGAGTCACGCTTAGACCTTTGATCCCAGCCTTGAGAACCTTCCTGTAGCTCTCTGTGCGTAACGTTCCGTATCGGAATAGGGATGTGACATGGCGACTTCTTTGGATTTGCTTGAAATGTTAGTTGTCAACATCAGTTGGGAAATGGAGTATCTATCTATCTATCTATCTATCTATCTATCTATCTATCCCCATCCACATCTATCTATCTATCTATCTATCTATCTATCTATCCCCATATACCCCTTCTATCTATCTATCTATCTATCTATCTATCTATCCCCATCCACCCCCCCCATCTATCTATCTATCTATCTATCTATCTCCATACATCTCATCTCTCTCTCTCCACCAATCCCCCCAATCTAGGTGTGGATTCAAGAGGCCTGCCAGTCTGGCACAGGGTGGCCCCTGATGGGGTCAGGCACCCAGCCTACCTGTGACAGGATCCTCTAAGGGAGCCAACCCAGCTCCAACTGTGAGTCGTTAATTTCCTAGGTGGCTGGGCAACAGTTAATTAGCTAGGGAACACCTGGACCTAATAAAGGGTTCTGAGGGCTCTTCAGGAGGTGCCAGAACAGAGGAAGCCTCTGAGGAGAGGGACTCCTCAAGGGAGTTCCCCAGGAAAGGGACCCCAGGAAAGGTGCTCCTGAAGGGAAGTGTTTTGGAAAGGGGAGAGCTGGAAAGGCCAAGCCCCTAGTCCAGTGGTCTCCAACCTTTTTATGCCCAAAATCACTTTTTGAAAATAAGGGCAACCTAGGATCTACCCCACCCCTTCTCCGAGGCCCCGCCCCTTCCCCAAAGCCCCCCCTCCATCCCTCAGCCCCCCCCCTTGCTCGTTCTCCCCCACCCTCACTCACTTTCACTGGGCTGGGGCAGAGGGTTGGGGTTGGGGGTTGGGAGGGGGTGCAGGCTCTGGGCTGGGGCCAAGGAGCTTGCAGTGTGGAAGGGGGCTCCAGGCTGAGCCTGAGGCAGGGGGTTGGGGTGCAGGAGGGGGTGAGGGGTACAAGCTCTGGGAAGGAGTTTGGGTGCAGGAGGGGGCTCTGGGCTGGGGCAGAGTGTTGGGGTGCAGGAGGGGGTGCAGGATGCTGGCTCTGGGAGGGGGCTCAGGGTTGGGACTTGAGGTGTAGGAGGGGGTTCGGGTGCAGGAGGGGGTATGGGGTGCTGGCTCTGGGAGGGGCCTGAGGGTTGAGGTGAGGCCTCCTCCAGGCAGCATTTACTGTGGGCGGCTCCCGGTTGGTGGCGCAGGGAGGCTAAGGTAGGGAGCCTGCCTTAGCCCCGCTGCGCCGCCAGAGATCACAATCGACTGGGAGAGTCCCCAGGTTCGACCAGTCGATCGCGATCGACCAGTTAGTGACCACTGCCCTAGGGAGATGTAGTCCCGGCAAAAGGACCTTCCCAGACAGCAGCAGATGCTCCAGATTGCAGAGAAGCTACACACTGCTCTGGAGAAGAGCTGCAGTTGTTTGACTTCTGAGGGGATGCTGTGTCTAGAGAAGGCAAGAGGCTGGACTCTACAGGGGCTCCCGTGTCAAGAGGGTCTTGCTGGTGAAGAGCCTGAATGGAGCCTGGACTCAGTTGGTTCAAACAGATGAAGATTAACGCCACCCAGCCCCAACTTGGAGGGTGGGATGAAGGTTTGCTTACGTGTCCATCTGGCCTTTGATTAAATAAATCAGACCTCTCCAGGGGCAGGTTCACTACATAAAAGCTTCATTGAATTCAATGAAAACCCATTAGAGGAAACGGGCAGGGATGCACCCACAGTTGCATACCAGGCCACCTGGGTCATGCGTGGTGACAGACCAGCCTGGACACAAGGGGGCAAACCAGGCATGAGCACCCACCATAACAGCCATTCAGCTAGCGTCGTTTAGCTGCATCTTTGCTCTCACTCTGCACATGGCATCTCTGTAGACTGCTCATTAATTCATATGTTTGTTGTAATGCTCCACTAGATGTACTCCATTATAGATGGGAGGATAAATTCATTTGCGTTTATGAAGTGCCCAGATGCTATGGTGATAGTCATCATCAACATCAATATCAATCCTTGAGCATCTTCAGCTTTTCAGGTGACTTACCCCTAGGGCAGCAAACGGAGGCAGCCAGCAAGAGAGGGAACTTGGAGGGAGTGTGAGAGCCTTTCCTCCCAGGCCCAGCTCCGTGTTTGATTCCACGATGGCCAGCAATGGAACAGGGCTGGTGACCTGAACAGATGTGTCATGTTTTTTTTCCTTGCCTGAAGTCAGACGGGATTTCCTGTGCATGAAGTGCAGCTGTGCTGGAGGGAAAGATTCCTGGGTTGGAGGGGCAGGTAGAGACACTACCGAGAAGCAGCGCAGCGGAGGAGTTCCTAGACAGCCAGGTTCAGAAAACATCAGTATCCCAGGTTCAAGGAAGAAAGGAACTGACCACCAAGGACCTGGGCAGAGAGGAAGTCAGAGAGGAGACCTGGCAGCTTTAACCACTGGAAGCAAGAGGCCACATCAGCATTCTGCGTGGCTGGAGAGACAGATGAGGCTGGGCAGGCTGTCACCATAAGAGAGGAGAGGACCAGGAGGCATTCAGCACAACTAGAAGTTTCCAGCTGATACCAGGTCCTCAATGTGGAAGATACCTCTGAAGCTCCAGCTGGTCCAAGGGAATGGAGAGATGTAGGTGACACCTGTGGATGGCCGTGTCTTTCATCCAGACAATAAACTGGTGCTGCCCCTCCCCTGCCCAGAACTCACTCCTGCTGCAGACCCATGACTCACGCGCTGCATGTGCCCCCTGGTGGCACCGGGTGGTTCTGCTGCCTCTGGCCCTACGTGAGTCAAAAGAAAAGAACTCTAAGGTAAATTTTTCAATAGGGCCCAAGGCCCAGACTTTTAAAGGTATTTAGGCACCTAGCTTCCATTGACATCAATGGGATTTAGGCACCTAAATACCTTTAAGAATCTGGTCCTAAGTAATTTAGGAGTTTTTGAAAATCCCATCAAGTCCCTACCTGCATCTTTAGGTACCTAAATAGCTTTGAAAATCTGCCCCTTCAGTATTTAGGATTTGCAAACTGGGAAAAGGCCTGGGAGTGATGTGCAAACAGGGAAAAGGTCCCGGGTTTGTCCCCAGTGGCGATTTCTCCCAGCTGGACGGCAGATTAAGTGCAGGCTTGAGGTTCTGACAGTGTTGCCAGAGCAGCTCCAGCTCCAGCTAGGCAGAGTTAGTGTGGGTGGGAAGGGTCTGGGCACTGTTTGCAGAGTGAGTCAGCCAGACCCCCGCAGAGATGCAATCTGAACTCCTGTGTGTGTGACTGCACTCCAAGCTGCCCCTCGCTAGCCAGGCCCAGGCCCAGCTGGACTCAGCTATACAAACACACTATACACCCAGGGGTTCCACACTTCGCATCTGTGCAGGCCAGCCCAGTGCACACCCTACAGGCGCTCTGCATCCCTCCATCCCCGCCAAGCTCCCTGGGTGCCACCCTCCCACCCCCCAGCCTCTCCTCTGCCAGGGGCTCTTTGTGTCTTCTTTCCCCTGGCCCATTCCAAGTCCCCCCATTGTCCTCTCCATGCCAGGGTCCCTCAATCTGACCCTCAACAGGGGTGCTGTGTTTCCCCCCGTTTCCTCCTCCCTCCATCCCAGGGTCCCTCAGTCTCCCTCACATGGCAGGGTCTCTATATACTCCCCCATTTCCCTCTTCCCCCATTCCCTCATGCTCCCCATACTGGATTTACCCAATCTCCCCCCCTTGCCGGGTTTCCCCCATGCTAAGGGGTCTCTGTTCCCTCTCCCCCCATCTCAGGGTCCCCCATTCTCCTCCCCATGCCAGGAGTTATGTGCCAGCCTCCACTCCCCCTTTCCCGCCATTATTATTTGTCTAGGGGTGAAGTCGTTTGGGTGTTAACATGTTAAGCTCCGTTGGGGGGCTGGGCGGAGCTAAGCTGGGGTGATGTTGTGGCACACGGTGGGAATGGGGCTCTTTGATCTGTACCCAACTGCAGAGGTGCCTGACGCTGTGACTGTGTCCCCTGTTTCCCCCCATTGGTTCTCTGGTTCCCCCCAACCCCATCCCTGGAGCTCTGCAGTGGATGGGATCTGGATTCCGGACGTCATTGTGTTCCAGAGAGTCAGAGAAATGCTGTTGCGTTGCGGGCAGGGGCCTCGCAAGCTTGGCCAACACTAAGATACACGTTGCTCCACAGCTAAGGTCACCCTGACCTGACCGGATTGTCCGTGGATCAGGGCCAAGCTCCGAACTTGGTCCCTGGCCGCAGAGGGTGGTTGTGTGTAACAAACCCTCCCACCCCATGTATCAATACAGAAACCACAGGCTTCAGCTGGGCTGGAACCTGGGACCTTCAGCATAAAAACCTGGGAGCCAGGAACTGGTGCCCTCCGCTATTGGGGGCGGGGAGGGGGGGATGCTCACACACACAGCCAGTGTCCTTCATGTGTGTTGCAAAATTGTCTGGCACCCAGAGGTGGAGGAAAGACTAGTTGGGGCCTGCACCCTGGCAGAGGGCAGGGTGTGTGGGCAAGGCACATGGGGGGAAGGCAGGTTTGTGTAGGGCTGGCCCATGGGGTAAACCAGGCTAGCCTGGGGGAAGGGGGCAGGGAGTGTGGGGCTAGCACTCAAGAGTGGGAGGGCATTGTGTGGGGCTGGCACCTGGGGATGGGGCATGCTGTGTTGGGGTGGAGGTGGGGTGGCACCTGGGGGAGGGGCAGTTTAGAGATTCATAGATTGCAAGGCCAGAAGGGCCCATTGTGCTCATCTCGTCTGAGCCCCTGCACAGGACAGGACAGAGACCTGCCCCCGGCTGGCCAAGCCCACTTCCTAGAGCAGATCTGTCAGAAAAACATCCCAGCTTGCTTTTAAAATGGCCAGCGATGGAGACTCCATCACGCCCCTTGGGGGATGGTCCCCAGGGCTAATTACAGTCCCTGTTACAAGTGTTTGCCTTGTTGCCAGCCTGATTGTGTCTAGCTTCAGCTTCCAGCCCTTGGATCATTACATCTCCCTTTCTCTGCCAGGCTGCGGGTGGCGGGGTGTGTGGGGCTAGCAGGCGGTTGGAAAGAGGAGGGGTGTGTTGGACTGGCACACGGGAAGGTTGGGGGAGGCAGGATGAGTTGGGCAGGCATGGGGGGTGGGATATGTGGGGCTGGCACACAGGAGGTGGGGGGGGCTGGCGCACAGGAGGTGGGGTGAGGGGGCGGGGCTGGCACATGGGGTGTGGGGCCAGGGAGTGTGGGGCTGGCACACAGGGGAAAGGGATTGTGGGGCTGGCACAAGTGTGGGGGCAGGGGGTGGGGCTGGCACAGGGAAGCCGGTGCAGAAACCCAGAGGAATACAGTTTTGTCGTTAAGCCCGCCATGAGCACAGGCTCCTGGCACAGGGAGGAGGGTAGAGTGATGGGGGCAGAGTTCAGCGGGTTTATCCCCTGTGGTTTCTTGGGATTAACAATAAACCCACGTGTCTGGTCTCTCAGGGCAGGGTGGCAAGTTGGTGCTGCCGTCTGCCCAGTCCCAACCTTCCTGCCCAGTGTCAACAAACCAGGGAGTGCTCGCAAACGACACAGCGCAAAGCCAGGAAAGCCCCATGTGTGGCAGCTGCCAGGGAGCCACTGGGGTGAGGGCCTGGCCCGCAGGGCAGGGCATGATTGTGGGGACACGGAGGCCGTGGGTGTGTGAAGGCTGGCATGGCACATTGTGGCTGGGGAGACTTGGGGGTGGCATGGTGTGTTGCAGGCGAGGGGTTGGCATGGCAGTGTGTAGTGATGGCAAATCATGCCATGTCTGGCTGGTCCATGGGGATAGCATGGCTCTCATGGCTGGCATGGGGATGGCGTGGCATGTCACTGCTGGCTGGGTGTGGGAATGGCATGGTGGGTCGTGGCCGGTGGGGGTGTGGGGCAGAATGATGTGTCATGTCTGGCATGGGAATTTTGGGGGTGGCAGGCTGTGTTGTGCCTGGTGGTGGCGGGGGGCATGGTGTAACTGACAGGGGCATGGGGCTATGGCTGGTGAAGGCGTGAGGTGTGTGGCGTGGCTGGTGGGGTTGTGGCTGGTGGGGATATGGGGGGACATGGTACAATCAAATGTATTCAGCATATTTTTGTAACCAATTAAATTTTTCAATAAGGTTTATATGCAAAGTTATTAAAGCAAGTAATGACGGGCGATGCCAGGCCAAATTCCCAGCAGAGAGCATGCACCCAGTTTCTTTTATTTTCCTGCAATTCCTTTATTAGAGATGACATAATTTTTATTTCCATTAATGAGATTCCAACAGAATTTTGCTGGCATCGTTCTATAGTTACACTTAGATCATGTCTTAGTTCTATGTAATTTACAGTCCGGTAGTCTATTCTGCTCTTTAAGAAACACAGTTCATTTATTAAGAACATATATGGACCTGTGGACATTCTGGCATTTGAAATTAGTTAGTAAGACATGAATCTTTGGTAACTGATTTTTGAAAAAACAAATCAGCAAAAGTGAACTGTGTTCCCAATGAGAACAGGAGTGGGAAACACAAGACAATGACAATGATCATAAATATCACTGACAAGAGATCTCGAAAGCTAATGGTACAGACATCAAGGTAAAAAAACAAAATCACCCTACAGAGTTCAAGGGTTCTGCTTTAGCATTACTGTGTGAGCAGGCGCCTTTCCTGATGTGCTCTAGTCTAAAGCACAATCCACCCAGTATGTAGTGCTCAATCTCACTCTTCACAGCTCCTCCCTAAACTCAGCTGCTCCTAAGGTTCCTTCCTCAGGAGTACTCAGCCCACACCCTAGGTCTTCTGGGAGGTAATGAGCCATGATCTGCCTCAGTAAGTCGGTAGGGCTTACTTAACATTTCCAGCAGGGTCAACACCACCTGCTAGCAGAGGCAGGCGAGCACTGCCAGCCTGGGGTCCAGCCAGTTCACCCACTGCCACAGGTTTCTGACACCACCCAGCACCCTTAACAAGGTGAAAATATACACAAAGGTCAAATCAACAGGATGTTCCTGTGACGCAGCTGGCCCTCAAAGTAAGGCCTGCGGGGCTACGTGGCAGCAGGAGTGCTGGGTACTGAGCACCTCTGACAATCTGGTCCGAAGGAAGCTCTGCTGCTGGGAATGGCGAAGGTGCAGCAGGTTCTCTGCATGATCCCACTTCAGGACACTGGCCCAGACCCTTGGCTCCTCTTCAGTTCCTTTTACACCCCCAGTGTAATCCAGCAACGGGGAGTGCTGAGCCGGTGCTGCGATCCAAATACCACTCCTTTGATGCCCCGCAGCATGCAGTCCTGGAGCTGAAGGCCAGAAGGGAGCACCAGACCATCCAGTCTGACCGCCTGCAGATCACAGGTCCCCAGCTCCACCCAGCCCCCGCACACCAACCCCAACAACCGAAATGAGACCACAGTATTACAGCCCAGAGGAGACTAAACCGCTCCATGCCACAGACAGAGAACTGGAGGGGCCAAGGGGCCCCAGTGCCCGAGGCCCTGCAATGGCAGGGAAATGAGTGAGTGAGAAAGACCCAGAAAACTCTGGCAAGTGACCCGCACCCCCATGCTGCAGAGGAAGGTGAAACTCCCCGCAAGGTCACTGTCAGCCTGACCTGGGGCAAAATTCCTCCCTGACCCCCACGGGTGATGAGTTAGTCCCTGGGCATGGGAGCAAGGGCCAGCCAGCCGCACACGTGAGTGAGAGATTGCCCAGTGCCCCTCACAGCCCTGGCCCTGGCCCTCCAGTGACCCATCTCCAGCTGTGGCCATCCCTGAGGCTTTAAACGAGAGAGAGAAAGAAAAGAAAAACAGAATACACTGGGCGGGAAAGCCCCATCCTGACCCCTGCTGGCGGCCGGCTGAAACCCGGAAGCATGAGGTTTTAGGAATATAAGACAAACCAGAAGGGCTCCCCAGGGCTGCTGAGCCCTGTCCCCCACCATCACAAACAGCCCTGTCATACAATCCCACCCATACATTTGTCCAGCTCTCTCTTGGAACGGATTAAGTCGTTTGCCCCCCTAACTCCTATTGGGAGGCTGTTTCAGAACCTGACCCCTCTGGTGGCTAGAAACCTTTTCATTTCCAGTCTGAATTTGTTTATCCCCATTTGTTCCTGTGCCAACCTTGTCCTTGAGCTTAACTGGCTCTTCCCCCTCCCTGGTGTTACCCCCGTACTGTATTAACAGAGAGCAATCCAAGCCCCTCTCAGCCTCCTTTTCGCTAGGCTCTGGCTGTCTCCTCTCCTAAAACAGGCCCTGCATTCCCTCGATCATCCTCATGACTCTTCTCTGCACCTGTTCCCATTTGAATTCACCCTTTGGGAACATGGATGAGCAGAACTTCCCGCGGCGTTCCAGGCGGGCTTAGCCGAGCTTTGTACAGTGCCATTAATAGTTCTTGATTGCCGCTAGAAATGCCTCAGCTGATACGTCCCAGGAGCACTTTTGCCTTTTTTGCAGCCGCATCCATCATCATCCTGTGATTGACCCCCACGCCCAGGTCTCTCCTGCTCTGATGCTTCCAGCTGACGAGCCCCCCACCTGTGTACTACTGAAGGCAGACAAACGGGTCTTTAATTGCCTGGAGGCTGGGCCAGGGAGGAGGCATATCAGGGCTGCTCTAACATATGCCAGGCCAGTTCAGCCCCTGGCGCGCTCAGGATCAGGGGGCTGGGAAGATGGAGGAGCCTCCAGTGCCCCTGTGCTGAGAGGCCTGGGGTGGGAGGAGGAGTGGGGCCAAAGCTGAGAGCCAGCTGTGGGAGAAGCAAGGGCTGCAGAGTGGGAGCTCTCCAGACCGTTGGTCTCGGAGCTGCTCCACTTTGCACCAGGACTGGGACTGCGGATCGTGCAGCAGGAGGGGGAGGGGAGCCAGGCCAGGCCCTGTAAGGACAAGAGGGGAGATTTTTGGCACCAGCTGGAGGGGACAGTGGTTTGGACTGAACTGGGCTGGGATGAGATACCGGTGGTTTGGGGAGGAAATACCCCTGTTGAGGCCAGCTGCCAGTGGCTGGAATGAGAGGCACCCGGCCTCCCCTCTTGCCCCGCAGGAAAGTCCCTGCACAAGGGGAGGGACAGGGTCATCAGCAAACACCTTACAGAGAAAGAAAATTGGCTCTCCGGGGAAGGGGCCTCATCGCCCGTGTTACGACGTCAGGCTCTGTGCACCCTACAATAACAACTTCTGGGCCAGTGGCAGTGCAATGTGCAGCCGTGCAGGGGCACGCGCTGGGCTGGCTGCACCTTGCTGGCTGGCCACCTGCAGTGCTTCTGTCAGGCCCCAGAGGAAGCCATGTCCAGGCGGATGAGGGAGGAGAAGTTTGCTGTGAATGGGGAGGCAGAGGCATGGGAGAAGGAGCGAGGGGTGCTATGGGACTTGGAGGGCAGGGGGTTGGGGGGGAGCAGACTCCAGGCTGGGAAGGGAGGTCCTGGTGGTTCCTATCCTGGGCCTGATCCTGAGTGCTGCAGCAGCTACTCCAGCCTGCCTGGGTCCCACTCTTGCCTCCCCCTCCCACACGCATGCACAAGTCTATGCAGAGAGGAGCCCCCCAGTATTTCCACTGCAGGGATGCCAGTTCCCTGTGGGCTGGGGTTGCCAACTTTCTAATTGCACAAAACCAAACACCCTAGCCCCGCCCCTTCCTAAGGCCCCCCCTGCCCCGCTCCTTCCCAAGTCCCCACCCCCCACTCACTACATTCCCCCTCCCTCAGTGGCTCGCTCTCCCCCACCCTCACTCACTTTCACTGGGCTGGGGCAGGGGGTTGGGGTGCAGGAGGGGGTGAGAGCTCTAACTGAGGGTGAGGGCTCCGGGGTGGGGCCAGAAATGAGGGATTCAGGGTGCGGGAGGGGGCTCCGGGCTGGGGCAGGGAGTTGGGGTGTGGGAGGGAGTGAGGGCTCTGGCTGCAGTTCAGGGCTTTGGTGTGGGGCTGGGGATGAGGGGTTTGGGGTGCAGGAGGGGCCCCCAGGCTGGGGGGTGGGGCCAAGGGGTTCAGAGTGCAGGAGGGGGCTGTGGGTTGAGGCAGAGGGTTGGGGTGTTGGAGGGGGTATGGGCTCTGGGATGGGGCTGGGAATGAGGGGTTTGGGGAGCAGGAGAGGGCTCTGGGTTGAGGGGGGGCTCAGGGCTAGGGCAGGGGGTCAGTGTTGGGGCACAGGCTTACCTCGGGTGGCTCCCGGTCAGCGGTGCTGCAGGGCTAAGGCAGGCTCCCTACCTATTCTGGCATCAAGGAGCACTCAAAGATGATAAGGTCATTGCGGAGAAACTAAATGAATTCTTTGCATCGGTCTTCACTGTTGAGGATGTGAGGGAGATTCCCACACCTGAGCCATTCTTTTTGGGTGACACATCTGAGGAACTGTCCCAAATTGAGGTGTCATTAGAGAAAGCTTTGGAACAAATTGATAAACTAAACAGTAGTAAGTCTCCAGGACCTGATGGTATTCACTCAAGAGTTCTGAAGGAACTCAAAGGTGAAACTGCAGGACTACTAACTGTCATCTGTAACCTATCATTTAAATCAGCTTCTGTACCAAATGACTGGAGGATAGCTAATGTGATGCCAATTTTTAAAGAGGGCTCCAGAAGTGACCCTGGCAACTACAGGCCAGTAAGCCTCACTTCAGTACCGGGCAAACTGGTTGAAACTATCGTAAAGAACAAAATTGTCAGACACATAGATTAACATAATTTGTTGGGAAATAGTCAACATGGTTTTTGTAAAGGGAAATCATGCCTCACCAATCTACTAGAATTCTTTGAGGAGATCAACAAGCAAGTGGACAAGGGGATCCAGTGGACACAGTGTACTTAGGTTTTCAGAAAGCCTTTGACAAGGTCCCTCACCAAAGACTCTTAAGCAAAGTAAGCAGTCATGGGATAAGAGGGAAGGTTCTCTCATGGATTGGTAACTGGTTAAAAGATAGGAAACAAAGGGTAGGAATAAATGGTCAGTTTTCAGAATGGAGAGAGGTGTCCCCCAGGGATCTGTACTGGGCCCAGTCCTATTCAACATATTCATAAACGATCTGGAAAAAGGGGTAAACAGTGAGGTGGCAAAATTGGCAGATGATACAAAACTACTCAAGATAGTTAAGTTCCAGGCAGACTGCGAAGAGCTACAAAAGGATCTCACAAAACTGGGTGACTGGGCAACAAAATGGCAGATGAAATTCAATGTTGATAAATGCAAAGTAATGCACATTGGAAAACATAATCCTAACTATACATATACAATGATGGGGTCTAAATTAGCTGTTACCACTCGAGAAAGAGATCTTGGAGTCATTGTGGATAGTTCTCTGAAATCATCCACTCAGTGTGCAGCGGCAGTCAAAAAAGCAAACAGAACGTTGGGAATCACCAAGAAAGGGATAGATAATAAGACAGAAAATATCATATTGCCTCTATATAAATCCATGGTACGTCCACATCTTGAATACTGCATGCAGATCTGGTTGCCCCCATCTCAAAAAAGATATATTGGAATTGGAAAAGGGCAACAAAAATGATTAGGGGTATAGAACAGCTTCCGTATGAGGAGAGATTAATAAGACTGGGACTTTTCAGCTTGGAAAAGAGGCGACTAAGGGGGGATATGATTGAGGTCTATACAATCATGACTGGTGTGGAGAAAGTAAATAAGGAAGTGTTATTTACTCCTTCTCATAATACAAGAACAAGGAGCCACCAAATGAAATTAATAGGTAGCATGTTTAAAACAAACACAAGAAAGTATTTTTTCACACAACGCACAGTCAACCTGTGGAACTCCTTGACAGAGGGTGTTATGAAGGCGAGTACTATAAAGGGGTTCAAAAGGGAGCTAGATAGATTCATGGAAGATGGGTCCATCAATGGCTATTAGCCAGGATGGGCAGGTATGGTGTCCCTAGCCTCCGTTTGCCAGAAGCTGGGATTGGGGGACAGGGCATGGATCACTTGATGATAACCTGTCTGTTCATTCCCTTTGGGGCACCTGCCATTGGCCACTGTCAGAGGACAGAATACTGGGCTTGATGGACCTTTGGTCTGACCCCAGAAGTGGCCAGCAGGTCTGGCACCTAGGCAGGGGGGCCAGAAGGCTCGGCGCACTGCTCTTACCCGCAGGCACCGCCCCCCCACCCCAGCTCCCATTGGCCGATGCTCGGGGTGGGGGCAGCACGTGGAGCCCCTTGACCCCCCCCACCTAGGAGCCAGACCTGCTGGCCGCTTCCTGGGCGCAGCACGGTGCCAGGACAGGTAGAGATTAGTCTGCCTTAGCCCTGCAGCACCGCCAACCTGACTTTGAATGGCCCGGTTGGCAGTGCTGACAGGAGCCACCCAGGTTCCTTTTCAACCGGGTGTTCCAGTCGAAAACCGGACGCCTGGTCACCCTACTGTGGCCCCCTCCTACACACACATTACTCCACCCTTCATCCAGCCCCCTGAGTCAGAGGGCTAGGTCACTGGGCAATGAGGCCTTTGGGAGGAGGAGAGGGAAAGGGCCCCAGGGAGGTGGCTCTCATGGGCCTGGCTAGTGAGATGCAGAGGCCCGGCTACACAAGGTGGTGGAAGTAGGGCAGGGTGTCTCCCGCTCTGCAGCTGCTCACCCTTTGCACCACTCAGCACAGTCAGGCTAGGAAGAAGCAAGAGCCTACGCAAGCTGCTTCTCACAGGACGCCCTCCTGTTTGTGTGTGAGCTGGACTCCCATCCACAACTCCTTCTCTGATTACAGTGCTGTTGGAAAACAACATGTTTGGATTCTTAAATTAGACAGCCCCAAGGCCCTGCAGACAGATAAAGGCCTGCTTATGCCTTGCACGTGTTTATAGCTTTGCTGGGACATGCTGCTCCTGGAAATATTACATCAGGGGGTCCTGGGAAAGCTCAGCTTCCAGAGTCGAGTTTAACTTTCACCTACATCTGTGGATTCCAGGAAGATAGCACAGGCTCACTCCCCTGAGAGCCGGATGCTGGTTCACTCTGCTTGGGAGCCTGGGTCACTGGGGACTGAGCATATGGACAATGCCTGGTGCACACGGCAATGGTCAGGGGTCCCAATTTCAAAGCTGATCATTTGTCAGAAAATCTGTCCCAGAAAATTTCCTATCTGCTCTCCATTATTCTCCTCTTTGAAATCCAGTCGGGGATCAGCAGCAGCACCATGTGACCAAGATGAGCAACCACGCAGCACGAACAGCATTATTATTATTTTATTATTTGTATTGTGGTAGTGCCCAGGAGCCCCTGTCATGGAGCAAGCCCCCCGCTGTGCTAGGCGCTGTACGTTATTTAAGGTGTATTACGGTAGTGCCTAGGAGCCCACATCATAGACCAGCCCCACCCTGTTGTGCACGGTGCTGTACATTATTTAAAGTATATTACAGTAGGGCCTAGGAGCCCCCGTCATGGACCAGGCCCCCAGTGTGTTCGGTGCTGCACTCGCAGAACAAAGAAATGGGCCCTGCCCTGGAGAGCTGACCATCTAAGAGCAAATCACAGACAGGGAAAAGTGAGCAGTTTCCGAACAAACAGGAAACTGTAAATTATTTGTGCAAATATTCAGCAAATCCGTATGTATAATTAATCCACCAAAGGAGCCCAGATTGTCCAAGACACAAATTGTTTCATGTACTGTTTCTGGATAATAACGTGAGAGGACTCCATGCTTGTAAAACTAAACTGGCTCTGTATTAAGAAAACTAGTTACAGAGATGTTGCAACTGCAGTGGGCATTCCAGCCATGTGCACACACACTGGCTTCCTGTCCTCCAAACTCTTCCCTGCTGCAGCCTGTGCTCCTCTCTCCAGCTTCCACGCAGGTTGTTATGTGAGTCACTAACTGCAAAGGGGCTACGCTTGTAATGAGCGCTGTTGGTAAACAATTGCTAGAGCAGTTCTTAGCTACTGGGTGACCCTGGGCAGGTCACAACCCATTGCTGGGCCTGTGTTTGCCCTCCACCCATGTCTGTTTAGAACTGTCAGCTCTTTGGGCCAGGGCCTGTCGCCTGAATGGTGTTTGTACACCACCTGACAATCTCAGCTGGGGCCTGCAGGCACTACTGTAATACACATAATACAAACAGCATTAATAATATCCCTCTGGCACCTGGAACTTATTCCCTTCCAAGGCATCTGCAGAGAAGTGAAGGAGATGTTTGGATAACCAGGATGTTCATAGACTATCAGGGTTGGAAGGGACCTCAGGAGATCATCTAGTCCAACCCCCTGCTCAAAGCAGGACCAAGCCCCAGACAGATTTTTGCCCCAGATCCCTAAGTGGCCCCCTCAAGGATTGAACTCACAATGCTGGAGTTAGGAGGCCAATGTTCAAACCACTGAGCTATCCCTCCCCCTGTTGATCAAGTCTTGGCACTTTCCAAGTACTTCACCCTTTGAAAGCGTTTCACAACCATTCAGTAATAACCCCGCAGGGAAGAAGGAGAGTGTTATTATCCCTCATCATCCAAAGGGCTACATTCAGAGGAGAGCTATGGGTCACATTCACCCCAGGTAACTCCACTGAGTTCAGGGGGGTCACCACAGGTATCAGTTTGGCCCTGAGTGATCATGTTAGTGTAATTCATGCGTTCTTCTGCCTCTGATACGTGAACTTTGCCAGCTTAGCGCCCTCTAGGTTCCCGTAGACATGGGCGGCGAGTTCTATGGGCCCGTGGTGCCTGGGCACCAGCAATATTCCTGACCCGGGGCCCGGCTCCAGCAATGTCTCTCCCTCGGCCCCACCTTCTGCCTCCAGGTGCTCCCCCCATGCATCCCCCGGGCGATTTAAAACGGCCCCGGGACCCCCACCCATCACTGGCAGCGCAGCGGAGCTGAGCGGCTTCCTGCCTGCTCGCTCCACGTGGCTGCCGGCCCCTCCCTGCGGCCCCTGGGCGGGGTGAATCTGTGTCCACGCCGCTGCTCCCACCCCAAGCGCCCCTATGGCCAATAGGAAGCTGCGGGGGCAGTGCCTGGGGATAGCAGCGCGCGGAGGCCTCCCAGCCCGCCCTGCCTAGGAGCCCCAGGTAAGTGCCACCCCCCCGCCCCCACATAGCCCATCCTGCCCCCAACTGCCCTCCCCGAGCCTGCATCCCCTCCCCCTTCCCACACACCCCCTCCCATCCCCAAACTCCCTCCCAGAGTCTGCCCCCTCCCTCCACACCCCCTCCCATCCCCAAACTGCCTCCCAGAGCCTGCACCCCTCAACCCCACCTCCTGCACCCCTACCCCCTGCCCCAGCCTGGAATCTGAACCCCTCACCCCCTCCTGCACCCCTGCCCCAGCCCAGGGCCTGCACCCCAGACCTCCTCCCTCCACCCAAACTCCCTCCCAGAGCCTGCACCCTGCACCCCTCCTGCACCCCAATCCCCTGCCCCAGCCCAGAGCCTGCACCCCAGACCTCCTCCCTCCACCCAAACTCCCTCCCAGAGCCTTAGGCAGGTTGGGGGGCAAAATTGGGGGGGGCGGGCTCTGGGTGTTCTGGGCACCACCAAAATTTCTACAAACCTGCTGCCCCTGCCTGTAGACTCATTTAAACTCACACCCACTTCCCAACACCTCACTAACCCCCGCCCTTTCTCCCCATCGCCTGGCTGCTTTATGCGGGGAGGACCAGCAGTGCAGGAAGAAGAGCAGCTGCCAGGAGGTTGTAGGAATGTGCAAGTTGAAGGAGGCGTCCCCTTTCACTGACTTCCACGTCTGTCTGTCCCCTCCCCCTGTGCCGGTGGGTCCCTGGTGAGTCTCACTTACACGCCCCAGAGAGGTGAGCTGATCCCTGAAGGCCACCCAGGAAGAGAGCCAGGCTTAGAACGTAGCCGTGCCAGACTCACACTCCCCCAGGCTGCTGCGACACACGGCTTGGATGTCGGCGCAACGGGCAGACGGGCCCCTCTCTAGGAAGGGCAGGATCATTTCCTCTCTGGAGGAGCAGGCGAAGGTTCTCGCACACCAGTGAGTTCCTGGCTCCTAGCCCCACGCTCAGTCTGAAGACCCCATGGCCTCTCAGGCTGGTAACCAACAGCGGGAGTGAGGTCAAAGGCCAAAGTGCTGGAGGAGAGCGAAAATGGCCAGGCCAGAGGAAAGTCCAGAGGGGCTTGAAGCCGCAGACTTCCTGGGGGGG
This sequence comes from Terrapene triunguis, assembly GCF_002925995.2. NCBI lineage: Eukaryota > Metazoa > Chordata > Testudines > Emydidae > Terrapene > Terrapene triunguis. Next base: position 276,620 of record NW_020665013.1, read on the forward strand.
TGGGGAAGGGTGCACAAACACAGCCTCACAGCTGAATCAAAGAGGTTCCTGGGTTATGACAAAATAATGAAATGATCCACAATGTAGAAAGCCCTGCTAGAGGAGACACCGTCCTGGCTCTCCTCAGGGCAGACAATGCGCAGGACTCGCAGGGGACACTTTGGAGGAGTCATAGTAAGGAATGGCCTTAGACCGTGCAAGCTGTCGCAGGCACCTTCTCTGCTGCCCATTTACCACCTCAGCACACTTCCCCACACAGCCTTCCTAGCTAGTTTACCAGCCCTGCACTCTGCCCCCTCCCTCAACAAGAGCTTGGAGACAGCTAAATCCCATTCAGGGAACTGATCCCTACCAGGCCATTTCACTGTCACCTTGGAGAGGCTGGGATCTTTGAATGCACTGCACAGCAGCTCTGACATCTCCGCTCAAGCAAGGAATCAAACCCTTGTGGTGCATTAGCAAACAGTGTTATCAGTCTTGGTTCCGGGAGCCTGAAACCTTACCACAATTTGATACAACAGGCTACAATTTACCTGCAAAAGACAAAGGAGCAAGGGGCAGATGATGTGGCTTTGGAAGGGATTGGAGCAAAGATGTCTGGGTAAAACTGCCAACAAAGGGCGAGGCATTCACAGTCGGTGGCATCTTCTGCATCTTTGCCAGCATCTTCTCTCCATGGCTCTGATCAGCATCCATTCCATCCCCAGTCATTGCTTTCTCCGCTGTTGCAATGAAACCCTGGGGTTGTTTGAGAGTGTTTGCTTTGCTGGAGCCATGTGTGACGCTGGTGAAAACAAGAGTACAGTTGCATCATGCTGATGGAGATTGCCAGAACCCAGCTCACTAGCGTTCTCTCCTCCAAATGGCATCTCTGCCCAAATACATATCCCAGAAATACCACTCACCTCCCCCCAGGTGGGTTACCCGGGGGGGGGGGGTGTAAAAAACCCAGCACCATGATGGCCGTGGGTCAGTGAGTGAAAGGATAGGGGAGGGGACCCCAAGGGCAGAAGGAGAAAGGGGGGGAGGGGAGGGGAGGAGGAAGGGGAAAGAACATAGGGAGACACACAGATGGAGAGGGAAAGCATAGTTAACTGCAGGAGAAAGAGACACTGCTAGACAGGCCAGGAGGCAGGCAGAAGGGGGAATACAAGCTCAGGAGCTGGCCTGTGGGTTTCTGTGCACATCTGGCTGGAGAACGTAAGGCCACTTGGAGTCTAGGGGTTTGGTGCCCAGCATTGGGTGGGTGTTTCAATAGAACTGAACTTCCCTAAAGAACAGAAGCTGCCTCAGGTTAGTTATTCCAGCCCTGAGGCTCTGGCCAAAGCTGGTCAGGTGCCTGCGTTTTATGGACATAAAACCTCTGCTGTGAAATGGCTTAAAATCTAAATGGAAGGAAATTGCATTGGGCATTTCAGAGTCTTCCAGGGGAGGGGCTGCCTCTGGCCCCAGCTTTACTTGTTCCATGTCAGCCCGAATTCTCCCTCCCACTGCAGCAGGTAGGTCAGCAACTCTGGCCAGTTTGTAGTGACCCTGGCTCTCCCCCACTCAGGCCTTTCACCATTGGTGGAAGAGTTTTACCCAGGAAAGCAAGCTCCAAACTCCCCTTTCATAGAAGATTAGGGTTGGAAGGGACCTCAGGAGGTCATCTAGTCCAACCCCCTGCTCAAAGCAGGACCAATCCCCAACCATCCTCTTGAGGATGGAGCTCACAACCTTAGGTGTAGCACACTAATGCACAAACCACTGAGCTATCCCTCCCCCACTTCCAAACTTTACACCCCTAACCAACATAGATAGATAGATAGACAGGCAGGCATGTCTAGGGAGGGATAGGTAGATGCAGATAGATAGACAGACAGGCAGGCTTGTATGGGGAGGGATAGGTAGATAGACAGACAGTTCTGTATGGGAGGGATAGATAGACAGACAGACAGACAGGCGTGTCTGGGGAGGGATAGGTAGACAGACAGACAAGTGTGTCTGGGGAGGAATAGGTAGACAGACAGGTGTGTCTGGGGAGGGATAGGTAGATAGATAGACAGACCGACAGGCATATCTAGGGAGGGATAGGTAGATGCAGATAGATAGACAGACAGACAGGCAGGCTTGTATGGGGAGGGATAGGTAGACAGACAGACAGACAGACAAGTGTGTCTGGGGAGGGATAGGTAGATAGATAGACAGACAGACAGATGTGTCTGGGGAGGGATAGGTAGACAGACAGACAAGTGTGTCTGGGGAGGGATAGGTAGATAGACAGACAGGTGTGTCTGGGGAGGGATAGGTAGATAGACAGACAGACAGGCGTGTCTGGGGAGGGACAGGTAGATGCAGGTATAAACTCTAGGACTGACTGAACTGACGCACTCTGCAAACACCATCTGAGCCCAACCCATTGACATTCCCTGGCCCAGTCACGGCCCTGCCCCCTTCAGTGCCCCTCATGTCCCTGACCCCTACATGTCCTTTTGCTGCCCTGCCCTGCAGTATGTCTGTTATCCCTAGAGCCAGACCCTCTGTGTACCCTGCCCCTTGCCCCCTTTAGTGCCCCTGCCCCAGTGCCCCACACCGCTGCCATTCTCCACCCCTCTCTATAGCCCAGCGCTGCAAGCCCCAGGCCATGGGAGGAGCATTGGCTGTTCCCCAGCTGAGGCCGGTCAGAGTGTCCTGCAGGGACTTGGCCAGCTCTGCAGATCAAAGATCAGCTCCTGGAAAGGCCACAGAGCAGCAGCTGCCACATTGCCTTGGCTGGGCTCGGTGCAGCTGGACTCGTCCTTCCTCCCATCACCTGTCTCGGGAAGGGAGAGGTCACGGCTCCCACAGAGGGAACCTGCTGGGGGCAGCTCAGCCTGCCCTGGCTTTTCCTGCTGGGGGGGCTTGGCTCAGGGACAGGGCAGTTACAGCCAGAATGGGTGAGACGGCCCAGACCATCCCTCTCCTCAAGCAGGACCTTCCCTGGCCTCTCAATGGGCCCAGTTCCTGCAGCCCCCCACTTCCCCCGCCCCACACAGGCAAGGGCAGACACAGAGCCAGGGTGAGAGGCTGCTCCCAGATGGCGCGATGGAGAGGCACCAGCAGATGGGCACTAGCTGCTGAGCGTGACACTCTCCCACTGAGAGGACGTTCCAGGAGAATGGCGGGAGGGAGGTCCGGTTGGTAGCTGGGGCTAGTCCGTAGGAGCAGGGCAGTTTGGCACTGAATTCTGGCATGACAGAGGAGCCAGGGGGCTGGGGAGTTCGGGGCCAGAGGTGGGAGTTGTGCAGGGGCATGCTGCACATGCTGAGTCTGGAGGGCGAGGGCTCAGTGGCCATGGCCCAGACAAGAGGGGTGCAGGTCTCGGTAGCCGGGGGGCTCAGGCAGTGGGGAGTGCTGGCGGAAGGGATGGGTGGGTTTGCAGTCCAGGGGGATGTGGGAAGATAGAGGGTTTCTGGTACAGGCTGATGCCCTGGGCTACGGAGGCAGTGGAAGGTGAGTTGTGCTCATGTCAGTCCAAGACATTTCATGGCAGGAAGCTGAGACCCAGCGACCGCGTTAAGCAGGCAAGGCCAGATCCAGCAGGAAGGGAATTTGTCATGGAGCTTCCTGGAAGCAGGTTCTGGCCCACACTGTGGGTCTGGTGAGCCTGCAGCCAGGAGGTGTGGCTACAGCCCGTCTAGGCCTACCCAGTCTGGCTTTGGTCAGTCTCCCCACAACCCAGTGAGGTCAGTAAGTGTAAGGAGCATTATCCCCTCTTCACGGAGGCAGAGCGATTCAGTGACTCTCCACACAGCAAGTCCCTGCCAGGGATTAGCGCTCAGGAGTTTCTGGCTTCTCCCCTGGACCACATTGCCTGTTAGCGCACAAGGCAGCACGCTGTGCGGGCCTTTGCCCATATCGGTATCAGGAAAGACGCCCTGCAGACCCAGCACTTTGGCTGGGGAGTGTCTGCAATGGTGAACCAGTGTCTGTTTACTAACAGCCTTTCCCCTCTTCTAATTCATGAGCGAACGAGGCCTTCAAGACAAACCCAGCGGAGGTTCCTAGCAGGGTCAGAGCCCAGTGAGTGACACAGATAATCTGAGATGGATGCTCTGCCAGTGACTGGCAAGACGAGTATAAAATGCAAATGATTCTGTCTCCAGTCCAGTGCAGACCGGTGACACCAGGCCCTAGTCACAAACAATGGGCGTTGCTGGGGGAGGACCCGCTTTGTTACCTGCTCGTCCAGTAGCAGTGAGCTGCTGTCATTGCTCTAGTTTTCCATTAATGAATAAAAACATGTTGCGAGAATCCCATCTTGGCACCAGAAGTGCCGCTACTGAGTCATGTGCCAGTTTGGCTGTTCATTAAATAACCAGAGGCATGTTCCAGCAACCAGCGGTGTTTGAATTAAGTGAGGACGGGAGGAGGGAGCTGGTCTTCAGCCCTCGCAGAGGGCTCCATGGGTATCCTGTCCTGGGAACAGGTTCTGCAAATACAGACAAGTCAGTGCAATCTGGTGCATTCACTTATTTAGAAACACTTCTAGGTCACCTGGCAGCCTCACACTCAGCTCTGAACTAGCAAAGCCTCACACCTGGGGCCAGATCTGGGAGCTGGGCTGATGAAACCAGCTGAGGAGCTGGCCTGGCGGGTGCACTTCTGCCCTAAACTGTTGCTTGAAGCCTGGTCCCATGGAGCTCCACGTTCCCTGGGCTGAACGCATTTCCTCACCAGCCATGCCCCGCTTGCAAGGCAAAAGGTATTTTTTCTAACTACAGGTGCCACGAACTCAGGCTGGGCACTGGCAGTCAGGCTGGGTCCTTTCCATCTTTCCATCCATGGCTCTTCCCTTGGACCTGTTGCAGTGAGTACTACACTAAACCGAGCACCACAGGGCCGCTACACTGGAATAACCTGTTCAGAGCCGGGCACTGCAGCCCCAAGAATGGTGCTGACCAAACAGACGGAAGCCGGAGAAGAGCCACAAGGTCTGCAGGGGCGGCTTTGTGATGAAGGATTCAGAGCTCCAGCCGGTGGTAGCTGAGCTGAGAGTGGAGACTGCAATTTGACGTGCTATACAATCCGCACATTTCAGGGCAGATGTAGTGGCTTCCGGCAGCCCAGGAAAGGGTTCCATATTTCCTGAAATCTTTGATATTATTTGATCCTCTCGCAGCCAGGAGAGCCAGTGATTCAGCCAGCCTGCTTTTAGCCTTGGTGGGAATTAAGTTATCTAGGGCCTCATGGCATGTTTTTTGGCCACCATTCGGAAAGTCTTAATCCATTTTATCTCCTGCTGGACAGGATAGATTAGCCCTGTCTTCCAGTTCTCCATGAGAGGCAGAAATGGCCGGAGCTCTGGGAATGAACAGATTGGTCTCCTGGATCGCTTGGTAAACTAGGTGCAAGCAAACAATATGCATTTTAATAAGGTTAAATGTAAATCTATCCATCTAGAAACAAAGGATGTAGACCATATTTACAGGATGGGGGACTCTGTCCTGGGAAGTAGTAACTCTGAAAACGATTTGGGGGTCATGGAAGATAATCAGCTGCACATGAGCTCCCAGTGTGACACTGGGTATGTCTACACAGAGAAGAAAACCCCACGCAGGCTCAGGGGGCCCAGGGTGCAGGGCTGTTTCATTGCTGGCCCCACCCCACAGGGTCCTAGAGCCCGGGCTGCAGCCCAAGCCCAGAAGTCTACACTGTAATGAAACGGCCTTGCAGCCTGAGCCCTGTGAGCCTGAGTTGGCTGGCACAGGCCAGCCAGGGGGTTTTCTTTGCTGTGTAGACATATCCAGTGTGGCCTCAAAAGCGAATGTGATCCTGGGAAGAATGAACAGTGGAATCTGGAGTACAAGCAGAGAGGTTATTTTACCCTGTATTTGGCACTGGTGTGACTGCTGCGGGATCACTGTGTCCAGTTCTGGTGCCCACAATTCAAGAAGGGTGTTGATAAATTGGAGAGGGTTCAGAGAAGAGCCATGAGAATGAGGAAAGGATTAGAAAGGATAGTGAATGATTCAAAGAGCTCAATCGATTTAGCTTTAACAAAGAGAAAGTAAAGGTCAAGGATTACAATCTACATGGGAAAACAAATATTTAATAATGGGCTTCATTCTAGCAGAGAAAGGTCTAACACAATCCAGTGGCTGAACATTGAAGCTAGACAAAGTCAGACTGGAAATACCATGTACATTTTTAACAGTGAGAGTAATTAACTATTTGAACAGTTTACCAAGGGTCATGGTGGAGTCTTCATCACTGACCATTTTAAATCAGGATTTGATGTTTCTCTGAAAGACCTGGTCTAGGAAATATTTGGGGGCAGCTCTCTGGCTTGTGCTGTACAGCTGGTCAGGCTACACGATCAAGGCCTTGGACTCTATGAACCTATAACATGGCCCTGGCATAATGTCATTACTAAAACCCACGTTTTAGATCCCATTGGTAACTAGTTGTAACCAGGGCAACTGACCTCTCCTGTCTCAAAATCAGAAACAGAAAAAATCAATAGAAAAGCATGAAGCAAGGGAGGTATGCGTTTATGGTCCTTTGTCCTCATGTTAGACAAACACCTGTCAGGGATGGTCTAGATAATCCTTAATCCTGCCATGAGTGCAGGGAACTGGACTAGATGATCTCTCGAGGTCCCTTCCAATCCTATGATTCTATGCCACTAATAATAATTCCTGTATTGATTTAAATGTCCTGCTCACAGCTTTGGTTTCTGTTGTTTGGTTAGTTTTCCTTGAAAATTTAGGCTGGGATTATTTCTGAAGGACCCAAAGGGTATGTCTACACTGCAAAGAAAAACCCCTGGCACAGAGTCTCAGAGCCCAGATCAATTGACTCGGGCTTGCAGGGCACAGGCTAAAAATCGCAGTGTAGGCATTGTCACTCCGGCTGGAACTGGGCTCTGAAACTCAGCAAGTTTGAATTAGAGTTAATGGTGGATTCTCTGTAACTGAAAGTCTTTACATCAAGATTTTAGGATTCCAGGAACTCTGGGCCCATTGCAGGAGTGGGTGTAGCACTCTGTACCCCAAAGTAGCACCTTGGAACCCCCATATTCACCACCATCATATAATTATGATGTGTTTTGTACAAAGTGTGCCTTGTGAGGTATCATTTTAAAATTCTTCATCAGTTGAACATTAATATCTCTGGAGATATTTAAGAGTAGGTTAGATAAATGCCTATCAGGGATGGTCTAGACAGTATTTGGTCCTGCCATGCGGGCAGGGGACTGGACTCGATGACCTCTCGCAGTCCCTTCCAGTCCTAGAATCTATGAATCTATGAATCCTGTTGGATTGTGTGTGCTATCATTGTATGGGAAGTTATGAAGTTTTGCTATGTATGTGTTACTGAAATAAGGTTGGGAACACCCACAACCAGCCTTTCAGGTACAACAATGAAGTAGCCAGACGCACCAATGACCAATTAAAGGGAATCCACTCTCCTAACGACCATCCCAGAAGTCTTCTCCGAGTGAGCACATAGACAAAGGAGAAGGCTTGACCAATGGGGGTGAACCCCCACATCACAAGCATAGATGTTTCCAGCAAGCTGGAGGAAACTATAAAGAGGGGAAGTGACATCACATCTGGAGGACAAAGACTTGGAACTGGGGGAGGGTGGTCCTGGGCTGGAAGGCAGTTCCAGCCTATGTATTGAAGATCTGTGACCTGTCTACCATCTATCAGGGTGAGACACTGCTTGATTCAAATCCTGTTTAGTTTATAGAACTCCGACTGAGAATTTACTTTTATTTCTTAGGTAACCAACTTTGATCTCTATGCTCACTACTTATAATCACTGAACATCTGTCTGTCTGTAGCTAATAAATCTGTTTTATATGTTACCTAAACCAGTGTGTTCTGGTTGAAGTGCTTGGGAAATCTCAGCGCAGTTTACAAAGGCTGGTGTGTGTCCTTTCCACATCGAGGGAGGGGCGGATGGGTAATGGATTTACACTCGTCAGGCTTCTGACCAGGGCAAGACAATACAGTTCTGGGGTGCAAGACTGGGGAGCTGGTGGGGAACTGACTGGAGCCTCTCTATTGATGGTTCATGAGTGGCTGGGAGAAGCATTCATGTAACTCAGCTGGGTGTGTCCCTGCCTGGGGATGTCAGTGTAAGTGCAGTACCTGCTGGTGGCTTGTAGCTTGGCAACAGCATCCCAGGGCAAGAGGCAGCCCAGGTTGGTGGGTAAGGGGTGCTCAGCAGTTCCACAGTCTGGCTTGCACCCCAGGGACCACGTCACAGTGGGTGGGTGAGGTCCTGGGGCCTGCGATATGCAGGTCAGACTAGTTCTTTGTGAGGTCCCACCTGGCCTTAGAGTCTAGGAAGGAC